>NC_048310.1:37708037-38008037 GCF_013100865.1 Trachemys scripta elegans | reverse complement strand
AAAGTTACAAATGTGTTACTGTCAAAACTTCTATCACTAAATATACAACATGGCATAGATTAGTCTGAGAGGTGGTTTATGACTTCTCTGGAGAAGGTCTTAGGCATCACAACAGTATCTGTATTTTCTGATGTAGCTGTATTAGTAACATCTTCCTGCTGTGTAGTATTAGAGTCACTTGTAATTAAAAAACAGGACCTGAGGCTCATGGTATTATTACAAGTCAGTGTCTGGCTGTATTGTAGCCTTGTTAATATTCAGTACCTGTTGAATTCTTACATAAGGAATGTACAGAATGGTTTTTTCCTCCATATTAGCTTTTTTATTTTGTGGTTGATGGAAAGGGCTCATCTGTCTTTAAAAAAGTAATAGAACAGTCCTTGTGAACCACTAGATAAAAGGTCACAGTTGCTGTTATGCATAACTGAGAGCATAACTAAGGCCCCTCTGCTATTCACCTCCAATAAATCATTAGGAGGGGAACTCGGATGAGAAAGCTGTTTTAAAAAAAAAACAAAAAACAACAACCCACAATAACTGGCTACCTGCTAATGGCCGGGAGACAAAGCAAGGCGATAAAGGGTGCAAGACCACTAAGTGGGTTTTTCTGAAAGTGTTGTTAAGTTTACCTGAGCATGGCTGTGTTTTAACCTACACTGGTGATAGAGCCGCAGCCCAGAGGAACATCCTAAGTTGAGTCCAGTCATGATCATTTCTTCTTTTCTCCTCTATTTAGCTCTTTAGAAAAGGAGCAGATGTTGCGGAGACAGGCGGAATTGGAATCTGCACAGAGCCGCCTTCAGCTGCAGGTCTTGACAGATGAATGCAGTAAACTTCGCAAGCAAATTCAGGTAAGTTCAGCTGTTGCCCATTGGTGATGGGCTCTTCATTGCCTCCTTCTCTTCAGCCGCTGTCTCATGATGTGCCTTCCTTCCATGTTTAGTCTGAGCGAGCTTGTGTGTGTTCTTCCAAGCAAGATAAAATATCTTGTCAACACAAACACACAGCTTCCAATTTCATCACTGTTCATTATTCATTAATGTTTAAGGTTTTCTGCAAGTATAATTCCTCACTAATTATAGTTGAGCATTTAATTCTGAACTCGCATGCTATTACTCATATAACCATTAAAGTGAATGTTTACGGTGAACATTTTACTTTTCTGACATAACTTTCTAGTGTGATTTTGGTAATGGGTTTTAATAGTTCAGATTTCTTTTGGACTGTGTCCTATAGGTTCTTCCATCTTTGCTGAAACCAGGTCAGGAGTCAGCACTGTCTCTTCTGGTATAATCACAATATGACCAGTTTATTACTGCAGGCTGCTTGCTGCGGGAAGAGCTGTTTAGAGACATCACTGTCTCCTCGTATTTACAGATTGCAGAATTAGTGAGAACAAACTCTAGGCTGCAGAGATGCCTGGTGATCTGTTCCTTTCCAGGTTTAGTCTAAAATTATATAACATTCTGATATCTTATCACCTGCAGCAATTGCTGTTGCTGAAAAGGCTGTACTGGTTTCCTGTAGAGCAGAGGTGGGCAAACTACAGCCCGGGGGCCACATCTGGCCCTCCAGATGTTTTAATCTTGCCCTTGAGCTCCCATCAGGAAATAGGGCTAGCCCTGCTCCAGCTGGGGAGCAGGGTCAGGGTCTTGCCCCACTCTGCCTGGATCCCAGAAGCAGCGACATGTCCCCACTCCAGCTCCTACGCGTAGGGGCAGCCAGGGGGCACCGCACGCTGCTCCCACCCCAAGCACCACCCTCGCAGCTCCCATTGGCCGGCGCCTATGCACAGGGCAGCGCACAGAGCTGCCTGGCCGCACCTCCGTATAGGAGCCGGAGGGGGGACATGCCACTGTTTCTGGGAGCTGCTTGAGGTAAGCGCCACCTGGATCCTTCCCCCCCAACACCCTCCCATGCCCCAACCCCCTGCACAAGCCCTGATCCCCCTCCCACCCTCGAACCCCTTGGTCCCAGACCGGAGCATCCTCCTGCACCCCCAACTCCTCAACCCCAGCCCCACCCCAGAGCCTGCACCCCCAGCCAGAGCGCTCTGCCCTCCTGCAACCCAACCCCCAATTTCGTGAGCATTCATGGCCCGCCATACAATTTCGATACCCAGATATGGCCCTCAGGCCAAAAGGTTTGCCCACCCCTGCTGTAGAGAATGGGAAGGTTCATTGAGACTTTCAGCTGTTGTGCTATTTGGCATCTTTCACCAGTGCTGTATCCTTGTTACTAGGCTTGGCAGAATTTCATTTTTATTTTGTTAAAAATAAACATTGATATCAGCTGAAATTATAAAGCATTGTTTTTGATTTTTGTCTGTTTACATTGTCACAGTTGTGGGAAATTGAGGATCGAACAATATTTAATGACAGACCTTGAGATTCAAAAACTTCTAAAATCCAGATTGTCCACACCACATGTCATAATATATAAAGTAAATATTCTTAAATCAATGAGTTCTCAAGTAGCATTTTTCTTAGTTTACTTATCTGTATATTTTGATTATCGATGGAAATATTTTGTCAGTTGGCGTGTACAGTGAAATCAACATTTACTAACACTGATCGTTTTAAAAATCAAATCCTTCCAGGCCTGCTTATAACCTGTTCCATTGTCAACCCATTTCTTGCTGTATCAAGGGATACAAGTATTTTATTCAACCTTCCACTTAGTTTCACTTTTGTTTTTGTTCTTTGCTTTTTGAATTTCTCCTGTTTTATACTCTCCTTAGAATCATAGAATATCAGGGTTGGAAGGGACCTCAGGAGGTCATCTAGGCCAACCCCCTGCTCAAAGCAGGACCAATTCCCAACTAAATCATCCCAGCCAGGGCTTTGACAAGCCTGACCTTAAAAACCTCTAAGGAGGGAGATTCCACCACCTCCCTAGGTAACCTATTCCAGTGCTTCACCACCCTCCTAGTGAAAAAGTTTTTCCTAATATTCAACCTAAACCTCCCCAACTGTAACTTGAGACCATTACTCCTTGTTCTGTCATCAGGTACCACTGAAAACAGTCTAGATCTATCCTCTTTGGAGCCCCCTTTCAGGTAGTTGAAAGCAGCTATCAAATCCCCCCTCAGCCTCTCCTCTTAAGTCATGTGCTCCAGCCCCCTAATCATTTTTGTTGCCCTCCACTGGACTCTTTCCAATTTTTCCACATCCTTCTTGTAGTGTGGGGCCCAAAACTGGACACTCCAGATGAGGCCTCACCAATGTTGAATAGAGGGGAATGATCATGTCCCTCGATCTGCTGGCAGTGCCCCTACTTATACAGCGCAAAATGCCGTTAGCCTTTTTGGCAACCAGAGCACACTGTCGACTCATATCCAGCTTCTCGTCCATGGTGACCCCTAGGCCCTTTTCTGCAGAACTGCTTCCTAGCCGTTCGGTCCCTAGTCTGTAACAGTGCATGGGATTCTTCCGTCCTAAGTGCAGGACTCTGCACTTGTCCTTGTTGAACCTCATCAGGTTTCTTTTGGCCCAATCCTCTAATTTGTCTAGGTCCCTCTGTATCCTGTCCCTACCCTCCAGCATATCTACCACTCCTCCCAGTTTAGTGTCATCTGCAAACTTGCTGAGAGTGCAGTCCACGCAATCCTCCGGATCATTAATGAAGATATTGAACAAAACCGGCCCCACGACCGACCCTTGGGGCACTCCACTTGAAACTGGATGCCAGCTAGACATGGAGCCGTTGATCACTACCCGTTGAGCCCGACGATCTAGCCAGCTTTCTATCCACCTTATAGTCCATTCATCCAGCCCATACTTCTTTAACTTGGTGGCAAGAATACTGTGGGAGACCGTATCAAAAGCTTTGCTAAAGTCAAGGAATAATACATCCACTATTTTCCCCTCATCCACAGAGTCAGTTATGTCCTCATAGAAGGCAATTAGGTTAGTCAGGCATATCTGTGGGATTAGGTGGCACCTGCGGTGCTACAGTCTGCCAACATGACCATGACACAAGGCTTCACAAATTAATTGGCTGAATTCCTATGTCAGATTGCATGTCACATATGAGCTAATGAGAGGATCTGGTTCAACATGGACACTGTCTTTCTGCAGTTCTGTTGAGTTTTTACATTGACGAAGCATACAGACTAAAGCGCCAATAGGATAAGTGTCAGAAATACTATACAGATTAATTACCACACATACTCAAGCCATATCTTAGTATTTATACTACATTCTTCACTGTGGCATCAAAGTGTCTAAAATTACACACCAACATTAAAGTGCAGTAAATATTTATCCTTCACTTCATTCATTTGGCGGAAAGTTCAGAATGGGAGTCCTATGTGATTTGTGTAGCCTTATACTATGAGTATATGGAATAAGACTGGGAGGGATAGCTCAGTGATTTGAGCATTGGCCTGCTAAACCCAGGGTTGTGGGGCCATTTAGGGATCTTGGGTAAAAATCTTTCTGGGGATTGAGCAGGGGGTTGGACTAGGTGACCTCCTGAGGTCCCTTTCAACCCTGATATTCTCTGAAGAGTGCTATATGTTTAATTTGAGATTATGTAGTGAAATATGCAACTTGTATTTTAATAAGAATAGTGTTACTGAACACTTGGACGTATCTAAATGGCATAAAAAGCTATGATGTAATTAAGCTTATAAAAATTAAGTATAATGTAAACACAGAAGCTCTTATTATGAATCTATTTAAAAATATAAAGAATATATTCAATAATAGAAAATTCTCTAACTGCATGGAAGTTTCTTGGGGAAATATAGTTGGTACAAAACCAGTAGATATAGGACAATGTCATATACTTATAGGAATCTTAATGGAAACTAATATAAATTTCCCCTTTTTAAAGTTACTGTATAAGCTACTTTTTTGTTGCTGATATCCATCATTTTAAACTGGATTATCAAAATCAGTGTTGAAACCCTTTACAGTAATAGATTAGATTTGGTATTAGAATTTTCTAAGATTAAAGTGAGAGTACTATTTAAATAGAAATTCTTAAGCATTTCAGTTTTTATAAAGTCATACTTCTGGTGTTAAAATCGAGTTCCTGAGTGCATATGTGCACTCATCTTGACTTTTATTGTAGTTTAACCACTGTATATAATAACATTTTGTGAAGTTCTAATTAAAAGTATTAGCTGCTTGTGCATTTACAGTAAGAAAAGGCTACCTTAATTGCATAGCCCCTTGTTCACCGTGGCAAGCTGAAACTTAATTCTTTAGCAAGATTCCTGGATTCTGTGGCAGACTGAAAATTGTGCAGCAGTCTAATTTGTAAATCAGAAAATATGTATGTGGGAGTGTGGAATTAAGCATGCCATCTGGATATTTTGTGCTAAAATATCAGCACTTAAATAACACTGCTCTTCAGCCAAAATGCTTCTGAAATAAATGTAGTCAAACTTTACTAATTCTGGGTCACTGAGAACGAAAATGATGCTTAAAATTGTTGATTGGCTCTAGTTTTCAAGATATGCGATGGGGTCAGTATATACGACCCTTGACTTGGGAATGGCGGAGGATAAGTGAGTTATAAAGGGAAAGGATCTCAATTTAAACCAGAAATGACTAAAATACATCTTTGACTGGATCTATGAATAAATCTATGACTGGGTTTGGACAGTACTTGCTTTTTAGGCAGAACAATGAATGATGCAATCTGAAGCTGGTATTGTGTCGTACATGATATGAATTGCATCATGTTATTCCTAGAAGTCATGAGTGATGCAATCATAACAAAGCTTACATCACTCTGCTGAACAAATTGCCCTATATCAGCTCTAGAAATCGTACAGTGTTGTGCTCTCTTATTTGTCAGTGTTTGATTTTGCAAAGGGACACATTTCTGTTTAGCCAAAGTGAGCAGAGATGCCTCGTACTTGTGTGAACAGTGCAGATAACTTCTGCTGTGTTTGTGGAGAAGTGACTTTTGCATCACAAAAGTGCAATATAACCACTATGGTTAAGAAAGCCTATCACCTTTATTTTGGCTGCAAAATTGGAGATCAGGACAAGAGGTGGGCCTCACACATATGCTGCAACACTTGTGCAACAAATATTCACCAGTGGTTGAACAGGAAAAGGAAATCTATGCCTTTTGCAGTGCCAATGATTTGGAGAGAGCCAACAGATCATGTTACTTCGGCATGGTGCCTCCAGTTGGGAAAGGTGTGTCAAAGAAGTAAAAGGGGACTGTGCATTATCCAAACATTCCATCAGCTATACGCCCAGTATCCCACAGAGAAGGTCTGCCGGTTCCTGATGCACCAGAATCATTCTCACTTGAGTCAGACGAGGAAGAGGATGAAACTTCTGGTCCTGAACCATCAATGTCACAGGACCCACATTTTCTCCCATCCTCCTCCTCTGAACCACACCTCATAACACAAGGTGAACTGAATGGCCTTGTCAGGGATTTAGAACTACCCAAGAGTAAGGCAGAGCTGTTGGGCTCCAGACTACAGCAGTGGAATCTCCTAGCAGGTGATGTTAGGGTTTCCATGTTCCGTGACCATCAAAAGGATCTTGTCCCATTCTTCTTCATGGAAGGAGATCTTGTAGCCTGCAACAACGTCGATGGTGTGATGGCAGCCCTCAACATCGTTCACGATCCAGATGAGTGGAGACTGTTCGTTGATTCATCGAAGACGAGTCTTAAAGCCATTTTACTGCATAATGGCAATGTTTTACCATCAATTCCAGTTGGTCATGCAGTCCATATGAAGGAAACCTATGACAACATGAAATAACTTTTGAGGAGCATAAACTATGACCAACATCAGTGGCAGCTTTGTGGCGATTTGAAGGTTGTTGCTCTCTTGCTTGGTCTGCAGACTGGATACACAAAGTACTGCTGTTTTCTCTGCAAATGGGATAGTCGTGCAAGAGATTCCCACTACATCAAGAAAGATTGGCCACTCCGACAGTCATTGGATCCTGGGAGGAAAAGTGTTCAGCATCCACCACTTGTTGAATCAAGGAAGATTTTGTTACCACCCTTACACATCAAGCTGGGTCTGATGAAGAACTTTGTCATGGCCATTGACAAAACACAAGCAGCTTTCAAGTACCTCCGTGGAAAATTTCCAAGGTTAAGTGAAGCTAAGATAAAGGAAGGTATCTTTGTTGGTCCTCAGATTCGTGAACTTCTTCGAGATGATGCATTTAACCATGCACTGCGTGGCAAGGAAAAGACGGCATGGAAAGCCTTCCAGTTAGTGGCAATAAAGTTTCTCGGAAACAACAAGGCAGACAACCTCCTCAAGGCATACAAAAGCCTTGGTTGCGACATGTCACTAAAGATACATTTTTTGCACTCTCATCTAGATTTTTTTCCCCACCAAACTGCGGAGCAGTGAGCGATGAGCAGGGTGAGCGATTTCACCAGGACATTGCAACAATGGAGAAACGCTATCAGGGCAAATGGAGCCCATCAATGCTTGCAGACTATTGCTGGACAGTGACAAGAGATGCTCCATTTAATGAATACAAGAGACAAGCCAAGAAGCACCGAGTAGACACTGAATAGGACTAAACTATGTACATAATAGTTTTTTGCCTTTTGTTTCATAATAAATTTTATTTATATAACCCTATTGCTGATTTTTAAAGTGTTACATAAACAGGACAGGTGAAATATTATCTTGTAAAGCAACCATAAACACATGAAAAGACTTAGGTTTACAATTTACAATTTATGATTAAAACTCTACTATCTACACAATATACATAGACATAAAATGTAAATTCTTAAATATCTTAGAAACAGTAGCCAATCAGTTGTTTTAATTGTCATATTTGAATTCAGCACATCAAAATACATAATAAATAGCACATTTTATCTCTGAAGCAGACGACTTCTCAAATATTGTAGACCAGTGTAATTAGTGTTAACACTTTAAATTGTCATCACAAGATTTCAGAGCTTTCAGTCCTTTGAGATGAATGGGGCAGCTCACACTTCCCAAGCTATTGTTTCAGACTCAAAACGATGACCTTGCTTCATTTATATTTTCAGAGTTACTGTCATAACTGTAAGGGCTTGAAATGTGTGGAGGTTTTTAATGAAAATTTAAATTGTGGAGTACAGTTCTGTAGCAAGGAGTAGATTCTACAAACAATGCACAAGACACGGAATATACAGCACCTTGCTTATGTACATCTAAAACAGTGGTGTCAAATGCCAACCCTCTGGGTATATATATTGTGCCCCACAATATTGAGATTTGAATTTTTAAAATATTCTGCTGAAAGTTTCTAGACATCCTGGTGGTGGGGAGGGGGAAAAAATCTTCCAGCAGGGAACCAAATATGAACTGATGCAGTGCTGTCTTCCTGAGTCTGAAAACAGAGACTGCCACAATAGCTCTTAAGAGGTGTGAATTCTGTCCCCTATTTATCACATTGATCTGTTAATGCTAAGCTCAATGATGACATTTTAACACCATAGTCTCCAGCCTTTTTATGCCCAAGATAACTTTTTGAATTTAAGGGCAGCCCAGGATGTACCCCGCCCCTTCCCTGAAGCCCTGCCTTACTCACTCCATCCCCCCCTCCCTCCGTCGCTCGCTCTCCTCCACCCTCACTCACTTTCACCGGGCTGAGGCAGGGGGTTGGAGTTTGGGAGGGGGTGCAGGCTCTGGGCTGGGGCCAAGGGGTTTGCAGTGTGGAAGGGGGCTCTGGGCTGAACCTGGGGCAGGGGGTTGGGGTGCAGGAGGGGGTGCGGGCTCTGGGAGGGATTTTGGGTGTAGGAGGGGGCTCCGGGCTGGGGCAGAGTGTTGGGATGCAGGAGGAGGTACAGGGTGCTGCCTCTGGGAAGGGGGTCAGTGCTGACGCAGGGGGTATGGAGTGAAAGAGTGGGCATGGGGTGCTGGCTCTAGGAAGGGGCTCAGGGCTGGGGCAGGGGCTTGGGATGTAGGAGGGAGTAAGGGGGCTGGCTCTGGGAGGCTGCAGGTTGAGTGGTGGAAGAGAAATGCTGGGCCTGCTGTATTCATGCTACTCCTGGTCTTAATGCTGCAGAGCCATTCAGAACCTGCCCATTGAAGGGGGCGACACTTACCTTGGGCAGCTCCGGCCCCATGCTGCTCCCGGAAGGGGCCAACATGCCCCTGCGGGGGCACATGGCTCTGTGCACTGCCCCCCTGCACAGGCACCACCCCCACAGCTCCCATTGGCCACAGTTCCCCATTCCCAGCCAATGGGAGCTGCGGGGGCAGTGTTTGCAGGCAGGAGCAACACATGGAAACCCCTGTCCTCCCCTTCCCCTCCCCCTGGGGCCACTTCTGGGAGTAGAGTGGGGCCGGGATAGGCAGGGACCCTGGCTTAGCGGCAGCGGGCAGTCTAATTACACCACCAGAAATAGTGATCGACTGGGAGAATCTCCAGGATCGACCAGTCGATCGTGATCAACCGGTTGGTGACCACTGCTTTAATATATCAACTATTTGATGGAACATTTCCCAGTCACTTTATTGTTTCTGCTCAACTAAATTTTCTCTCTCTGAATGGCTCAACTCAGGTGACAGGAAGGGTTAGGTATCTTTTTATTGTGGGAAATCTGGTTAATCCCCTCTCCTCCCTAGTTTCCTTATCTTCCTGGCTTTAAAAATAATTAACTGGTGAGCTTTTGAATAAAATCTTTAATGTGGTGAAAACTTGTCACTTCTGTTTTTTTTTGTTTTTTTAATTACCTGCATCTTTCTCTGAAAGACACCGCTCTCTCTAGTTAAAGATGAAATTAAACTTTCCATTAACATCATTATGGCCTCCTTCCCCTCCCCAAATCTTCCTGTCTTTGCCTGTTGCTACTCCAATCCTCCTGAAATGTCACATGTTTGGTCTTATGCTGGGGTAGAATCTGGAAAGTTTTTGAGGCAAATCAGAGAAGGCTTCTGGAAGATGTGAAGTGAAACCTATTTTTAAGCTCTCAAACACTTTTAGGAAAAAGGTTTTTTTGGCTTGAGATAATTATAAATTAGTTTGACCTTGAAAATCCTATTTTCTTTTAATGTTTGTCTTTTTAGAACTGTTTGCTGTTGACTAGTTCTGGTTTGAGCGAAATTAGTTGGTGCAATTATTAAAGCTACGTTAATGCATACGTTAGGAGCTTGGAGATTTTTAAATCTATAATCTCATTTCTATGGTGCTTAATTGTTTTGCAGACAGTATACTGTATTTGGAGTATATCTTAAGTTATCCAAGCTGTGGAAAGCAGGCCCCATCTCTCTTTATCTGTCTGCTTTAGGTATTTGTAAATATCTATGTAATAGTATAGCATCATGGGATTAGTGCTGGTGGTCATGACCTTGGGTTGGGTTATAACCATTTGGGCAGCATTCTTGTCAGTTATAATGTTCAAAATGGCCATACCCTCACACTTCCTGTGGATGATCTTTGTGAGGAGGAAAATTATCCAGTGAACATCTATTATATTAACACACTGTCTGAGGCTTTGCATTTCAGTAGTGTGAAAGTGGCTCTTCCTTTGTTGGATTAAAGGTCACTCTTTTGAGAGCTACTGTACTGAACGTTTTGAAGCATAGTTCTTTGGTTTTGGAGAAAGTGAACAAGTTTTGGGTTCTTACAAAATTCATTCATTCCTGGAATCTCTGCTGGCTAGGATTATAAAGACCAGGGTGTAGTGCAGATTGAAGGAACTGACCTATTTTCATGGTGGGAAATTCCTGGACACTTCTAACATTGAAACCAAGGATTTTCATTCCTTTTGGGATGCTCTCTTGAAACTGGTTCTAATTGGTTGTTTTTTTAATTGTAATTCTGCTCTGAGTTTAGTACTAGGTGACTCATTCTTTTCTAAACATTGTTGACCTGGTGGTGATTGGATTTTATGTGTGCCCATGGGTCTCCTTTTCTTACTGGGTTCTAATACACATAATATTAAGAGATTTTGGCTAAAGATTTCAACAGAGCTTGCTGGAGTAGTCTGCAGGTTTCTATTGTACTTACAGTCAGAGTAAACTGGAAATCTAGCACTCCAGTAGTAGCATGGAAATGGAGTACAGTAGTGTTCCCATATCCCTGCCTGTGAGGCGTATCAGACTCCTGGATCTGCAAGCAGAAATGAAGGCCAGGTCTACACTACCACTAACTTGTGTTGCTCGAGTGTGAATAAGCCACCCCCCTGAGTGAAGTAAATTACACCGACCTACGCATCAGTGTGGATAGCGCTATGTCGGCGGGAGTCCTTCTCCCACTGACATAGCTATTGCCTCTTGTGGAGGTGGATTTATTATGCCAACGAGAGAGCTCTCTCCCATCAGCATAGAGCTTCTTCACTGGACGCGCTACAGCGGTACAGCTGCAGCACTTCTAGTGTAGATTAGCCCTAATACACAGCACACTGAGTTACAACTGCAGTGGAGTAGTAAAGCTCTGTCCCCTTTCTTTTCAGGAGCTGAAAGCACTGATGGCCCAGCACACCACTAGCGCCTCTCAGCAACCTGGCAGCTCCCGTTCCTGTTTCCCAGGCGGTCTCTCCTCCAGTCAGAGCCAGCACAAATACCACTTTGAGAAGGCCTTCCTGGTTTCTCAGTCAGGGAGCTGCCGGGTTATGGCTTACTGTGACTCACTGAGCTGTCTTGTGGTGTCACAGCCCTCTCCGCAGGCTACACTTATTCCTGGTAAGTCAGCAAGTAATTAAAGACTCTCTGGCTTACAAAAGTTAAATGTTCTCTGCTCTTTCTTCCTATTCCTCAGCCCCACCCATACAGCCCCCTTGTGGATTGGGGACATTCCCTCACTAATATGACTGTCACATTCCACCTGACCCCAACTCAGCTTTTTCCCAGTAGTGTAATTTACCTCCCCATTGGCAGCTGGTAATTGTACTCGCCCAGTAATTGATCTTTACAGCTCTGCCTCTTCTTTCTGAAACACCACCTCCTTGGGGGTGCAGAAAGACCTGTATGATGCTTCTCACAGAGAGGATTCCCTTGCAAGAGCTGGAGACATGCACCTATGGGAATCAGGAAAAAGCTTTAAATGCAATTTCTCATCCAGAAAACATCAGATTCAGAAGCATGGATTGGCCAGTAAATGTGGGAACAGATGTTCAAATATTGTTTTTGAATACATTTGTAACTAAGTGCGTATATGTACAGAGGCAGTATTACCCTGTGGGTGAAGAGGACTGGGAACCCCTTTGTGTTGTAGTCATAACTCTGCTTCTGACTTGCTGTGTGACCTTGGGCAAGTTGCTTGTCTTCTCTGAGCAATTTCTTGTCTGTAAAATAGGTACACAGTCATACCGGCTTTCATTGCAAAGAGCTTTGACATTCTCTGAATGACATTTGAAGTACAAATTATTTTATAAAGTGACAGAGTCCTGTGGCACCTTATAGATGAATGTACATTCATCTGACGAAGTGGGTATTCACCCATGAAAGCTTAGCTCCAATACATCTGTTAGTGTATAAGCTGCCACAGGACTCTTTGTCATTTTTTACAGATCCAGACTAACATGGCTACCCCTCTGATAAATTATTTTATGTGGTTAATGATTTGGGATCTTAGACTTCTCCTTCGAGAGATGTCCCTGTGGGTGCTCCTCTTCAGGTCAAGGTGCGTCCCTGTGCCTTCGATCAGAGATGTTTGCAGCAGTTCCTGTACGGTTCGCGCATGCGCGGTGCCTACCTTGCACGCTCTCAGTGCTTGAACAGTGTGTGCACGGCCCAGGCTCCTCAGTTCCTTCTCTACCATCCCCAGCCAGAGACAGAGTTTAGCAGGGGGAAGGGATAGCTCAGTGGTTTGAGCATTGGCCTGCTAAACCAGGGTTGTGAGTTCAGTCCCTGAGGGGGCCACTTAGGGATCTAGGGCAAAATCAGTACTTTGTCCTGCTAGTGAAGGGAGGGGGCTGGACTTGATGACCTTTCAGGGTCCCTTCCAGTTCTATGAGATAGGTATCTCTCTCTCTATATATATATATATAGTTTCACTCTTATAGCCATTATTTAAATACAGTTTTAGTAGTTAATTAGTTTTTGTTACTTATCTAAATAAGTTTGTTATTCCCTCCTATAAAAAAAAAAAATTATTTACCTCAGAGTTAGTGACTCCCGATATGCCTGGTTCACCAGGCTTCAAGAGATGCATAACCTGCAGAGACTCCATCCCCATTTCTGATGGCCATTCTCAGTGCGTACAATGTTTGGGGGAATCCTATGTACCCCAAAAATGCATACACTGTAGTAAACTTAAAGTCTGGCCCCACAAGGACAGAGACCTCAGACTGAAGCTCATCCTCCTGGAAAAGTCCCTCAGACAAGCATTGGATCTGGGCCAGCAGTTTTCCTCCCAACAGAATTCACCACCGAAATCCTCACAGGATAAAAAAAATGGCAAAGAAATGATTGGCTTCCTCCCCTCTCAGGGGGCACACATCTTCCAAGCAATCGCTGATAACTTCAGCTCTGTCAGTGCTGGCTGCTCCATGGCTCAGCACATACACTTCTCCTGGCATCTTCGGCACTGACTGTGCGTCGGCGGCTGCAGACTTCGGTGCCAAGGCTCAAGGCTTTGAGTTGCCTGCCTCCAATGTGGCACAGTCAGTCACCAACAAGAACCCAGTACTGTCATAACTATAAAGGGAAGGGTAACAGCCCTCTTGTGAACAATACTATAAAATCCCTCCTGGCCAGAGACTCCAAAATCCTTTTACCTGTAAAGGGTTAAGAAGCTCAGGTAACCTGGCTGACTCCTGACCCAAAGGACCAATAAGGGGACAAGATACTTTCAAATCCTTTGTTTGTGCTCTTTGTTTTGGTGATTGTTCGCTCTTGGGACTCGAGGGACCAGACATCAATCCATGCTCTCCAAATCTTTCTGAACAAGTCTCTCATATTTCAAACTTACAAGTAAACAGCCAAGCAAGGTGTGTTAGTTTTATCTTTGTTTTCTCAACTTGTAAATGTACCTTTTACTAGGGCGTTTACCTCTGTTTGCTGTAATTTTGAACCTAAGGCTAGAGGAGGTTCCTCTGGGCTCTTTAAGTTTGATTACCCTGTAAAGTTATTTTCCATCCTGATTTTACAGAGATGTTTTTTACCTTTTTCTTTAATTAAAAGCCTTCTTTTTAAGAACGTGATTGATTTTTCCTTGTTTTTAGAGCCAAGGGGGATGGATCTTGATCCACCAGGAGTTGGTGGGAGAAAGGAGGGGGGATGGTTAATTTTTCCTTGTTTTAAGATCCAAGGGGTTTGGATCTGTATTCACCAGGGAACTGGTGAAGAGTCTCCCAAGGCTACCCAGGGAAGGGAATTAGCACATTGGGAGTGGTGGCAGCGGACCAGATCTAAGCTGGTAGTTAAGCTTAGAGGTTTTCATGCAGGCCCCCACATCTGTACCCTAAAGTTCAGAGTGGGAAAGGAGCCTTGACAGTATGGAAGACCTCATTTGTTTTTGCTGCAAATAGCTTCTCACCATTGAAAGGGAGATCTTCGACAGTGTTTTGTATCTCCTGTGGGAAGGAGGAGCCGAACCATGAGGCTCGCTGCATGACGACGGCTGTGGCGGTGGATCTGGCGGCTGTGTCAGCAGTATCAAGGGCAGCCTGAAGAGCCATACAGGATATCATCTGTCCTAAATTGTTGTCGCTTGGCCTCAGGAATGTCATTAATAAATTCCATGAATTTAATGTAGTTCCTGTGCTCATACTTTAACAGAGCTGCATAGTTCGCCACCCTAAATTGTACGGTGGAAGATGAATACACTTTGTGGCCAAATAAGTCCATCCTCTTGCTATCCTTATCAGATGAGAGAGACCGGAAATGTTGCTGTTTATTTTTCTGGTTGGCCGCCTCAACCACCAACGAATTGGGCGAAGGGTGTGTAAAGAGAAACTCAGAACCTTTGGAGGGGATGTAATATTTGCAGTCCGCTCTCCTGCAGCTTGGGGGTATAGGGGCTGCCATATGATTTTAGCTGGTTCCATGATAGCCCCATTTTGGAAGAGGTGGCGGGTTATAAAATGTCAGTAACCTGTGTTGGTGTAATCTTTAGCTCATTGGCAACTCTTTTAAACAAGTCCTGGAAGTGTGTGAAATCGTCAGCTGTTGGTGGTGGCAGAGGCCTAATAGCCTCCTTGGGCAAGACAGATGAGCGTTTATTAGCTGGAGAGGTGTCAGGTGCGACATCCTCTGCTGGCTGCGCTGTTGGTTCATCTCGTAGCTTGGCATCATTGTTTGTGGTTGGGGGAGGAGTTCTAAGATCCTCTCTGAAGGAGGTAGGATTAGTGCTATAATGTCTCTTATAAGATTCCCAGGGATTCCAGTATTGCCATTGGCTGGGGAAGGGTATGAGCGGTCCCATCCAAGGGTGGCCATACCAGGGTGGCAATTCCCTGGAATATGAGGAGCGGGATCTAAGATGTCCGCCAGTCACAGGTGTCTTAACAAGGGAAGAATAGCATGGAGAAATGTCATTGTTGTCATCCTGCTCACTCGAGAGGTGTGAGGGAGCAGGGGATATTTGTAAGTAAGGTGCCGACAATCCCAGTGAGAGGTCAGTGCCTAGTAGAGGAGATTCTATGGTGGGAGAGATAGCCAGGTCTCTATGGTGGAGAAACTTGGACAGTGCGGCGGCTGACAGTGCTGAATGGTGAGGCACTATAGGCATGTAAGGCACCGTGTATTGAGACGGTGCCGATGCAGGAGGCGCAATCTGTACCGGTGGCACTGTGTGCTGTGCTGATATAGGTGCCTTAGGCAGTATCTGCACCATAGACGCCGCATGCTGAGCTGGTGCTGATGATGTAGGTGCTATAGACTAAGGGGGTGTCGCGCGTGAGGTTGGTGTCAAGAAGTATGGCATGGGAAGCACGGGCAGCGGAGCTTGTAGCATCGGTGCCAAATTCAGATGCATTGGCACCGCAGCAATAGTTTGTGATATTAGTGCCGTCTGACTAGTCGGTACCTGTCAAGGCTCCTTCCCCACTCTGAACTTTAGGGTACAGATGTGGGGGCCTGCATGAAAACTTCTAAGCTTAACTACCAGCTTAGATCTGGTCCGCTGCCACCACTCCCAATGTGCTAATTCCATTCCCTGGGTAGCCTTGAGAGACTCTTCACCAATTCCCTGGTGAATACAGATCCAAACCCCTTGGATCTTAAAACAAGGAAAAATTAACCATCCCCCCTCCTTTCTCCCACCAACTCCTGGTGGATCAAGATCCATCCCCCTTGGCTCTAAAAACAAGGAAAAATCAATCATGTTCTTAAAAAGAAGGCTTTTAATTAAAGAAAAAGGTAAAAATCATCTCTGTAAAATCAGGATGGAAAATAACTTTACAGGGTAATCAAACTTAGAGCCCAGAGGACCCCCCTCTAGCCTTTGGTTCCAAGTTACAGCAAACAGAGGTAAACGCCCTAGTAAAAGGTACATTTACAAGTTGAGAAAACAAAGATAAAACTAACACGCCTTGCTTGGCTGTTTACTTACAAGTTTGAAATATGAGAGACTTATTCAGAAAGATTTGGAGAGCCTGGATTGATGTCTGGTCCCTCTTAGTTCCAAGAGCGAACTCTCCCCAAAACAAAGAGCACAAACAAAAGGTTTGAAAGTATCTTGTCCCCTTATTGGTCCTTTGGGTCAGGTGTCAGCCAGGTTACCTGAGCTTCTTAACCCTTTACAGGTAAAAGGATTTTGGAGTCTCTGGCCAGGAGGGATTTTATAGTATTGTACACAGGAGAGCTGTTACCCTTCCCTTTATAGTTATGACACATACCATGAAGGACTCGCGTGCCACACTAAGGTGGCAGGTGTATGAATGCCGAGGGACAAGGATGAGAGAAGACAGATATCAACCTTACCAACGCCCACGATATCCCTCCTACACCGAACAACAGCAAAGACATTACAATCCACAACAGCAACGCCATAGACCTAGAACCCAATGACGCCGCCTCCACCATCTGCAGCACCTCAACCCCCTCCATCAAACAAGCAGATTTGAAGCTTTGGTCGAGGGTATAGAAGATCTCCCACCCACTCCAGCGCCTACTGCAATCATCCATCCTTTTGGAAACAGTCTGCTCCCATTCCTTACCAATTGTGAAGCTATCATTATGGACAAATGGGTCCTAGAAATCATCCAATCGGGTTATACTATCCCCTTCCTCTCCATGCCCCCACCCCGCCTCCCCGTCGCTCTTCAGGGACCCCTCTCACGAACACTAGCTCTGTCAAGAGGTGCACCATCTTCTACAACCAGGAGCAGTGAAGCAGGTATCCACTCCACACCCTGGGAAGGGATTTTATTCCCACTATTTCTTGACCGAAAAGAAAAGTGGGGGATGGTGACCTATTCTCGATTTTTGACAACTAAACAGGTTAGTCAAGAAACAAAAATTCAGGATGGTTACCCTGTCAACAATCATTCCGGCATTGGAGCAGGGAGATTGGTTTTTAGCCTTCGACCTGCAGGATGCGTATTTTCATGTCTCTATACACCCTGCCCACAGATGCTTTCTCAGATTAGTGTTGGGCTCAGATCACTTCAAAGCATGGCTACTCAATGGCTCTCTAATGAGAAACAAGCATGCTTAGAGCAAGTCCGGGCAGTTTGATTACATGGCAGGACACACTCCACACTTACTACCTATCTGCAGAAATTGAAATGGTTCACCACTTGGTGTTCTGCCAAACACACCGCTCTGGCTTCCGCCCCTCTGATACTAGACTACCTTCTAGAACTCAAAATAACCGGGCTTTCTCTTAGCTTGGTAAAGGTTCACCTAGCGGCAATCACAACATTCCACCACGAGGTAAATAACGCTGCTGTTTTTGCCCATCCTGTCACAAAAAGATTTCTCAAAGGTATCCAAACGCTCTACCCGGTGTGACAGACCCAGACCAGTGGGGTACAGGAGTCTGGTAGAGGGCAAATATACTGGTCACTGGATGAGTAGTTTTCTGTTCCCTGAGTGACCAGAGCAGGGGCTGCACTAGAGTAATCAGGAACCTGCTAAAACCAGTTCAGGCAGGCAGGCTAATTAGGACACCTGGAGCCAATTAAGAAGCTGCTAGAATCAATTAAGGCAGGCTAATCGGCACCTGGGTTTTAAAGGAGCTCACTTCAGTTTGTAGGGTGAGAGTGTGAGGAGCTGGAAGCAAGAGGCGCAAGGAGCTGAGAGTGAGGGGTGTGCTGCTGGAGGACTGAGGAGCACAAGCGTTATCAGCCACCAGGAGGAAGGTCCTGTGGTGAGAATAAGGAAGGTTTTTGGAGGAGGCCATGGGGAAGTAGCCCAGGGAGTTGTAGCTGTCATGCAGCTGTTACAGGAGCCACTATAGACAGCTGCAGTCCACAGGGCCCTGGGCTGGAACCCGGAGTAGAGGGCGGGCTCAGGTTCCCTCCAAACCTCCCAATTGACCTGGACTGTGGGTTCTTCCAGAGGGGAAGGTCTCTGGGCTGTTCCCCAACCCACATGGTGAATCTCTGAGGCAAGAAAATCCGCCAATAAGTGCAGGACCCACCAAGATAGAGGAGGAACTTTGTCACACTGGACATAAGACTACCAGCTGAGCCATGGGATCTACACCTGGTCCTCACAGCTTTGATATACAAACCCTTTGACCCTTGGCTACCTGCTCCTTTCTACACCTATCCATGAAAACCGCTTTCTTCGTAGAAATTACCTCTGCCAGACACATGGGAGAATTCTGCGCGCTGATGGCCAAACCTCCTTATACTACCTTCTTCAGAGACAAAGTTACGCTTCGTACACATCCTAAATTCCTTCCTAAGGTGCATTCATCCTTTCACCTATATGAACCTATTCACCTACCAACATTCTTCCCAAAACCACATGCTAATGCATTTGAGGTAGCAATGCACATACTTGATGTTCATAGAACGTTATCCTTCTATCGCGATAGAACGAAGCCATTTAGACAGACCCTTAAGCTCTTTGTATCTATCGCTCAACAATCTCGGGGCAAAGCGATCTCCACCCAGAGACTATTCAAATGGATATCAGACTGCATACGTCTGTTACCAATTGAAACAAGTCCAACCTCCTATGGCAATTAAGGCACACTTTACTACAGTGGTTTTCAAACTGCGGGTTGCAACCCAGTACTGGGTCGCGGAATGTAGGGCACTGGGTTGCAGCGGCTCTGGTCAGCACTACCAACCGGGCCATTAAAAGTCCCGTTGGCAGTGCTGCCCGGCTAAGGCAGGCTAGTCCCTAACTGTTCTGACAGTGCACTGTGCCCCGGAAGTGGCCAGCAGCAGGTCTGGCTCCTGGGGGGACGGGCATGGGGCTCCAGGCACTACCGCCACCCCAAGCACTGGCTCCTGGCCAATGGGAGCTGGGGGGTGGGGTGGGCAGCTGTGCCTGTAGCCGAGAGCTGGGCAGAGCCGCTTTCGGGGTGCAGTGTGGTGCACGGTTCCAGGACAGGCAGGAAGTATGCCTTAGCACCCCTGCTGACCAGGAGCTACCTGTGCCCCAATCCTCAGCCCTGAGCCCCCTCCAAACCCAGAGCCCCTTCCTGCACCCCAAACCCCTCATCCCCGGCCCCACCCCAGAGCCTGCATCCCCAGCCCAGAGCCCTGACCCGCTCCTGCACCCCAACCCTGAGCCCCCAAACCCCTTATTCCCAGCCCCATCCCTAGCCCTCACTCTTGCACCCCAACCCTCTGCCCCAGCCCTGAGCCCCTCCCACACCCCAAAACCCTCATCCCCAACTCCGTTGGGTCGCAGGCATCAACAATTTTCTTCAACTGGATCACCAGGAAAAAAGTTTGAAAACCACTGCTCTACTAGATCCATGTCCACTTCCGTAGCATTTCTCAGCAATGTCCCGCTTTCCGACATATGTAAGGCGGCCACTTGGGCGTCGGACCTTGTGTTTGCTAAACATTACGCTCTCATGCAGGGTCCTTCATCGGACACCTGACTAGGTCGAGCTGTCTTATCTTACCTTATCTTTCTTACCAGATCCGAAATCCTGACCATCCTAAGAGATACCGCTTTTCAGTCACCTGGAGTGGAGCACCCACAGGGACATCTCTCGAAGGAGAAGAGGAGGTTGCTCACCTTGTGCAGTAATTGATGCTCTTCGAGATGAGTGTCCCTGTGGGTGCTCAACTACTCATCCTCTTCCCCTCTACTTTGGAGTTTGGAGCAGGCTCCGTTGTAGAAAGGAACTGAGGAGTCAGGGCTGTGCGCATGCTGTTCAAGCACTGGCAGCGCACGAGGCCCGTACGGGAACTGCTGCAAAAATCTCTGATCAAAGATGCAGGGATGCACCTTGACCTGGAGTGGAGCACCCACAGGGACACTCACCTCGAAGAACGTCAGTTACTGCATGAAGTGAGTGACTTCCTCTTCTTTCTAAAAAAAGAAGAACAGGAGTACTTGTGGCACCTTAGAGACTAACAAATTTCTTTTCTTCTTTCTGAACAGCTTCTCAATTCACCTTAGTCATCTTAGCTTCTATATAGTGACAGCTCTCTGGCTCAGTAATATCTGAATACAACTCCTGTATAGTGACATTTTTAGAGTACAGGTGAACAGTTTACTGGTAATTATTCTTTGAAAGTTCATTATCATCCTGTATAGAGCTCCAGCCACACTGAGCATTGGGATTTGTTTAATTTGGCTAGAATGTCTAGGACCTGAGTCGAGAGCAACTGACAGATCATGTTACTAATGCTGAAATTCTCATGAGTTCTGTCGCACTGACCAGAACGCCTGGAGGAGCAGAATAAGGAGTTCCGTAGTGATTGATCTCCAGAACAAGATACCTACCCTTCCTGTGCACGTTGCTCCCCACAAGTTCAGCATAGATACTGTAGCTCTGAAGTGAGACCATGGATTAAAGCCAGACACCCCAATAATTTGATGTAGTCACCAGCATACACAGTATCTGACTGATCAGCTTTGTCCTTTCTTCATGACAGGTTGTGGCGTTAAGATGATGAGTGCTGCCAACCTGAAGAGCAGTCAGTACATTCCCATCCACAGTAAGCAGATCCGGGGACTGGCCTTCAGTAATCGAACAGATGGCTTGCTGCTGTCTGCTGCTTTGGACCACACACTCAAACTTACCAGGTGTGCTGCTGCTGAACAGGGGCAGTCCACCCCATCTGCCCTTCACATTTTCCAGGGTTTGGCTTTATCTCTAGCTCACCTCTGTGTGCGCTTTGGAGCACCCATTTTTTCTTTCTTGCAGGGAGTTGAGAACAGATCTCAGTTTGAGCTTCATCCGTCTTCTGGAATGTGGGCATTAACCTGATGAATTGTTCTCACTTCTTAGTCCCTTGAATGCGGAAGGGACTATGGCCCTACCTTTTCCTGGTCCCTCCTCCCAGTGGCATCTCTGGGTACAGCTTTGAAAGTAAGACAGCACAGATCAGCTGTATCTTGTGGTACAGATGTAACGTTATCTGCTAGTGTGACTTTTACTTCCTGCTTGATTCTCTTTGATCTAGGATCAGGGTTTTTACTATTTTCCTCTGTCTGTTCCCTACTCCTCAGAAGGTTGCTCTGATTTGAAACTTCTAATCAAGGCTGAGCTGCACACACTTGAAGCACATGGACAGAGCACCAAGCAGCACTTCTGAAAACTGCTGTCCCAATAATGTAGGAACAATACATCTCTACAGCTGGGCTGGTAGACTTAAAAGAACATGCTGGGGTAGAGGAATCCCACAGGATAGGTGGGATGTATTCCTCCAGTACTGGTAGTCTGTAGCAGATGCCCATTGAGTATTGTGATGTTGGGGTATTTTGTCTCCTTACTCCATACTATCTATATCAGTATTTCTCACTGACTGACTAAACATCTTGAGATCCAGTGCTACTCGACTTAACATTTCTCTTTTCAGTTATGACAGGCTACAGTTATGCCCTCTAGGGTGTGAGGTCAACGTCTCTTCCAGTTCTTCATGCTCTTGGCATACATGTATACACAGTTAAGAAAGTTTTTTCCCATTCCTATTGTCTATATGGTGGAATATGTCAGATACTTTTGAGTTAAACAAGTTCCCCCTTCCTGCCTACTTCAAACCCAGTGTGTAAGTTCTGAGCCTGTAAGGTTGGTACTCTTGCATAATTGGAAACAGTTTAATGCAAGTAGTTGCCACTCATCACAGAATTTATACCAGTGCTTGATACCCAAACCTTCCTCTTTACACTACTGATACGTCCATCAGTTGGTCTCCAACAAGTTGTATCCAGTCTTCACTTTTGCTTGATACCAGAATGTTCTCTCAGAAGATTGCCTGCTTCAACCTACTCTTCGCTTTCCCTTCATTGGTCCCTCAGGTTGCTTGACTGTGTCAACCTCCCTTCTCTAATCACTTGTTGCCATTTGCATACACCTAATAAGAATTCTCCAGGATGTGCTTTGTGATTTTTGTTACATCTCCTGTTCTGGTACGTGGAAGAAAACATAACACGTTGTTCTCTACATAACTCACTGCTGTCTGGTTCCCAACTATTGGAATCTTCATCAGGGCCCCCCGCCTCTCCCCCCCCCCCCCCCCCCCCCCCCCCCGGTGGTTCCTTCTGTGCAGAATATCTGTTTTGGGTGAATGACTCTACAGATTCTCTTTTTTTGATATCCTCTTTATCTTTCACCCCTACTAGATCTCAATTTGCCACATGTCTCTGATACATCCCTCCATGCAAAATCCACTTTACTTTCCAGTTTCTTCAGTGACTCCAGCCTCAGCTGTTGTTTCAGCTCCTCTACCTTCTCCCAAACACAGCATACACTCCCCCACTGGCAGTGTTCTTCAAACTATTAAGAATTTTTTGACATTCATATTTGTGTGTGTGTACTTGTACTGTTTTGTTTACCCTATTCACTCTCTAACACTTGCTTAAATCAGTTGCTTTATGTGTTAAATGCTGTTTCTCAGAACTTGAGCCCTCTCCAATAAACAGGCAGAAGAGAATCACTAAGCAAGGTGAGGAATCCTAATGAATGAGGCTCCCAATTTCTGGGATATACAGTATTCTGGGACCACAGTGCAATGCCTTCTCCTCCTATTTCCAGACAAGTAATTTAACCCTGCTCTCCCAACAAAGCAGTTAGGATCTGTCTGAAACTCCTATCCCTGCAGCCAATATAAAGTGATTTGTATATGCTTTGGTGGAATGCTAAATCTTTATACTTTTTGACAGTTTGACAGTGATATACTAGCTATATTCAGATTCTTTTCTGGAGTATGGGGATTAAAATCTGTAGTGGGGAACAGCCTACTATTCAGTTCCTTAGGCAGAGTTTTATTCTAGATTTGTTGGCTGGGTGTGTTACTCTGAGTCTTCTCATCCCACAGTATAAGTTTGCATTGTCAACATAT
Source organism: Trachemys scripta elegans (assembly GCF_013100865.1). Taxonomy (NCBI): domain Eukaryota; kingdom Metazoa; phylum Chordata; order Testudines; family Emydidae; genus Trachemys; species Trachemys scripta. The sequence continues at coordinate 37,984,718 of NC_048310.1, read as the reverse complement.
TCCTTTGCCTCCACAGTTTGACAACAAATACTGTGGTCCAGTCATACAATGCCGGCCGCCCTGTGTGGAGCTGCTGCTGGTGCCTTGATGATACCAATTATATCTATGCTGGGCTTGTCAATGGCTCTATCCTGGTGTATGATCTAAGGGACACAAGCTCTCATGTCCAGGAACTAGCTCCTCAGAAGTCCAGGTATGGTTTCACACTCTCTATCCCAGAATTTCACAAGTGCACTGCAAGTTAAATGTAGCATCTTACACAGGTGAGTATAATCGCCTGATTAAACAGCATCTTTTGTGCACATTGACGGTAAGCTGTAAAAATATTGGCTCATAACTTAACCAGGGCAGATTCAGAACCAGGAGCAGGGATGGAACAATCTGAGATACTGTCATCTCTGCAATTCTGCACCTGAGAATTAAACATTAGTACAAATTTCTGGTCAGGATTTCCTGGGAGCTGTGTGGTATTGTTTGAACACTAAAACGGGCTATGCTTGCCAATGTCTGGAGCATGCTGAGAAGTCTTATACCAGGCAACTTGAGTTTGAGCCTCTGAGTACTATTAGATTCTCTTCACAACATGGCGCTTCTATTGGTATAAGGTATTAGACTCTGGGAAGGGCATAGGATTAATGTGACTAATTACGTTCTGCCTCCCTACTGTCCTCTTTCATAGGTAGCAGGGACAAGTTGTTTGATGATTGGTTCCTAAACACGTTAAGAGACGTTCTGAGTATATATGTGTAGTGGCATACAAAAGGTTTTCCCAGGGAGAGCCAGTGCCCAGCTTACAGGAATAGTGACAAGATACAAATAGTTTTCTTCAGGGTTCCCTTAGTGTTTTGGCTCTGATGCTTCCGTAATGTTGCAAGGTGGAGCAGGTCCTTTAAAGTGTTTGCAAGTGCTTCTTTGGGCATTGCAGCCTTTTGACTTGTGGTCACCTCTTACAGGATTAGGAAATTGTTACCCACAGTCCTGGAACATGGCATGTCTACATGCCCATCATTATGGGTAGGGTCCTACCAAATTCATGGTTCACTTTGGTCAATTTCACAGCCTCAGGGTCTTAAAATTGGTCAGTTTCACAATTTCAGATGTTTACATCTGAAATTTCAGGGTGTTATAACCGTGGGGTCCTGATCTAAAAAGGGATTGTGGGAGGGGGTCCCAAAGCTGTTGTAGGGGGGTTACAGGATTGCTATACTCACTTCTGTGCTGCCTTCAGAGCTCAGTTCTGAAGGCAGCAGCTGCAGAGGCTCCCAGAGGTGGAGGTAGGTCAGCTATCCCCAGCGCTGCTGGGAGCACCCCAACTAAGGGCTCCTACCTGCTAGTTGGGGCCAGTACTGGATTAACACATTGGTCCATGGGGCCCATGCCCAGTGCCTTGGACAATTTGAAAAATGGGTGCCACAGCCCTGGCAGGAGCCACAAGGTGGAAGCCCCGAACCCCAGCAGGTGCTGAAGGCCCAAGCCTGGGCAGGAGCCAGGAGTGAGGATAGAAGCCCTGAACCTGGGTGGCTCAGAGTCGGGGCAGGAGCTGTGGGGGGCAAAAGCCCCGAGTCCTGGGTGGCAGCCCCCAGCTCAGGTTGCTGAGCCCGGGCGGGAGCCACTGGGGGAGGGAGCAGAAGCCCCGGAGCTTGAGCACCAAGAGCCCGGGCAGGAGCCATGGGGGAGGGGGATGGGGACAAACGGCAGCAGCAGCGCTGGAGCTCGGACAGGAGTCGGGGGGTGAGGGGGAGCCCTGAGCTTGGCTGGAACTGCAGGGGGTGGCAGCCCCCAGCCCAGGTCCCTGATCCTGGGCAAGAGACACAGGGGAGAGGGAGCAGAAGCCCCAGAGCTCAAGCATCCAGAGCCCAGGCAGGATCTGCGGGGGCTGGAGCTGTGGGGGGTGGCAGCCCCCAGCCCAGGTCTCTGAGCCCAGGCAGGAGCCATAGGGGTGGAAGCCCCGAGTCCCAGCTGAAGCCCAAGCAGCCCCCAGCCCTGACCAGAGCCATGGGGGGTAGAAGCCTGGAGCCCACTCTCACTTCTACGCTGCCTATGGTGGTGCGTCTGATCTCCCTCCGATAACTTGCAGGGGAAGGACAAGTCCTGTCCCTACTCAATGCAGCTGATTTTGGGGAGATCAGATTTCACGGGGAAAGGCTTATTTCACGGTCCGTGACATGTTTTTCACGGCTATAAAATTGGTAGGGCCCTGATTATGGGACTACATTTTTTTGTTTTGATAGAGGAAAGTTGGGACATAAGCCCCTGAAACACTAAGATCATTACCTCTCTGGATTTTATTTCACCCTTGCTAGTTCAGATATGGGGAAGTAGTGGAATCTTAGCCAAAATTATTGTTGGGTAACAGAGAAAGGTTGAGTAGTATTGTGTAAATGACTTCCAAAGGCTGCTATTCTTGTGCTTAGGCCTTGGGGATTAGCGCTGTGATCAATGCCAAGTATCTCACTTCATCAGGAGCTGACTGAGGAGATAGCTGAGCCGTTAGTGATTATCTTATCTTCGAAAACTCATGAAGACAGGAGAGATTCCAGAGGACCTGAAAAGGGCAAAGTAGTACCCATCTATAAAAAGGGGAATAAGGACAACTCAGGGAATTACATACCACTCAGCTTAACTTCAGTACCTGGAAAGATAATGGAGCAAATAATTAAGCAATCAATTTGCAAACACCTACAAGATAATAAGGTGATAAGTAACAGTCAGCATGTCAAACCAACCTTATAGCTTTCTTTGACAGGGTAATAAGGCTTGTGGATGGGGGGAAGCGGTAGATGGGGGGGGGAGGGGTAGCTCAGTGGTTTGAGCATTGCCCTGCTAAACCCAGGGTTGTTTGTTCAGTCCTTGAGGGGACCATTTAGGGATCTGGGGTAAAAATCTGTCTGGGGATTGGCCCTGCTTTGAGCAGGGGGTTGGTCCCTTCCAACCCTGATATTCTATGATTCTATGTGGTATATCTTGCCTCTAGCAAGGATTTTGATACTGTCTCTCATAACCTTCTCATAAACAAACTAGGAAAATACAACTTAAATGGAGCTACTATAAGGTGGGTACATAACTTGTTGGAAAATGTTCCCAGTTTTGAGGATATTGATATAATAAGCATCACAGAAACCTGGTGGACTGAGAGCAATCAATGGGACACAATCATTCCGGGGTACAAAATATATCGGAAGGACAGAACAGGTCGTGCGGGGGGGCAAGTGGCACTATATGTGAAAGAAAATGTACAATCAAATGAAGTAAAAACCTTAAGCAAATCCGCATGTTCCATAGAATCTCTATGGATACAAATTTCATGCTGTAATAAGAATATAACATTAGGGATCTATTATCGACCACCTGACCAGGACGGTGATAGTGATGATGAAATGCTAAGGGAAATTAGAGAGGCTATCAAAATTAAGAACTCAATAATAGTGGGGGATTTCAATTATCCCCATATTGACTGGGAACATTTCACTTCAGGACGAAATGCAGAGATAAAATTTCTTGATACTTTAAATGACTGCTTCATGGAGCAGCTGGTACGGGAACCCACAAGGGGAGAGGCAACTCTAGATTTAGTCCTGAGTGGAGCGCAGGAGCTGGTCCAAGAGGTAACTATAGCAGGACCGCTTAGAAATAGTGACCATAATACAATAGCGTTCAACATCCCTGTGGTGGGAAGAACGTCTCAACAACCCAACACTGTGGCATTTAATTTCAAAAGGGGGAACTATGCAAAAATGAGGGGGTTAGTAAAACAGAAGTTAAAAGGTACAGTGACTAAAGTGAAATCCCTGCAAGCTGCATGGGCGCTTTTTAAAGACATCATAATAGAGGCCCAACTTCAATGTATACCCCAAATTAAGAAACACAGTAAAAGAACTAAAAAAGAGCCACCGTGGCTTAACAACCATGTAAAAGAAGCAGTGAGAGATAAAAAGACTTCCTTTAAAAAGTGGAAGTCAGATCCTAGTGAGGCAAATAGAAAGGAGCATAAACGCTGCCAAATTAAGTGCAAGAATGTAATAAGAAAAGCCAAAGAGGAGTTTGAAGAACGGCTAGCCAAAATCTCCAAAGGTAATATCAAAATGTTTTTTAAATACATCAGAAGCAGGAAGCCTGCTAAACAACCAGTGGGGCCCCTTGATGATCGAGATACAAAAGGAGCGCTTAAAGATGATAAAGTCATTGCGGAGAAACTAAATGGATTCTTTGCTTCAGTCTTCACGGCTGAGGATGTTAGGGAGATTCCCAAACCTGAGCTGGCTTTTGTAGGTGACAAATCTGAGGAACTGTCATGGATTGAAGTGTCATGAGAGGAGGTTTTGGAATTAATTGATAAATTTAACATTAACAAGTCACCAGGACCAGATGGCATTCACCCAAGAGTTCTGAAAGAACTCAAATGTGAAGTTGTGGCACCTTAGAGACTAACAAATTTATTAGAGCATAAGCTTTCGTGGACTACAGCCCACTTCTTCGGATGCATATAGAATGGAACATATATTGAGGAGATATATATACACACATACAGAGAGCATAAACAGGTGGGAGTTGTCTTACCAACTCTGAGAGGCCAATTAATTAAGAGAAAAAAAACTTTTGAAGTGATAATCAAGCTAGCCCAGTACAGACAGTTAAGAAGTGTGAGAATACTTACAAGGGGAGATAGATTCAATGTTTGTAATGGCTCAGCCATTCCCAGTCCTTATTCAAACCGGAGTTGATTGTGTCTAGTTTGCATATCAATTCTAGCTCAGCAGTCTCTCGTTGGAGTCTAGACACAATCAACTCTGGGCTGTAGTCCACGAAAGCTTATGCTCTAATAAATTTGTTAGTCTCTAAGGCGCCACAAGTACTCCTGTTCTTCTTTTTGCGGATACAGACTAACACGGCTGCTACTCTGAAATGTGAAGTTGCGGAACTGTTAACTAAGGTTTGTAACCTGTCCTTTAAATCGGTTTCTGTACCCAATGAGTGGAAGTTAGCTAACGTAACTCCAATATTTAAAAAGGGCTCTAGAGGTGATCCCGGCAATTACAGACCGGTAAGTCTAACGTCTGTACCGGGCAAATTAGTTGAAACAATAGTTCTTCTTCGAGTGATTGTTCACGTCCATTACACATTAGGTGTACGCGCGCCGCGTGCACGGACGTCGGAAACTTTTTCCCTTAGCGGCTCCCGTCGGGCGGGCGGGGCCCCCTCCTTCCCGCCAGAGCGGCGCCCCGCTCCAGGGTATATATATCCCTGCCGACCCGACCCCTCCAGTTCCTTCTTACCGTCCGTGGCGGTGTTGGAACAGCTCTGTCTCTCGTCTGAGAGTGTCCCTTAGCAATAGTCATTAGTGTTATCTAGCAGTTATCAGTTAGTTTGTAGTAGTGTTTAGCCAGTAGTTAACAGCTCATTAGGGTACTTAAAGTTCCTGCCGGGGTTGTTTGTTCAGCACCGGCCCTGGGCGGCGGGGTATGCCACACGCCCAAGGCTTCAAGGCTTGTGCCACATGCCGCAGGCCTATGCCATTGAGCGACCCCCACGCTTCGTGTCTCCGTTGCCTGGGGAGGCTCACCAGAAGGAGCGCTGCAAGATCTGCAAGGCCTTTAAGCCCAGAACTAAAAAAGAGAGGGACTTTCGCCTTAAGCAGCTGCTCATGGAGACGGCGTTACAGCCCTCCACTTCGACGGCACCGTCTGCCTCCGTGCGGAGCGCCCCGGCATCGGTGCGGGAACCAGCGCCGGCGGGTCACCCGAAGCCCGCGGCACCGACCCAGCGGGGAAATACACGACGCCGATCGTCTTCGCCGGCGAAAGCGAAGGGCCAACCTAAGGCCCGAGGACGCTCCCCGCACAAGAGGGTGGTACCGGTAAAGACCTCGAGTGCCCCTAAGGCCGATACGGCCCCAACACGGACCCCGGTAGTGGCTCCGGCGCCGAAAGGCCCGTCGAGCCCCGGGATGGGCGCGTCGAGCGAGGATGAAGGGCTGGTGGAGCTCGTGGAACAGCCCTCCACTCCGGACACGTTTGAGGCAGCTAAGGACCTCATTGCTTTGTCCGTTGAGGCCCCGGCACGTGCTGAGGGCGCGCTGCCGCGCAGAGGCAAGCCGGCGATGGTGCGCCCATCACGGTCACCGTCTCGACACCGCTCCAGGAACCGGTCCCGGTCAAGCTCCGCCTCGGTGGACTCCCGGTTGCCCTCGGCGCAGGAAGCACCGCAGCAGTCGGGCTTCAGCAAGCGGTCGGCACCGACTCAGCAACCGAGCACTAGTCGGCACCGCGAAGCGTCGGCGGTTCGTTACCCAAGGCCGACCAGCTGTAGCCGTTCCCGGTCCCGTGATCACCGGTACCGTTCCAGGTCCAGGTCGGCGAGGCGCTATTCCAGGTCCTGGTCGCGGAGGCACTACTCCCCAAAACCGGACCGGCACCATCCTACGGCTCCACCGTGGCCTTCCAGGTCACCGTCCGTGGTCTCGGGGACTGACTCAGACCGGTACGGCGGGTATGCCCATAGGTCACAGGCCAGCAGGGACTACGGTCAGTCCCAATGGGGCCAACTGAGCCAATGGCCATTCTGGACACCCTGGGCCTATCACCCGCAAGGGCCCCCATCGAGGGCCTCGAGATCCGGGCCATCCGGGTACCGATCCCGCTCCCCGCGGCACCGTCCGCCATCGTATAGGGAGGCAACGGTCTCTAGACCACCGGAGCGGGAAGGAGTGGACTCGGCACCGAGTACGGTGCCGTCCCAATCCCACGCTGCGGGTCAGGCCGCAGAGGAACAATTGGCTGATGCCGGATTGCAGGACAATGAGGATGGGCAGAAGGCCCCGACCTCTTCCTCCTCGCCAGACGAGGCGGTAGCGGGCACACTGGTGTCCGGTCCTCCCCCGATTGACCATCGGGCACACCAAGACCTGCTTCGCCGGGTAGCCCTCAATCTGGGCATGCAAGCGGAGGAGACTGTAGAGCAGGACGACCCTATGGTCGATATCCTGAGCCCAGAGGGCCCCTCCAGAGTCGCTCTCCCGATTATACGGACAGTACAGTCCAACTATAAGACGGTGTGGCAAACACCGGCCTCCAGTACGCCAACTGCAAAAGGCGTGGAGAGGAAATACTTTGCCCCATCTAGAGGGTTTGACTTCCTCTTTCTACATCCGTCCCCCTGTTCGCTGGTGGTCTCGGCGGTCAACGAAAAGGAGCGGCATGGCCAGCAAGCTCCTGCCCCCAAGGGCAAGGAAGCTAAGAGATTGGACTTATTCGGGAGGAAAGTCTATTCATCTGGGGGCCTTCAACTGAGGATCGCCAATCAGCAGGCGATTCTAAACAGGCACAATTTTAACTCTTGGGCATCAGTTGCCAAGTTTAAGGACTCCCTCCCACCTGACGCGCATCAGGAGTTCACGGCCCTGGTGGATGAGGGAATGGCAGTGGCCAAGACCTCATTACAGGCCGCACTAGACTCAGCCGACGCTGCGGCTAGAACAATTGCGTCGGGAGTCGTGATGAGGCGTTCGGCGTGGTTGCAGGCTTCAGGTCTCCCGCCAGAGGTGCAGACCACGCTGCAGGACCTCCCGTTTGAAGGTTCGGGCTTGTTTTCCGACCAGACGGACGCCAGGCTACATAGCCTTAAGGACTCACGAGCGACCCTTAAGTCGTTGGGTATGCACACTCCGGTAACGCAGCATAAGCCCTTTAAACCCCAGCCGCCGCAAAGGCAATACCACCCTCGCCCCCGACACGAGCCGTACCGCCGTCGAGGCAGGGATAACAGGCGGAGACGTAACAATACGCCTAACCAGGGCCAGAGTCACGGCCAGGGCAAGCCACAGCCAGGGAATAAACCAGGCTTTTGAAGCTACGCCCGAGGACAGCGTACCATATTCCATACCGGATCCTCCTCTGTTTTTCAAAGACCGCCTGTCCCATTTCTACCGGGCATGGTCGCGCATAACATCGGATCAATGGGTCCTGCGCACAGTGAAGGCGGGCTATACCCTCCAGTTTTCCTCGCCCCCCTCCCTGCCTTCCCCGTCCCTCTTCAGGGACCCTTCTCACGAGCAACTTCTCACGCAGGAGGTTCAGACCCTTCTCGCTGCTGGAGCAGTAGAAGAGGTCCCAACAGACCTGAGGGGAAAAGGATTCTACTCCAGATACTTCCTGATCCCCAAGGCAAAAGGAGGCCTCCGTCCTATTTTGGACCTGCGCGATCTAAACAAGTTTCTGATCAAAGCTCGCTTCCGTATGGTCTCCCTGGGAACTATTATCCCATCCCGGGATTGGTATGCTGCCCTCGATATGAAAGATGCCTATTTTCACATCGCAATCAATCCGACTCACAGGCGATTCCTGCGCTTCATTGTCGACCAGCGCCATTTCCAATTTACGGTCCTGCCCTTCGGCCTGGCGTCAGCACCACGAGTGTTCACGAAATGCATGTCTGTGGTAGCAGCCTTCCTTCGAAAGAGAAGGATGCGTGTGTTTCCGTACCTGGACGATTGGCTACTCGTGGGCAGGTCGGAGGCCGAGGTCCGATCTCACGTGACGCTGGCCTTGCAGACGTTCGACAAGCTCGGCCTCCGGGTCAATGTGCCCAAGTCCACGTTAGTCCCCACACAGAGGCTGGACTTCATAGGTGCAACCCTGGACTCGGTAACCGCACAAGCGAGCCTACCAGAGGCACGGTTCATGTCAATTCACAGAGCCGTAAGCTCGGTCCAAAAGTTCCCCACGACAATGGCAAGGTGTTGCATGCAGCTTCTGGGGCATATGGCAGCTTGCACACACGTGGTCAGACATGCCCGCCCCTCCGGCCTTTACAGTTGTGGTTCGCCCACACGCATTGCCCCAACAGAGACCCATTGGATCAAGTAGTCACGATCCCAAACCAGGTGCTCGGCTCGCTACGCTGGTGGCTCGATCGCCAACAGGTATGCGAAGGGATCCCCTTCGCTGCCCCACAGCCCACTCTGACGTTGGTAACAGATGCATCGGACCTGGGTTGGGGGGCGCACCTGGGCGAACTGCGGACCCAAGGGCTGTGGTCCAGAGAAGACAAGCTGCTTCACATCAATCTGAAGGAGCTAAGAGCGGTTCGCCTCGCCTGTCAGACCTTCCGCGCCACCTTAAAAGGTCACAGCGTGGCAGTCCTGACGGACAACACTACCGCCATGTTCTATATAAACAAGCAGGGCGGGTCCCGGTCTTCTCCCCTCTGTTGCGAGGCACTCCAATTATGGAACTTCTGTATAGCCCATGCGATACACCTCATCGCGACGTATCTTCCGGGGATTCAAAACGGCTTAGCAGACCGCCTCAGCCGATCCTACCGAATGCACGAATGGACATTGAGGCGAGACGTCCTGCATTCGATCTTCCAGAGGTGGGGCTTTCCCCGGGTGGATCTATTCGCCACCAGGGACAACAGCCAATGCCCTCAGTTCTGCTCGTTCCAGAACCTCAGCTGGGGATCATTAGCAGATGCTTTCATGATCCCATGGGGAGGGAGCCTGAGATATGCCTTCCCTCCGTTCCCACTCATACACAAGGTTCTCCTCAAGACCCGCAGGGACAGGGCGACGATCATACTTATCGCCCCGGCCTGGCCACGCCAGCATTGGTTCACGTCCCTGCTGGAACTGTCCATAGCCGATCCAATCATCCTCCCCCTCCATCGCGACCTAGTCACGCAAGACAAAGGTCGCCTACTCCACCCGAACCTGTCTTCGCTACATCTCACGGCATGGTATCTCTCTGGCTGAATGATGCAGAACACAGGTGCTCTCACCAAGTCCAGCAAATCCTCCTTAATAGTAGGAAGCCCTCTACAAGAGCAACCTACCTGGCAAAATGGAAAAGGTTCTCCCACTGGTGTGAGCCTCAACGCATACAGCCTTTACAAGCCTCAGTTCCGTCGATCCTGGACTACCTACTGCACCTGAAGAATCAAGGGCTTGCGCCCGCCTCAATTAGAATGCATTTAGCCGCCATTTCGGCTTTCCATCCGGGAGAGTTGGGAGTATCAGTGTTCTCCAACCCCACAGTGGCCCGATTCCTCAAGGGGCTGGAAAGGGTGTTTCCCTACTCGCGCCCGCCTGTCCCGGCGTGGAGTCTGAACCTAGTCCTAACAAGACTCATGAGTCCCCCCCTTTGAGCCCCTAGCCACTTGCTCCCTCATGCACCTCTCGTGGAAGGTGGCGTTTCTCGTGGCCATCACATCGGCCAGAAGGGTATCGGAATTGAGAGCCCTCTCTTCGGAACCACCCTATACAGTGTTCCATAAGGATAAGGTACAACTGAGACCGCACCCCAAATTCCTCCCAAAGGTGGTATCACAGTTTCACATGGGGCAGGACATTTGCCTACCGGTGTTTTTTCCTAAACCCCATACGGGCCCTCACCACCGCAGCCTACATACCCTGGATGTCCGAAGGGCGTTGGCATTTTACCTGGAACGGACCAGGCCGTTCCGCAGAACACCCCAGCTGTTCATTGCTATTGCGGAACGTATGAAAGGCTTGCCTATCTCGACACAGCGCTTGTCGGCATGGATTGTGCATTGTATACGCACTTGTTATGAGCTCGCCAATGTTCCGGCCCCGGAGATCCGGGCCCACTCGACTAGAGCCCAAGCGTCCTCAACGGCCTTCTTGGCGCAGGTCCCTATCCAGGAGATCTGTAAGGCAGCCACCTGGTCGTCCGTACATACGTTCACAGCCCACTACGCGATCCATCATCAGACCAGAGAGGACGCGATGGTCGGTCGGGCTGTGCTACAGTCAGTTGTACCTTGACTCCTACCCACCTCCAATGGTAAGCTTGGGAATCACCTAATGTGTAATGGACGTGAACAATCACTCGAAGAAGAAAGAACGGTTACTTACCTTCTGTAACTGTTGTTCTTGGAGATGTGTTGTTCACGTCCATTACACTTCCCACCCTCCTTCCCCTCTGTCGGAGTCTCCGGCAAGAAGGAACCGGAGTGGTCGGGTCGGCAGGGATATATATACCCTGGAGCGGGGCGCCGCTCTGGCGGGAAGGAGGGGGCCCCGCCGGGAGCCGCTAAGGGAAAAAGTTTCCGACGTCCGTGCACGCGGCGTGCGTACACCTAATGTGTAATGGACGTGAACAACACATCTCAAAGAACAACAGTTACAGAAGGTAAGTAACCGTTCTTTAAGAATAAAATTGTCCGACACACAGAAAAACATAAACTGTTGAACAATAGTCAACATGGTTTCTGTAAAGGGAAATCGTGTCTTACTAATCTATTAGAGTTCTTTGAAGGGGTCAACAAACATGTGGACAAGGGGGATCCAGTGGACATAGTGTACTTAGATTTCCAGAAAGCCTTTGACAAGGTCCCTCACCAAAGGCTCTCATGTAAATTAAGCTGCCATGGGATAAAAGGGAAGGTCCTTTCATGGATTGAGAACTGGTTAAAAGACAGGGAACAAAGGGTAGGAATAAATGGTAAATTCTCAGAATGGAGAGGGGTAACTAGTGGTGTTCCCCAAGGGTCAGTCCTCCGACCGATCCTATTCAACTTATTCCTAAATGATCTGGAGAAAGGGGTAAACAGTGAGGTGGCAAAGTTTGCAGATGATACTAAACTGCTAAAGATAATTAAGTCCAAAGCAGACTGTGAAGAACTTCAAAAAGATCTCACAAAACTAAGTGATTGGGCAACAAAATGGCAAATGAAATTTAATGTGGATAAATGTAAAGTAATGCACATTGGAAAAAATAACCCCAACTATACATACAATATGATGGGGGCTAATTTAGCTACAACAAGATCTTGGAGTCATCGTGGATAGTTCTCTGAAAATGTCCACGCAGTGTGCAGAGGCAGTCAAAAAAGCAAACAGGCTGTTATGAATCATTAAAAAGTGGATAGAGAATAAGACTGAGACTATATTATTGCCCTTATATAAATCGATGGTACGTCCTCATCTCGAATACTGCGTACAGATGTGGTCTCCTCGTCTCAAAAAAGACATACTGGCACTAGAAAAGGTTCAGAAAAGGGCAACTAAAATGATTAAGGGTTTGGAACGGGTCCCATATGAGGAGATTAAAGAGGCTAGGACTCTTCAGCTTGGAAAAGAGGAGACTAAGGGGGGATATGATAGAGGTATATAAAATCATGAGTGATGTGGAGAAAGTGGATAAGGGAAAAGTTATTTACTTATTCCCATAATACAAGAACTAGGGGTCATCAAATGAAATTAATAGGCAGCAGGTTTAAAACAAATAAAAGGAAGTTCTTCTTCACGCAGCGCACAGTCAACTTGTGGAACTCCTTACCTGACGAGGTTGTGAAGGCTAGGACTATAACAGAGTTTAAAAGAGAACTGGATAAATTCATGGTAGTTAAGTCCATTAATGGCTATTAGCCAGGACGGGTAAGAAATGGTGTCCCTAGTCTCTGTCTGTCAGAGGATGGAGATGGATGGCAGGAGAGAGATCACTTGATCATTGCCTGTTAGGTTCACTCCCTCTGGGACACCTGGTATTGGCCACTGTCGGTAGACAGGATTCTGGGCTAGATGGACCTTTGGTCTGACCTGGTACGGCCTTTCTTATGTTCAGAGAGTAGTATCAGTGGTTTAGTCAAGCTGGTAGGGCATATCAAGTGGTGTCCCGCATGGATCAGTTCTGTGTCTGGTTCTGTTCAATATCTTCATTGGTGATTTAGATGTTACAGAGAGTACACTTATAAAGATAGTGGATGATACCAAGCTATGAGGGGTTGCAAGTGATTTGGAGGATAGGATAAAAATTCAAAATGATCTGGACAAACTGGAGAAATTGTCTGAAGTAAATAGGATGAAATTCAATAAGGACAAATGCAAAGTACTCCATTTAGGAAGGAACAATCAGGTGCACACATACAAAACTGGAAATTACTGCCTAGGAAGGAGTACTGCAAAAAGGGATCTGGGGATCATAGTGGACCACAAGCTAGATATGAGTCAACAGTATAACACTGTTGCAAAAAAAGCAAACATCATTCTGGGATGTATTAGCAGGAGTGTTATAAACAAGACACAAGAAGTAATTCTTCTGCTCTACTCTGCATTGATTAGGCCTCAACTGAAGTACTGTGTCCAGTTCTGGGCGCCACATTTCAGGTAAGATGTAGATAAATTGGAGAAGGTCCAGAGAAGAGTGACACAAATGTTTAAAGGTCTAGAAAACATAATCTACGAGGGAAGATTGAAAAAATTGGGTTTGTTTACTATGGAAAAGAGAAGACTGAGAGGGGACATAAGTTTTCAAGTACAAAGGATGTTACAGGGAGGAGGGAGAAAGATTGTTCTCTTTAACCTCTCAGGTTAGGACAAGAAGCTTAAATTGCAGCAGGTGAGGTTTAGGTTGGACATTAGGGAAATTTTCTTAACTGTCAGGGTAGTTAATCCCTGGAATAAATTGTAGGGCTGTCAAGCGATTAAAAAAATTAATCACGATGTTAAACAATAGAATACCATTTATTTTAAATATTTTTGGATGTTTACTACATTTTCCAAATATATTCATTTCAGTTACAACACAGAATACAAAGTGGACAGTGCTCACTTTATATTTATTTTTGATTACAAATATTTGCACTGTAAAAAACAAAATTGTATTTTGCAATTCACCTCGTACAAGTACTGTAGTGCGATCTCTTTACCATGAAAGTTGAACTTACAAATGTAGAATTATGTGTTATTTTTTTTTTAAAAACAACCTGCATTCAAAAATAAAACAATGTTAAAACTTTAGAGCCCACAAGTGCACTCAGTCCTCCTTCTTGGTCACCAATCACTCAGATAAAGTTGATTACAATTTGCAGGTGATAATGCTGCCTGCTTCTTGTTTACAATGTCACCTGAAAGTGAGAACAGGCATTCACATGGCATGTTTTATCTGGCATTGCAAGATATTTACGTGTCAGATGCGCTAAAGATTCATATGTCCCTTTATGGTTCAACCATCATTCCAGAGGACATGCTTCCATGCTGATGATGGATTTTGCTTGATAACGATCCAAAGCAGAGCGGACCGACACATGTTCATTTTCATCATGAGAGTCAGATGCCACCAGCAGAAGATTGATTTTCTTTTTTGGTGATTTGGGTTCTGTAGTTTTCGCATTAGAGTATTGCTCTTTTAAGACTTCTAAAAGTAAGCTCCACACCTTGTCCCTCTCAGATTTTGGACAACACTTCTGATTCTTACTCAGACCTTGGGTTGTGTGCTGTAGCTATTTTTAGAAATCTCACATTGGTACCTTCGCTGCGTTTTGTCAAATCTTCTGTGAAAGTGTTCTTAAAACTAACATGTGCTGGGTTATCATCCGAGACTGCTATAATATGAAATGTATGCAGAATGCGGGTAAAACAGAGCAGGAGATGTACAATTCTCCCCCAAAGGGTACAGTCACAAATCTAATTAATGCATTATTTTTTTAATGAGCAATCTTAACATGGAAGCGTGTCCTCTGGAATGGTGTCCGAAGCATGAAGGGGCATGCTAATGTATAGCATATCTGGCATGTAAATACCTTGCAGTGCTGGCTACAAAAGTGCCATGACAATGCCTGTTCTCACTTTCAGGTGACATTGTAAATAAGAAGCAGGCAGCAGTATCTCCCGTAAATGTAAACAAACTTGTTTGTCTTGGCGATTGGCAGAATGAGAAGTAGGACTGAGTGGACTTGTAGGCTCTGAAGTTTTACACTGTTTTGTTTTTTAGTGCAGTTATGTAACCAAAAATAAATCTGCACCTGTAAGTTATACTTTAAAGAGATTGCAATTCAGTACTTGTATGAGGTGAATTGAAAAATACTATTTCTTTTGTTTATCATTTTACATGCATATATTTGTAATAAAAATAATATAGTGAGCACTGTGCACTTTGTATTTTGTGTTGTAATTGAAATCAATATTGAAAATATAGAAACATATCCAAAAATATTTAATAAATTTCAATTGGTATTCCATTGTTATAAGTGCGATTAATCGCGATTAATTGTTTTGAATTAATCATGTGAGTTAACTGTGATTAATTGACAGCCCTAATAAATTGCCTAGGGAGGTTGTGGAATCTCCATAACTGGAGATTTTTAAGAGCAGATTAGACGAACACCTGTCAGGGATGGTCTAGATCAGGGGTTCTCAAACTGAGGGTCATGATTCCTCAGGGAGTCACAAGGTGGTTACATGGGGGCTTGAGCTGTCAGGTCTGTGGGACTGATAGCCCTAAGCCCCCATTAAACTACAATTTCTCCCCCCCCCTCCTCCCCACCCAGTTTTTTAATTTATAAGGGGGTGATCACACTCAGAGGCTTGCTGTGTGAAAGGGGTCACCAGTACAAAAAGTTTGAAAACCACTGGTCGAGATAATACTTAGTCCTGCCATGAGAGCAGGGAACTGGACTAGATGACCTCACTAGGTCCCTTCCAGACCTACGATTCTATGATTCTGTGTTTAATTTCATGCTATCATCCTCACGTGCTTGCTAAATCCAATTGGTGTTTCTTTCAAGGGGACATTTTATAGCTATAGTTGTTGCTTAATTCTTGTCCAAAAGCTTCTAATCACTTATGTAAATGCTCAAGGATGAAGAGGGCTAATTATCAGAAACTTGGCTGTGAACCCCCCTTGAAAAGTGCAACTGGGAGAAATCAAGACTCTGGGAAGGGGCTTGGAAGTGTTAAAGCTGAATGCTTGTGTTACAGGCTCTCGCAAATTCTCTTTTCAGGTGTCCTGTGGTGTCCCTGTCCTACCTGCCCCGAATGGCCTCCACCACACTGCCATACGGTGGAGTAGTAGCTGGGACCTTAGAAGGAGGCTGCTTTTGGGAACAGAAGGCCAGCAACTCCTACCGGCCTCACCATCTACCTCTAGAGCCCGGAGGCTGCATTGATATTCAGACTGAAATCAGCACTCGGCACTGCCTTGCAACTTACAGGCCTAGTAAGTAATTGTGTGCAAGTACAGCACCCTCTATGCATCGCTTTTATCAGTTTGCCATAATTCTGCCCTGCCACATAAGACACTGCGAGGTGCCAGGATTTGGTGGCAGCTTTGGAAGGCTGGCATCTCAGCCGTGGGGAGCTGAGAGCATAGCAGAAATGATGCTTTTACTTTTCAGAGGCGAAGGCCTGGATAGCACACTAGTACCATGTCTCCCCTTGGACACAGTAAAGCTTTTTGTGCAGCTGCACCTGTACAGAAGAGAAGCTGCTGAAATGGGGTTGGGAGGAGAAGCCTGGTATGCCTGGCTACAAATGGACTGTTTCTTTTGCCCAGCAATGCCTCTTGCCTAGGGCTTCCTTCCCTGTGGTGACCCTGAGTGGGTTTGTATTAGGATTCTCGTCTCTTTGTAGCTTAGTTCTGGCCTTTTCCTGGAGAGACTACTGTACACTGGGGAAAATTGTATTTGGCAAGTGACTCAGCTTGTCAGTGGTGCTACCCTTTGTCTACATCCCACAGATAAGAGCAACAATTGCCTGCATTGTGTGGTGATGGAACTGTCCTGTAGCCAACTGATGGATGCATCTGTCGACATGGTCTGCTCCTGTCACCCAGTTCAGACATTCAGTGCTGGGCCCACCTGCAAACTGCTGACCAAAAATGCCATCTTTCAGAGTCCAGAGGAGGATGGCAGCATCTTGGTGTGCGCTGGCGATGAGGCCTCAAACTCTGCTATGGTATTTCCTTCTTCCTTTCATTTTCACCGGGCAGTGTTTTATTGCAGTGCTTAGGAGGGAAACCTTATCTGTCCCAACGTTGTTAAATCCAGTCTGATGGAACTTGCATTGTGGGTAACAGAGGTAGGGGTGTGTGTGTGTGGGTGTGTACGTACGTATGTACATACGTACATTAACTTTCCATACTTGTGGGACTGGCTAACTCCCTGGCAATTTGGAGATACAGCTTTAGTCTGTAAACCAGCAATGCACAAAACTAAATGCTGTGTCCTTAAGTTCATTTAAATATAGGCAGGTTGCCCCTGTAGTAAACTTGTCACTGCTTCCTACTGGAGGAATGTAGGTAGGCAGAATGTAATTAGCCATGATAGACTCTGGCAATGGCCTAGGAATTAACACCTTCCTTCAAAGAAAATGTCATGTTGTACAAATGGTACCCCTGCCGGTAGAATGCCACTTACAGTAGCAGCATGCTGGCACACTACCTCAATACCAACTCACAGGGAAGAGTTTCAAGCCTGCTGAGTTGCAACATCACTTCTTACATATGGTCTGTGGCAGCCCAGGGACTGAACTTCCCGCCTAGAGATGGTCCCATCAGGTTAGGGTTGAGACAGGTTGGCAGGGGACAGTGGAGGAAGACTTGTACTGCTGCCATCTGTGTGGTGTTTGTTCTGAGGTTGAAGGAGGACTTCAGCCTCCAAGGTAAGAGTGTACCTTGGCATTTAGATACGTTTAAAATGCTATGGCTACAGCCCTAAAGCAAACCTCTTGCTTACATAAGGGGTGTGGTAGACAATTGGTCCATCCAGCCTTCCTTGGGAGCAATAAAATATTGGGGAAAAGTGCTAGCTTAACAGCTGTTGGAGACTGATGTAATTGTTCTGTGGTTAGAGAACAGCACAAGAAATTATAGTGCTTCATCCACATTGCCCTGTCAATGTGACTAAACACTGACTTGCAGGGACCATCTCTAGGAGTGAAGATGGTTCATTCTCCATGTCTTCTCTGAAACAAACAACGAGGGTTCTTGTAGATCCTGACTAGATGGAGAAATTGTTTACGTCTCAATCCATTATCTCCCATAGCTGAAGAGCTGCTAGTTGGTAGCTCATAGTCACAGTAAACCCAGGCTGGAATTGAAGAAGTCACAGAAGTGAGAGGCTCCATATCCTATTATTAAAGCCGGGGGCGGGGGAGGGGGTTTGTAGGAAAAATCAGTTTTAATCCCCTCCCCTTGCAAAATCTGTGCACAAGCTTTTTTTTTTTTTATGCATTAAATAGTATTACTAAAATTCTTTCCAGTAAGAGTAACCATAACACACACATGCTATTGATAAATAGAGGTCTTGTCTTGATGAAGCATGTAATATTCCTAAATTACATGGGTTTATAGATCTTCTGTTAACTGTACACATAATCACATATCAAAGAACAGGAATACTCTGTGGAAGCACAGTTTTTTGGGTAGGACTTAGGCCAGGGGTGGGCAAACTACGGGCCGGGTCCAGCCTATCAGGACTTTGGATCTGGCCCACGGGATTACCACCCCTGTGGCAGCGCGGGCCCCGCACCGCTCCCAGAAGCAGCCGGCACCATGTCCCTTCAGCCCCTGGGGGCAGAAGGCTCTGTGTGTTGCCCTCGCCTGCAGGCACCACCCCCCGCAGCTCCCATGGGCCGGGAACAGGAAACCACAGCCAGTGGGAGCTTCGGGTGAGGTATGCGGAGCCCTCTGCTCCCCCTCATTCCCCCAGGGGCCGCAGGGACATGGTGCTGGCTGCTTCTGGGAGTGGTGCGGGGCCAGGGCAGGCAGGGGGCCTGCCTGAGCCCCACTGTGCGCAACTGCCACTCCGGAGCTGCTCTGGGTAAGTTAGGGTTACCATATTTTGTGCCTCCAAAAGGAGGACACTCCACGGGGCCCCGCCCCCAGCCCCGCCGCCCCTTCCCCAAAGTCTCCGTCCCCTCCCCTGCTTCCCGCGAACATTTGATTCACGGGAAGCCTTCACGGGAAGCCTGAAGCAGGTAAGGGGGAGTGTGGGGGGAGTAGGCGCGGCCCAGGCTAGCCCCCCCGGCGTTTCCAGCCTGGGTCAGCTCGGGCCCTGGGGTGCCGGCCCCGGGCCCGGCCCCCGGCCGACCACCCCCGGCCCGCCCAGCACTGCTGGCCCCCGGCTGAGCACCCCCGGCCCGCCCAGCACTGCCGGTCCCCAGCCCCTGGCCGAGCACCCCGGGCCCCCGGCCGAGCACCCCCAGCACTGCCGGCCCCCGGCGGCCCAGCGCGCACCCCCTGGCGGCCTGGCGCACCCCCCGGCTCCCGACCCCGGGTCCCGGCTCCTGGCCCGGCCCCGCGACTCTGGACCCCGGCCCGGACTGGCGACCCCGGACCGGCTCCCGGCCCCCTGGCTCCTGGCCCGGCACCGCGCCCCCGGCTCCTGGCCCGGCCTGGTTCTCGGCCCGGCACCGCGCGCCCGGCTCCTGGACCCCGGCCCGGCACCGCGCGCCCGGCACCATGCCCCCAACCCCGGCCCGGCCCCGCACCGCTAACCCCAGCCAAAGAGGCCCCGTCCAAGCACCACCGAGCCCTCCCTCCCTCCCGATTTTCCCGGACATGCCCGACTTTTGGGGATTTCCCCCCGGACGGGGATTTGAGCCCCTAAAAGCCGGACACGTCCGGGAAAATCCGGACGTATGGTAACCCTAGGTAAGTGATGCCAGGCCAGAGCCCACACCCAGAACCCCTCCTGCACTCTGCACCCCTGCCCTGAGCCCCTTTTCCACACTCCGCACCCCCTCCTGGACCCCAACCCCCTTCCCCGATCCCCCTTGTACACCCCACACCCCTCCTCTGTCCCAACCCCTTGCCCTGAGCCCCTTCCTGCACACTGCACCCCCTCCCACATCCTGCACTCCCTCACCTTGCCCCAGCCCTACATTCATTGACTTTCGCAGAAGTAAGTGTTGAATTTTTTGTGGGAAATGCAAGCTAAAGGAACTTTGTACAGGATTACTGAACCATGGGTCATGTTTTAAGAAAAACTTTAAAAAGCAAAAATCAGACTGCCTCATCACAAATGACCAGCCTTTGCCCACTTTCTATTTTCCCTGAGTTAGCACAGGCTACTAAGAACACAGAAGTGAGTGATTGTTTGACTCCAAACGTGCCTTCTGCTTTGTATGTTGACTTTCCTGTGGCTCTGTCTGAGACCTATAGCCCCTAGTGCAAAGTAGCTTGCAGGATCAGGGCATTAATGCCCACCAGACTAACTCTTGACCTGCTTTTATATCCTGCTTACACTGCCTGACCTGCACGTCCAAGCTAAGACTGGAGAGGAAAACATCAAGCTTTTTCAAATAGTCTAGTCTTACGGTTGTCCTGAGGGTTGTCTTATCATTGTCAGTGTGACAGTGAAGGAACTTGTTTTCATTTTTATTTCTCATCTTTGATCACACTTGGCATTGCTGGCCCTGCTGCTTCTGCACCAGCCCATTTTTACAATGAAGTGTTTCCTGGATCAAGTTGTTTGTGTATTCCTAAACCTTGCACTTTCTGTTCATGGCATCTTGAAACCACTTCTGGGTGGATTGGTTTTATGAGAATTGTTTTGAATGGCAGCACCTTGCACAGCCACATTCAGGAGGCACCTCTAAACTCATGTCTCTGATTATCTGACCTGCCAGAGAGGAGGCTAATGGCAAGCTTATTGGCTCAAAAGTGAGTCTCTGCAGGCTGGGGAAGCTGTTGGAAATGGCTAAGCTATCTGGGATGTTTCTCTGAAGAGGGGGCTGCTTCCCACCAGCAACATTAGAAATAAGGCTGAGTGGGAGGTGAGAACTGTGGTGACTGACCTTTGTACTTCACAGGTATGGGATGCTGGAAGTGGCTCCTTACTGCAGAAGCTACAAACTGACCTACCTGTGCTGGACATCTGCCCCTTCACGGTGAACCGCAATAACTTCCTGGCCACTCTCACTGAGAAGATGGTGAAGTTCTACAAGTGGGAGTGAAAAAGGCTTTGTAAGCCTTCTGCAGAGAGGAGCTTCCAAAACGTGCTGCTAAACTACAAATTCCAACAAATTCCCTGCTGTCCCACCACAGCAGCATGGCCCCAGGCTCGGCTTCCTGCATGTGTTGCTCACGGGACAGGAACTGCCACGGCACCTCTCATGTTGGTGCATTCAGGACCTGGGACACAATGGTGCCTGGAGCACTGGTGTTTTGTCTTTTCTCCCCTACTGTAATTTTTAATCTGTCTTTATTCCTTCAGTTGATCCCGAGGTCAGTTTTCTCTATTCTCAGGCAAACTGGCAGCCTGCCTCAATGTAGTGCTCACACTTGGCCTGTCTCCAGCTGCGCAGTGTTATAACTCCCCCTCCCCTGACTCCCCCTCCCCCCTTGCTGGGACTTGCAAACCCCTTCAGAGAATGACCCAAAGGAAAGGAACTTCTGAGATGCCCCCTGTACTTTGCAGTCCTACTGGCCTTGCTGCATGATGAAGGGGGCTTTAAGTAGCAGTTTGGCTGCAACCTTGTACTTAGATGGGCATTTTCCCAGGAATGTTGTGGACATGTCCTGTAAAGGACTTACTCAGCTGTTCCTATCCTCTTTTTGAGGCTTCTGGGCAAAGCAAGCTTGGTGAGGCTTTTCCATCAATCAGGTATAGCCAACTCTGTGCCATTAGTCTTTGCCATGGAGAAGATAGTTGTGGGACTGGAGTGAGAACACTTTTCTTCTGCATTTTCATATGCATATAGTATGAACCTTGCCTCCTCTTTAGGCGCAGCCCAGTCCAAATGTCATAGAACTGTCTTTTGTCTGGAGAAAGTTGGCAATAGGGTGGGGTGGGGAGACTTTTTTGTGCCTTTTGATGGTAGTTGCAATTCATGTTAACCTTGCCTAAGGCTCAGATGGCTGAACAGAATTGAAAAACAAGAAAGAGAAAATGTTGTCTGCTTTGTTCCAAATTGATTTTCACCAGAGGGTCACAGAATGGTCCCAGTCATCCGTGTCTGTGGCACAATTCTGCACATCTTAGAGGTGAGTCTGAACCAGAATTCCCCATAAAGAGTTGGTGGGGTGGGGGGTGAGCCAAGGGGTTTGAGTGCCAAGTTTGCAGACTGATTCTCAGCCCACGTGTTCCTGTGAGTAAGGACATTTCATTTTCTGACTTGGGGATGAACAGGATTTACATTTCATATTTGTATTTGCCAAAGGCAAACTATCAAGAATGTTACACAAGTTGCAAGACAGTTTCTCTGTATGGGGAACCTGTCCCCGGGCACTGTTCCTTGTGTCAGTCTGTGTAAACGGCATCTTTCATGTTACCAGATCCAGTGTGTTGCTATTTAAATCCACAGAATAACTTTCCTTTCTAAAACTTGCAGGGATATGAATTTCCTTTGTGCATCTCTTCTTTAAAAATAAGATTATGTAAAATATACACATCTCCATTTAATTATCTATCTTTCTGTGTGATATTTTGTTCCTCTATTTTTATGTGATGTGAAAAATAAAGCATTTATCATTATAGAACCTGCTTCTGCTGATGTAACTGTCTGACCCTGTGAAATGTGCGCTTTAGAGATGTGCTTCCATCTAGATGAATTATAAACAAGGCTCCGTGTACTCTGGCAAGGATCCATACATTTGATAGGACTTCCAGATTGGATGTGGGAGTTTCAGGTATATTTACTAATAGAGGCTTCTAGTGAATGTAATGTGAAAATTGAATCCCCTGTGGTGGTTTCCATATCAAAATCAACAGGAGTACTTGTGGCACCTGAGAGACTAACAAATTTATTTGAGCATAAGCTTTCGTGGGCTACAGCCCACTTCATCAGTGGAATGGAACATATAGTAAAAAGATATATATACATACAGAGAACATGAAAAGGTGGGAGTTGTCCTACCAACTCTAGAAGGCTGATTAATTAAGATGAGCTATTATCAGCAGGAGAAAAAAAACTTTTGTAGTGAGAATCAAGATGGCCCATTTCAGACAGTTGACAAAACTGTGTGAGGATACTTAACATGGGGAAATAGATTCAATTTGTGTAATGACCCAGCCACTCCCAATTTCTATTCAAGCCCAAATTAATGGTATCTAGTTTTGCATATTAATTCAAGTTCAGCAGTTTCTTGTTGGAGTCTGTTTTTGAAGCTTTTCTGTTGCAAAATTGCCACCTTTAAGTGTGTTACTGACTGACCAGAGAGTCACTCCCATTGTGTAGTGTTGGGGGTAACCTGCTCTCTAGGAGGGGGCGGAGGTGCCTTTGGCAGGCTAGTGTGGAAAGAAGAAAGGGCTGTTAGTCTCTCTAGTGCCACAAGTACTCCTGTTCTTTTTGCGGATACAGACTAGCACGGTTGCTACTGTGAAACATATCAAAATCAATTTGTCTTACGCTGACCGCCATCTTTCAGTTTTGCAGCAGATTTTATATTGACAAAGCAAAATGATATTGTAGAAATGATTGGGGATTGTACAGGAAAATATGGAGGCATGGACAGCTGCCTAGAGGGACAATTGATGATCTTCTTCGAGGACTGTCCCTGTGGGTGCTCCACTTTTAGGTGTTTGAGCGCCCCTGCACTTCTAGACGGAGATTTAAGGTAGCAGTGCCCTGGTTGGCTATGCACTTGCTGCAGCCAACTCGTGCTGCTCTGAGTGGGTATTGCGTGCAGCCAGCCATCGCCCAGTTTCTTCTTTGCCGCAGTTGGCTTCGGTCGGAACAACAGCAGCACCTCAGAACAATCTTCCTCAGAATACTTTTTCCTTTTCTTTTTGCCCGAAATTACCCCTTCCTGTTCCCTGTGGGGTTCCTGTCTTTCCATCTACAAAAAACAAATACAACCACCACCAGAGACTCTCTTCAAATGACTATGCCTGGCTCCCCAGGCTTAAACATTGCCTCACCCGTAGACTGTCAATACCAGTGTGTTCACTGCTTGGGGGAGACTCACGTTATGCAGAAGTGCCACCACTGCAAAAAGTTAACGGCAAGTTGGATGACCAGACAGCAAGTGTGAAAAATCAGGACGGGGGGTGGGGGGATAATAGGAGCCTATATAAGAAAAAGACCCAAAATCGGGACTGTCCATATAAAATCAGGACACCTGGTCACCCTAACGGCAAGGACCAGAAAGGCTAGGGAACTCCAGCTCAAACTTGCTTATGGAGAAATCCCTGTGTCCTGCCTTTGACCCTTAGCAGGGGACCCCTCCCTACTGGCTCCCTCACCCACCAACTGCCCTGTTGGACATGGGATCCTCCTCTAAGATGAGCACAAAGGATCCAACCCCCATGAAAAGAAAGAAGCGGTCTCACTCCTCCCCCCGGGGAGACAAACCATGTAAAAAGCGATCTCCGACCGCTAAATCCTCCCCAGTACCGTTGGCACGCAGAGCCTCGGCCCACATGGCACCAGGTTCGTCCAGTGCAGAGGCAACCTGAGGAGCGAAAGACCCGGTGCAGTCTAGCTCTGAGACAGGCTTAGTTTGGCTGTGACTACCTGTTCCCTCAGAGCCTAGAGAGCTGAAGCCCTCAGCACCAAGCAGTGCTATGGCGCCACCTGCTGTTCCTATATATTACAGCAAGCCCACAGTACCGGCAGCACAGATGCTGACTAACCTCTGTGCGCCTCCTATGCCTGCACCTAACTTCCCAGTGCCGCAAAATTTGGTTAGCCAGGCAGACCTTTTCGTTGCCTCCACCCTGGGCACGCCTCTTCGGCACAGACAGCACCCCAGCCAGACCAGCCATGAGTCTCACAGCTACACCTGCTGGCTCAGCCCCTCCTCTCTCAAGCGATGAGGAGGATGAAGTGGCTGTAGGGTTGGGCACCCCATGCCATTCATCACCCAAACCTGGAACCTCAGGGCTACAACTCACAGTGTGGCAACCCCCTCAATGGATGCCTCCCCAATGGCCCTCCCACCAAACTGGCCATACTGGGACCTATGGGCACTGTCACGGAGTCACCGGGTGATGCTCTGGAACTACTCCATATGAAGCCAGTCAAGACTGTAGGGGAGCATGACTCCTCTCTCTGAGCAGACTGTCTCCAGGGCAAGAAGCTTACGCAGCTTCAACCTTCCTGGGTCTGGCCTCGGAGCATTCAGCATCCCCTTCTCACATAGTGCGCTTCTCACAGCGAGTCTGCACAGGCGGGGTTCCTGGGGAAGCCAGGGGGCCCTGCACCCCAACTCCGCAGTCAGATGTGACTATCAGCCAGCCAGTGAAACAGAAGGTTTATTAGACGACAGGAACGCAGTCCAAAACAGAGCTTGTAGGTACAGAAACTGGACCCCTAAGTCAGGTCCATCTTGGGGCCAGGGAGGCTAGACCCCGGGTCTGGGCCTCCCTCTCTTTCCCCACCCAGCTCCAAACTGAAACCCCCTCCAGCCCCTCCTCTGGCCTTTGTCTCTTTTCCGAGCCAGGAGGTCACCTGATCTTTGTTCTCCAACACCTTCAGTTGGCACCTTGCAGGGGAGGGGCCCAGGCCATCAGTTGCCAGGAGACAGAGTATCGGCCATTCTCTGTGCAGACAGCATCACGCTGGCCCTCTAAGGCTCTGCAACAATCACACACCCTTATCCCATCACCTAGATACTTGAGAACTGCATAGGGGAAACTGAGGCACCCACACAGTATTCAGAGAAAACATTATGAACATTCCCACTTCGTCACAGGCACTGTACAGGGCTGTGTTCAGCTCTCTAACCAATCCAGGTCCAAAACACCAAGATCAGCTAGATCTACTTCGCTGGTTACCCCAGCTTCCCCTGACGTCACCGGGGAGGAGCAAGAGGGCAATGAGGACTTAATAGAGGGTGACATCCTACCTTCTACCCATATTTCTTCATCGTCCCTGGAGGACACAATCATGCCTCCCCCACACTGGGGGACGACGTTAAACCTTTCCAAGATCTATTCAAGCGTGTGGCTGATTCCCTAGACATCTGCTTGGAAGAGCTGCGAGAGATACAGCATAAGCTCACCGACATTCTCCATGCCTCTTCTACAGCCAAGATTGCATTGCCTATCCATTCTGCCATTATGGACCTGGCAAAAACAGTCTGGCAGATACCGGCCACGGCCCCACCTTCTTGTTCAGACAAAAGTATTACGTGCCAGCAAAAGGGGCTGAGTTCATCTTCACTCACCCTAGTCCAAATTCACTGGTTGTGGAAACTGCTAATCAAAGGGGAAAACAACACCTGGCTCATACCACCCCTTACGACGACTCTTCAGTTATGCATCACTAACTACTCTGCACTATTAGCCAAATACACTCTCAACATTTTTGCACAGATGTCTGTTTACTGAGCATCTCCCAACAGACAAAAAAGAACAATACAAAGCAAGCATCTCAGAAGGTTCCCTGATTGCCAGGACGGTCTTGCAGGCAGCATTGGATTCTGCAGACACAGCGGCTCGCTCCATTGCCGTGTCAGTAGTCATGCAGAGGGCCTCTTGGCTCCACCTTTCCGGCTTCCCCAAGGAAATCCAGGCCACAATCGAGGACTTACCTTTTAAGGGACAGAAACTCTTTGCGGACACCACGGATACAGCCTTGCTTACCCTCAAGAACTCCCGTGCCCACTGAAAACTTTGGGAACCCAAGTACCTGATAACAAAAAGAAACAGGGCGCATTTTACACCCAACAGTTCCATACTGCTCTATATACCCAGCTGCAGAGACAGTACTACCAACATCGCAAACAACATCAGCCAAGACGACGACAGACACCAGGGCAATCCACCACGTCCCAACCATCTACTTCTAGACAGGCATTTTGAAGTGTTGGTTGAGGGCATGAGAGCCCCTCAAATTCCATTGCCGCAACCATCTCCCGATTCCAGTCCATTTGGAGACGGCCTAACACCTTTCTATCCAGTCTGGGCAACCATTACATCAGACAAATGGGTTCTGGAAATTATACACAAGGGTTATTCATTTTGGAGTACCTCCTGGACCTGAAGCAG
This sequence comes from Trachemys scripta elegans, assembly GCF_013100865.1. Classification (NCBI taxonomy): domain Eukaryota; kingdom Metazoa; phylum Chordata; order Testudines; family Emydidae; genus Trachemys; species Trachemys scripta. Next base: position 37,958,048 of record NC_048310.1, on the reverse strand, counting down.
CAAGGCCAGGCGGCGTCCTCTGTGCGGGTTCACCTTGCGGCCATTTCGGCCTTTCACCCATGTAGGACCTTAACCTGGTCCTTTTGAGACACGTGGGGCCCCCATTCGAGCTGCTGGCCACTTGCTCCCTCCTCTATCTCTCCTGGAAGATGGCTTTCCTTGTTGCTATCATGTTGGCGAGATGAGTCTCTGAGCTGAGGGCTCTGACCTTGGAACCGGTCTTTCATAAAGATAAGATGCAGTTTCGACTTCACCCAGCCTTTCTTCCCAAGGTGGTGTCAGCCTTCCATAACAGCCAGGACATTTTCCTCCCAGTTTTTTATCTAAAACCACATGCCGGTCCCCGGGAACAGCAGCTGCACTCCCTCGATGTCTGTAGGGCCCTTGCATTCTATATTGAGTGCACGAAGCTGTTTGGAAAATCAACCCAGCTTTTTGTTGTGGTGGCGGACCAGATGAAATGCCTCCCGGTCTCCTCTCAACGGATGTCTTCATGGATCACATCCTGCATCCGTGCTGGCTTTGAGCTAGCCGGTGTACCAACCCCGGCCCTCACCGCTCACTCCACCAGGGCCCAGGCCTCGTCTGCGGCATTTCTGGCCCAGGTGCCGATCCAAGAGATCTGCAGAGCAGCAACTTGTTCCTCGGTGCATACTTTTGCCTCGTACTACGCCATCGTCCAGCACACCAGAGACGACGTGCCGTTTGGTAGAGTGGTACTGCAGTCCACATTACTTCACTCCGACCCCACCTCCTAGGTAAGGCTTGGGAGTCACCTAATTGGAATCGATATGAGCAAGCACTGGAAGAAAAAACGGTTACTCACCTTTGTAACTGTTCTTCGAGATGTGTTGCTCATATCCATTTCAAACCCGCTCCTCTTCCCCTCTGTTGGAGTAGCCGGCAAGAAGGAACTGAGGGGGCGCTGGATCGGCTGGGGTATATATTGAGCGCCATGAAGGCGCCACTCCAGGGGCCTCCACAGCCGACCCGCCGGGTGTTGCTAGAGTAAAGATTTCCAACTGCCGTGCACGCAGCGTGCGCACACCTAATTGGAATGGATATGAACAACACATCTCGAAGAACAACAGTTACAAAGGAGAGTAACCGTCTTTTCCCAGCCCCTGGCAGTATAAGCGGGGGACTAGTGCACAGGGGGAAGTCATCCTTTCTTAGGAAAGCGTGGCTCTATGCGTTAGTCCGAGAGCATTTAAAAAAGCAACCCCCCTCCAGGTTTTCTGTTCCCTTCCATGCACCCAGCTCAGCCTGCCCCATGCGAATCAGTGAACAGGCAGAGTGGGGAAGGGCCATGCCATCTCCTTCTGTCTTTCTCCACTGCTCAGTCTCACCCGTTTCTGTTGTGTCCCTCTCTTTCCCTCCCCCCCACCATCGCATCACCTAACAGGTAGTTACACTAGGACACTCCTCTTATGCGAACTGTCCGTCCCTGTGCTTTAATCAGTGAACCCTACTGAGTGCCCTGAACCAATTAAACCCCCCTGCAAAATGCAACCCTGTCATTGGTGCGCGCACACACACACACACTCTCTCTCTCTCTCTCTCTCCAAGCAGCTAGAGCTGGAAATGCCTTTGCTGCCTCTCTGATACCTGTATCTCTCTTGCACTTGGTATATCTGAGCACAAAGCTGCAGTGTTGGCAGAGTGATCTCCACTCAGAGGCAGGATAACTGCAAAGGCTCACTAGCTGGGGAACAGGCATTGTAAAAGGAAAAGCTGATGCCATGCCCTAACTGCCGCAAACAAGGGGGGCAGTGCTCATTCTACACTAATTTCAGACCAAAAGCAATTAGCAAAAAGCAGATTCTTACACTTAGGGTACATCTACACTACAGGGGGGAGTCGATTTAAGATACGCAAATTCAGCTACGTGAATAGCGTAGCTGAATTTGACGTATCGCAGCCGACTTACCCCGCTGTGAGGACGGCGGCAAAATCGACTTCTGCGGCTTTCTGTCGGCGGCGCTTACTCCCACCTCCGCTGGTGGAGTAAGAGTGCCGATCTGGGGATCGATTGTCGCGTCCCGACGGGACGCGATAAATCGATCCCCGAGAGGTCGATTTCTACCCGCCGATTCAGGCGGGTAGTGTAGACCTAGCCTTAGAGTGAATGTTCCATAATGAGGCTACATTTAGTTATCTCACTCTCTAGCGAACAAAAGAAGAATTAAACCTCACAGCCTGCAGCAGTGTCTGCTCAGACCTGAGGATAATAGCAATGAAGCAGTTTCAAACTGTTTGCACTTGGATCAGTCCCCAAGGGTTTGAGGGAAGCTTTCTAAACCAGCTGAACCACCATCATCAGTGAAACCTGTCTGGAAACTGCTGAAGAAGAGGCTTTCTGGTCATTCCTGCTTCTGGCTGGGCTGCACCTACCACCAGAGTCACAGTAGGTTGTCACTGCTGCTTCCAAACCCTGCTGATAAGTAGAAGTGCCAGGATACAGGAATGTAAAAATAAATACCTCCCATACACAGGTGACTCCTGAAGAACAAGTAACCAGTAAGTTCCCTGCTCTGTGGGAAATCTTTGACTCCAAGGATCAGTTCAAATGTAGGTTTCTTGTCCAGCCAGCACCTGATATCACTAGTCCCTTTGCCTGCTCCTCCGCCCTTGTTGCTGTGCTTCTCACTGACTAGCCTTTACGTTAGAGCCAGCTCATGCCCCCTGCTCTCTGTTTATTCCTCATACAGCAGCCCAGAGAGTTCCTCCCATGAAGGCCTGGACACCACCCCCCTGCAAGAGGCATTACCAAGCAGCACCCTAATGATGAGTTATTTCGAATCCCACCTTCTTCTCCCTGTCTTTCCCAGCTACTAGCACAAGCCCTTTGGGCACAAATGGACCTGGCAAGAGTGAGACTGGCTTAGCACAGCTCCTACTGGCTTAGCCAGCCAGGAACACAACCCTCAGCTCAGCTTAGCTCCTGCTGGTTTGTCCAGGTCGCAGCTCCCCTGCCAAGCACAGCAGTAACATGCAGAATCCAGCTGGGGACTGTCTAACAAACGGTTATTGTTGTGTCTGCCAGCTGGTGCCCAGACACTAGAGCAGGCCTAGCCAATTAGTGGGCAAGTCACCTGCTCATATTTGTATAGAGTTTTGTCTGAGGGTGACGCTGGCACTTCAGGCATTGAAGCGGGAATCTCTCTTGTCCATCTACCACTGGTATCAATACCAAGGAGCTTTGCATTGTCAAATGAGGCATCACACCAAGTTCTGATCCTATCTGCTCATTAAAGGAGCAGGGAGTGCTACCCTCCCATGTGACATAACTCTGGACCTCTGGCTCCAAAGCACTAATCCTCTAGCACTCCTCAGACATGACTTTCTGCACTAACTCTCAGCCACTGCAAAGCAATGGGATCACCTGCATTGTGAGCAATCCAGAAAATTTCAGCCAACAGAGGGCAGCAGTGACATGCATGTGGGCACATACACACTCATTCAGCATATTCTGGCTAACTTCCAGCATGAGTAAAATTGCATTCCACTGCAATCCCTACTGTCACTTTAATGAATGAACAGGCTTCTTCGTTCCTTTCCCTAGACAGTGGTGCTATGGATGGTCTTTGGCTGTGGGTGATAGGATGGGCAGCCCAGCCCTTTACCCTGCCAAGACAGAGGCATTTGAGTTCCATGAAGATGGTAGGTTGTGCCTTTTGAATGAGCCTTTCAAAATCTGAGGCCCTGCCTCTAAAAGGGTATCAAATATGATGATGATTTTGTTTTATCTCCTCTTCCACTGTGCATCAATTGTCGTGCACCAGTTGTCTGCTTAGCTGCAGTTCTTTGGTGGCCGCATTTCAGGGGCGAATGGAGTGACTGCAGCACACATGATTAGTGGCTTCAGTGTGTGAAGCACGATACAAATATCTGTAGCCCTTGGTCCAGCACCAGGAATAGCTATTCATTTGAGAGAGCCAGTGTTTTCTGATAGTTATCTTAGTGACATGGCATAGCTAAGAATCAGCCTAAGAGCAAATTGTAACAGCAAGAGGATCAAAGAAAAGACGGATAGTGGGTGGAAGGGAATACCAAATATTGGGAATCCTCTGTCTGTTTTTTAGAGCCAGAATACAGATAATTCCTTTCTGAGGGGAACTGACACCACTGAATAGACGATATAAAACAGGGTGGCTGAGCAAATCAGAAAGATAAGATTGATTTACAGCTTGGGGAATTGTTTAATGATTTTCCTTGGGACTTGTGTTCTTAAATTTCACAGGTGCTTTTGAAACTCCCCCACCCCCACAGTCCTTTGGATCAGCCACCCATACAGACACCGGAGGGAAAGCAGAGTCCTGTGGCTCATGAGTTACAAACTGGACAAGGTTGAAGTTTGTGGTCAAGAAGGGGCAGTGTCAGCTAATCAGCTCTGTTAGCAGAATAGAAATCACCAGGAGGTGTTGGGATTAATGGGAAGTGCACCCTTGGAAATGTCAGCTCAGTGTACAGCAGTGACTAGAAAGCTGGAATGTATTAGATGGGGAGGAAAGGAAAGCTCAGGAAATGTTGTCTGGAAAGGTTTTGTTAGACTATGTTTAACTAAGCAGATACTGTGCGCTAAAAACAGTGTCCATGTTGGTCTGGAAGAGAGCAGCAAGAACAAAGAGCTGGTAGCCTCTGGGGAAAGGACACAAGATCTGGGTCTGGTCATGCCCAAGGATGGAGGAGGTGAGATTGACACCTGTCTTCCAAAGACTCGGGCGGGATCACGTGGTGAGACAAACCTGATATGAACAAAGGATAAATCTCTGCTCAAGAGAGCACTGGGTGAAAATAAGGAGCCAACAAATTGCTTCATACACAGATTAGCTACCAAGAATGACCACCAAGAGTAGCTAACACCCCTGCGTTATCCACCCCGACCCTGCCAAGAAAGAGGCAAATGCTGGCGTTCTCTAAGTCCCCGTCTCTCCCCAGCAGGGGACCCTCTCCCGGTGAGTTCTCTTGCGTAGGGACAGGAATTGTAGAAATAAAGTGGGTTCCCGGCTGTGCTTTTTTAATAAGCTCCAGGATGCTTTTCTGGCTCATAGCTGTTGCACACTATCTGTGGGAGCCGTGCCGAAGAGGAGGGTAGGACTGTGTGGGCAGGGAGTGCTTTTCTGCACAGCAACAGTGAACCAGTGCCAGCTGGCAAGAGAACCCAGGAGCTCTGGCTCCATGTCGATGCTGTTCCACCCAGCAAAACACTCCCTTCCCAGGCTATTTTCCTCTCTAGAAGGCTCAGTGTTGCAGAATGTTCTTTGTTACAATGAAATAGTGTAACCCCTTTTGTCTCTGAGTCAGTGCCCGAGTGTCATAAAAATACAAACCTTACAAAGTAATTTCACTTAGAAAAGCACCTGCAGAGCATGTGTTAGGACTTCTCAGAAAGGAGAGGAGGAGGGCTGGCTAGGAGCTGGGCTATTGACTATTTGGAGAGTCCTTAAGGACTCCAAAGGGTGGAGTGGAATAAGCAGGCCAATTCCACGAAAATGATCTTGGATACAAAGGATCCCTCACAACTCATTTGAGAATCAGGGATGGATGATAGCATGGCTATCAGAATCTTTATGGCCTGTGAGCTTGTGATGAGATCTCCTTGGATTTCTGAGGCCAGGCACTTGCTGGAAGGCAATGAGAAACCTCCAGCCAGGAGTCAGATAGGGGTGGTAATCTCCCTTTTTGTCACTCAGGACATAGGAGATGATTATGGATGCAGCCACCAGGAAAAAATGCTGGCTTGTCAGGTTGTTGTGAGCATGCCCAATGGAATATCTGCCTCTAGGGAAAACACAGAAGTTGTGAAAAGTTGCATCAGTTATTTTGAGTAAGGCTCCGTGTTTGTCACCGAGGTTATGGAAGTTGTGGATTCCATGACTTTCTGACTCCTGCAGTAGCCAGGGCCGGCTCTAGGCACTAGCCGACCAAGCACGTGCTTGGGGTGGCACCTCGGAAGGAGCAGCCAATCTTGGGGTGGCGGGGGGCACTCGGGATTTTTTGGTTTTGTTTCAGTGGCGTGGCACGGTGGTGGCGGGGGCTAGCGCGGCGCTCGGTGGCTTCGGCAGCGTGGCGCTGGGGGGGGGGGGAGTTGGCGCGGGGGGAGGACGGGGGATTGGGCCGCCCGGCGTGGCGCTCGGGGAGGCGGGGGTTACAGCGCCTGGCCCGGCGCTAGGGAGGGGCAGAGGTTTTGGCGGGGCGGCCCGGCCCGGCGCTTGGGGGCTTTGGCTGCGCGGCGTGGCGCTGGGGGGGCGGGGGTTGGCGCGGCGTGGCGCTCGGGGGTTTGGGCGGCCTGGCGCAGCACTCGGGGGGGGGGTTTCGGCGGCCCAGGCCGGCCTGGCGCTTGGGGGGGCGGGGGTTTCGGTGGCCCGGTGCAGGGCAGGGGCAGGGGTTGGTGCGGCGTGGCGCTCGGGAGTTTGGGCGGCCCGGCCCAGGGGATGGGGGTTACAGTGGCACGGCGTGGCGCTGGGGGGAGGTTTTGCCGGCCCGGCGCTCGGGGAGGGGGGGGTTTCGGCGGCATGGGGCGGGGGGGGGGGGGGGCGGCTGCGCGGTGCTGTGTGGGGGGGGTTGTCACGGTGGGGCGGCGCTCTTTTTTTTTTTTTTTTGCCTGGGGCGGCAAAATAGTTAGAGCCGGCCCTGTCAGTAGCCCGTGTAGCTGGCCCAGGAGTCGCCTGAGCAGCTCAGGCAGCTCCTGGGCCAGTCGCACTGGCTGCTGCTGGGGCAGTTTTTGGCAGAGCGGAGGCAGCACATGGAGCTGGAGGTCACTGCTTCTCAGGAGCCGGGTAGGGAACCTGCCTCAGCGCCACCAACCTGCCCGCACCTGAGCACCTGCGGTGTCCCCTTGGGCCACGACCCACCCCCAAGCACCCACGGCACCGCCAGACTATGCCCCCCCTGAGCACCCATGGCGCCCCCAGGCCAAACCCCTCTGAGCTGCCTCGCTCCCGAGTTTTAGTCAGGGGTATATAGTAAAAGCCATGGACAGGTAACAGGCTGTGAAGTTTTGTTTACTTCCCATGAGCTGTCCATGACTTTTACTAAAATACCCATGACTAAAACATAGCCTTATTCATGAGGTGCTAGTGTGCCTCAGTTCTGCTGATCCAGTGCACGAACATGCAGGCAGGGGTGGCAAACTCTCTCTCCGACAAAATGCCCTCTTGCACTTATTGACGATTCCCTTGTGTTTTTTACAGGCTGGTTTTAGGAGCTCTTAGCGAAGCAAGTCTGACCCCTTGGATTGCATTGCAATCTTCACATCATGATATGGCTTCAATGCATGGGGCACTACTTTACCATCTATCACTGCAACGTCATCACACAGTGACAGTGCAAAGCCGGAAACAAGATTTCAGGATGGATGGAAGCCCACCCAATCCCATCTTCCCTGCAGCCAGAGTGAGCGGGAGCACACCTTTCCCCTCTTTAAAGTGCCAGTTCCCCTGAAACGAAGAATAAAACACTGAGACTGTAAGTGTGTACTTCTCTGCATCTGGCCAATGCCTGGCACAATGGGGGTCCCTTTAAAAAAAATTGGAGTGAAATTTTAAAACATTAGAAAGCCAGGGAATTAGGAGTGAAGGTTGCATTTCTCAAGCCAGGAGTGAGGCAGATAGAATGAAGCTACCATGTAGTTTTTTTTTAACCATTGTCTTCAGCACACCTGGAGGAAATCCTCAGGCACAAGAAAGCACCTGATTGGTCATTCCTATGCTGTTCCAAAGCTCTGCCCAGGTTTACATGCAGACATGTTTTGAGAAATCCCCACCCAAGCAGCTCCACCATGGTAGCAATGGCAGATCTGCTCGTGCAAATAGAGCATAGGTGTTGTTAAACATTGGTAGTGATAAATATTTGTATTACAATAGCATCCAAAGGCCTGGTGCCCTATGGTACTGGACACTGGTGCAAGCACAGAAAAGAGGCAATCCCACGCTTATCATTCACTTCTTGTTTTCCCTTAGCTTTAGTTGATACATATGATTACTGCTTTTAATTTATAATCCAGATCCTCAGCTGGCATGAATCAGTGCTTCTCCAATTAAGTCAATATGTTTCATGACATACAAACAGAGAAATTAGATAAACATCATCACTAATCTTGCTGGAAGGTTGCTGTGTAACGCTTCTTTATTTCTTAGAATTCAGAACACACAGACTCCCCCAAAACAGAGAGAAACAAAGCAGCCTGCTCCCTAAAACAGAGAGGCACAACTCACCCCACCTTACTGTAGACTGGTTGGTTCCAAACTGGCTGCTGCTAGATTGCAGGCTTCCCAATGGAGCCCCATAGCCATCAAGCAGGACCAGGGAACCCCTCCCTAGTCCCGCTCTTAAAGCAATAGCTTGCAGTTACAACATAGTCCTCAATACGTAAAGGCCTGTTTTTTTGCAAATGCAAAATAAAACAAAAAACAACAAATAATACAAAATAAAATACATTCGCCCCACAGCAGTGGCTCCCCCTCCAGGCGCTGTGACCTAGTGCATGGGATTGCACAGCTGCTCAGGCTTGGCCGGGCCCCGCGCTATCATGATAATGAAGGGGCAGTAGAGCCAGTTTCAAGTGAGTTGTGCTGCGATCCCATGTGCCAGGTTGCAACAGCCAGAATGGGCAGCCAGGTCCAACCCCATGAGGAAGCAACTGCTGCTGTGGGGTGAGTGCAGGCCACGCTTGCACTCCAGCCCTCCCCAGGCTTCCCTTCCTCCCTTCTAAGACAACATTCACAGGGCTCTGTCAATACCCCTCATGCCCCAGCCCATGCCAGCTGAAGACCTAGCCCTATGACTTCAGGATTGTACAGACCCAGCCCTGAAAGCAAACCAAGGACTTTGGTCGCAAGTGTTTGCATAGTGCCCAAGGAGGAGATAAGAGCCTCGGGTCAAAGGGCCTATCTGCAGGGATGTGAAGGGAAAAAAGAGCTGCTGGCAAAGAGGCGAGCTCTTTGGGGCAGGAGCCATCTCTTTGTTCTGTGTTTGTTCAGTGCCTAGCACCCTGGGGTCCTGCTCCATGCCTGGGGCTCCCAGGCACAACCATAATACAGATGGGAATAATAATCCCCAAAGTTGGTGGGAGTCTGGTGGTGGAACAGCTCGGGGCTAGGCTACACTAGGAAGACTTTGCCAACACAGCTATATCAGTGTAGCTATACCAGCTAAGGCCCTCAATGGAGACCCAGCTTATACGAGTATGAGATGGGGTAGGACAGGGGTTCCCAAACTTTTTCCCTGCAAGACCCAATTTTCAGACACAGTGCTTCCTGTGACCCGAAACAGCCTGGAGAACACCAGTTTGTAAAATGGTGTCCTTCATACACTCGGGAAGGCTGTGACCCAATTGCTGATGGAGTGTCCCCACTTGGGTCATGACACACAGTTTGGGAACCACTGGTATAGGTAAACCATCTTCCCAAACAACATAAGCTGTATCAGCAAAAGGACTCTTTTCCTGGTATAGCTAGAGCTCCACAGGAGGTGTTGAGATTTTTTTCACGCCCCAGACATGGTTACGCTGACGAAACTTTGTAGTGTATACCTGGCCTGAGCCGATGTAAAACAAATCTAAGCAAAGGTTTTGTCTAATAGGAGAAATGCAATGGCCTTAAAAGTGACCTAGGTAAATAAATGAATTTGCATAGTCTCCTGGTTTTCATCCCTTCTTTATATTGTCTGTGATGAGTGGCTGCTTACAAGTCTTTTTTGTTTGTTTTTTAGAAGTGGAGTTCACTACACTTTTTTTAAATATTAAATTCAGATTTCCTCTCGCATGGAAGTTAGTGACTGAAAAACAAGTCCGGATGACTGGAAAAAGGCTAATGTAGTGCCCATGTTTAAAAAAGGGAAGGAGGAGGATCCAGGGAACTACAGGCCGGTCAGCCTCACCTCAGTACCTGGAAAAATCATGGAGCAGGTCCTCAAGGAATCAATTCTGAAGCACTTAGAAGAGAGGAAAGTGATCAGGAACAGTCACCATGGATTCACCAAGGGCAAGTCATGCCTGACTAACCTAATTGCCTTCTATGAGGAGATAACTGGGTCTGTGGTCGAGGGGAAAGCAGTGGATGTGTTATTCCTTGACTTTAGCAAAGCTTTTGGTATGGTCTCCCACAGTATTCTTGCCAGCAAGTTAAAGAAGTATGGGCTGGATGAATGGACTATAAGGCGGATAGAAAGCTGGCTAGATGGTCGGGCTCAACGGGTAGTGATCAATGACTCCATTTCTAGTGGGCAGCCGGTATCAAGCAGAGTGCCCCAAGGGTCGGTCCTGGGGCCGGTTTTGTTCAACATCTTCATTAATGATCTGGATGATGGATGGATTGCACCCTCAGCAAGTTTGCGGATGACACTAAGCTGGGGGGAGAGGTAGGGTCCAGAGTGACCGAGACAAATTAGAAGGTTGGGCCAAAAGAAATCTGATGAACTTCAACACGTCCTAAGTGGAGCACAGGATCTGGTTCAAGAAGTGATTATAGCTGGACCGCTTGATAATAGTGACCATAATATAATTAAATTTAACATCCCTGTGGTAGGGAAAATTCCACAGTGGCCCAACACTAGTATTTAATTTCAGAGCCACCATGGTTAAACAACAAAGTAAACGAAGCAGTGAGAGGCAAAAAGGCATCCTTTAAAAAGTGGAAGATAAATCCTAATGAGGAAAATAGAAAAGAGCATAAACTCTGGCAAATGAAGTGTAAAAATATAATTAGAAAGACCAAAAAAGAATTTGAAGAACAGCTAGCCAAAGACAACAAAAGTAATAGCAAATAATGTTTTTAATACATCAGAAGCAGAAAGCCTGCTAAACACCCAGTGGGGCCACTGGACGACTGAGATGCTAAAGGAGCACTCAAAGATGATAAGGCTATTGCGGAGAAACTACATGAATTCTTTGCATGGTCTTCATTGTTGAGGATATGAGGGAGATTCCCAAACCTAAGCCATTCTTTTTGGGTGACAGATCTGAGGAACTGTCCCAAATTGAGGTGTCATTAGAGGAGGTTTTGGAACAAATTGATAAACTAAACAGTAATAAGTCTCCAGGACCTGATGGTATTCACCCAAGAGTTCTGAAGGAACTCAAATGTGAAATTGCAGGACTACTAACTGTCATATGTAACCTATCATTTAAATCAGCTTCTGTACCAAATGACTGGAGGATGTCTAATGTAATGCCAATTTTTAAAAAGGGCTCCAGAGGTGACCCTGGCAACTACAGGCCAATAAGGCTCACTTCAATACCGGGCAAATTGGTTGAAATTATCGTAAAGAACAAAATTGTCAGACACATAGATGAACATAATTTGTTGGGAAATAGTCAACATGTTTTTGTAAAGGGAAATCATGCCTCACCAATCTACTAGAATTCTTTGAGGGGGTTAACAGGCATGCGGACAAAGGAGATCCAGTGGATATAGTGCATTTAGATTTTCAGAAAGCCTTTGACAAGGTCCCTCACCAAAGGCTCTTAAGCAAAATAAGCTCTCATGAGATCAGAGGGAAAGTTCTCTCAGGATTGGTAACTGGTTAAAAGATAGGAAACAAAGGGTAGGAATGAATGGAGAGAGGTAAATAGTGGTGTCCCCCAGGGATCTGTACTGGGCCCAGTCCTATTTAACATATTCATAAACCATCTGGAAAACGCGGTAAACAGTGAGGTGGCAAAATTTGCAGATGATACAAAACTACTCAAGATTGCGAAGAGCCACAAAAGGACCTCACAAAACTTGGTGACAGGGCAACAAAATGGCAGATGAAATTTACTGTTGATAAATGCAAAATAATGCACATTGTAAAACATAACTCTAACTATACATATACAATGATGGGGTCTAAATTAGCTGTTACCACTCAAGAAAGAGATCTTGGAGTTACTGTGGATAGTTCTCTGAAATCATCCACTCAATGTGCAGCGGCAGTCAAAAAAGCGAACAGAATGTTGGGAATCATCAAGAAAGGGATAGATAATAAGACAGAACATATCATATTGCCTCCATGTAAATCCATGGTATGCCCACACCTTGCATACTGCGTGCAGATATGGTCGCCCCATCTCAAAAAAGATATATTGGAATTGGAAAAGGTTCAGAAAAGGGCAACAAAAATGATTAGGGGTATAGAATAGCTTCCATTTGAGGAGAGATTAATAAGACTGGGACTTTTCAGCTTGGAAAAGAGGTGACTAAGGGGGGATATGATAGAGGTCTATAAAATCATGAGTGGTATAGAGAAAATAAATAAGGAAGTGTTATTTACTCCCCATAATACATGAACAAGGGGCCATCAAATGCAATTATTAGTAGCAGGTTTAAAACATAAAGTATTTTTTCATGCAGCATACTGTCAACCTCTGGAACTCCTTGCCAGAGGGTGTTGTGAAGGCCAATACTATAACGGGGTTCAAAAGGGAGCTAGATAGATTCATGGAAGATAGGTCCATCAATGGCTATTAGCCAGGATGGGCAGGAATGGTGTCCCTAGCCTCTGTTTACCAGAATCTGGGATTGGGTGACTGGGCATGGATCACTTGATGAATCTGTTCTGTTCATTCCCTTTGGGGCACCTGCCATTGGCCACTGTCAGAGGACAGGATACTGGGCTTGATGGACCTTTGGTCTGACCCAGTGTGGCCGTTCTTATGCAACAAGGGTAAGTGCAGAGTCCTGCACTTAGGACAGAAGAAGCCCATGAACCGCTACTGGCTGGGGACCAACTGGCTAAGCAGCAGTTCTACAGAAAAGGACCTGGGGATTACAGTGGATGAGAACCTGGATGAAAGTCAACAGTGTGCCCTTGTTTCCAAGAAGGCTAACGGCTTAGTGGGCTGCATTAGTAGGAGTATTGCCAGCAGATTGAGGGAAGTGATTATTCCCTTCTATTCGGCACTAGTGAGGCCACATCTGGAGTATTGTGTCCAGTTTTGGAGAAATTGGAGAGAGTCCAGTGGAGGGCAATGAAAATGATTAGGGGGCTGGGGCACATGACTTATGAGGAGAAGCTGAGGGACAGGGCCATCCTTAGGCATATGCAGCCTACGTGGTTGTGTAGGGAACAGCAGGAAGAGTGAGAGTGGCCAGGCTCCCGGGGTGGTGGTGAGCTCAAGCTCTGTGCCGATGGATTAGAGCCTGGGAACCCCCTGGTGTCCATCCCCACGGGCGAAAGGGCACCTTCCAAATTCAGCCTGAGACACAGTGTTAGGCTTTGCCTCTCTAGAGGACCAAAGGGCCTGTGGCCCATGTTTCCAGAGCAACAAGTAGCTCCTCTTTCTCTACTAGGAAGAGAATGGCGATCCAGCCTCTCTTCCATTGTCTAGAGACTAGAAAAAGTGCTGCCTATTTGTGCTCTAGGAGCAGCAGCAGGGTTAGAAGGGAGAGGGATTGGATGGCACCAAAGGAGCTTTCTTCTACTTCCAACTGAGTTGACTCACTCAAGGCTCAAGAATACAGATCAATAACCTCGAAGAGGAACAATGCTTGCATCACTTGGGGAGAGAGCTCTGCATCTCCTGCCAAACCACCTTTTAAGGGTTCTCTGAAGGAAAGAACAAAGCTTTTTGAAGTTCAGTGAGTTAAAAGCTCACAGCTATCCTTCCCATCTGCAATAGAATCTTATGGCCCCCACACTAACACCCTCGACCATTTCAGCCCTGAAACACTCTGTGGTTTGATTTGTGTAAGCTTTGTCTCTCTATCTAGTTTTTTAAACTGTGCACATTACCATAGTGTCCGAATACCTCAAAGAGCTATCTGATTCAATGGCGTGAGGGGCAGTGGGACCCCTGGATTTCCAAACAAAGGAGGAGAAAGGATAATAAACCAAATGAAACCAAGTATCAGAGGGGTAGCAGTGTTAGTTTGTATCCACAAAAACAGTGGCACCTTAAAGACTAACAGATTTATTTGGGCATAAGCTTTCGTGGGTAAAAAAAACACTTCTTCAGATGCATGGAGTGAAAATTACAGAAACAGGCATAAATATATATTGTCACATGAAGAGAAGGGAGTTACCTTACAAGTGTAGAACCAATGGGAAGGCCAATTTAGTCAGGGTGGATGTTGTCCACTCCCAGTAATTGATGAGGAGATGCCAATACCAAGAGAGGGAAAATTGCTTTTGTAGTGAGCAATCCCTATTCAAGCCCAAATTGATGGTGTTAAGTTTGCAAATTAATTGTAGCTCAGCAGTTTCTCTTTGAAGTCTGTTTTTGAAGTTTTTTTTGTTGAAGAATGGCTACTTTTAAATCTGTTATAGACTGTCCAGGGAGATTGAAGTGTTCTCCTACTGGCTTTTGTATGTTACCATTTCTGATGTCTGATTTGTGTCCATTTGCTCTTTTATGTAGAGACTGTCCGGTTTGGCCACGTACATGGCAGAGGGGCATTGCTGGCACATGATGGCATATATCACATTAGTAGATGTGCAGGTGACTGAGCCTCTGATGGTGTGGCTGATGTTGTTGGGTCCTATGATGGTGTTGCTAGAGCAGATTGGGGACAGAGAAGGCAATGGGGTTTGTTACAGGGATTGGTTCTTGGGTTAGTGTTTCTGTGTTTCCACCCCATCATCAACCTCAGCCTGGACCAGTCCACACAAGAGATCCTCTTCCTGGACACTACAGTGCAAATAAGTGATGGTCACATAAACAGCACCCTATACCAGAAACCTACTGACCACTATACTTACCTACATGCCTCCAGCTTTCATCCAGACCACATCACATGATCCATTGTCTACAGCCAAGCTCTAAGATACAACCGCATTTGCTCCAATCCCTCAGATATAGACATACACCTACAAGATCTCTATCAAGCATTCTTAAAACTACAGTACCCACCTGGGGAAGTGAGGAAACAGATTGACAGAGCGAGACAGGTACTCAGAAGTCACCTACTACATAACAGGCCCAACAAGGAAAATAACAGAACACCATTGGCCATCATGTACAGCCCCTAGCTAAAACCTCTCCAGCACATCATCAATGATCCTCCACTCTCAGAGGCCTTGGGAGGCAGGCCAATCCTCACTTATAGACAGCCTCCCAACCTGAAGCAAATGCTCACCAGCAGCTACATCCCACACCACAGAAACACTAACAGCCTCTTGCCAGGCTGCCTCCAGGAAACCAACAGGAAGGTAAAGGAAGACTACAAGCCCTGGAGTCTAAGGGCTGATTGATTAGTTTTATAGCAAGTTGATGGACTGGGCTAATTTGAGTTGAAAAGAGCAGAGCCTGTTTGCAAAAGTTGGGCCATTACAAAGGGATTACACACAGAACCTTTGACAGGGCTCCTTCTCTGGAAGCTGCTTAGTGGATGCACTACGTGTCTGTCTGTCTGCGTGCAGATCTTTATCTGCATCGCATCCCACAATTTCAGGCCTCTGCCCTTGCTCATGTTGTCTCTGGCTGGGCTAGTCAAGGTGCTTCAGGGAGTTAGGTACCCAATTCTCATTGACCAGCAGTAAGCGCTGGAAGTCTAACTCTTGTACATATCTTTGAAAATTCAAGCTTTAGCCTTTAATCTTAATGACCATCTTGATAATGATATTCAGTTATGAATGCATTTATTCAACTGTGTATATATCATTGGTGGGGCCATTTTCTTATGTATCCTGCACATTCAAGGGGCAGCTTTCTTTAACACAAAAATGGACATAGTGGTTTTGTGTACTTTAAATCTGAATTTCTATTAAATGTAAAAAATAAGACTATAAGGTTACTGTATAAAATTGTTTAAATAAATATGTATGGCTATAGTATTTGCTACTGGTTAGCAAAAGGAAGCACAAAATATAGTGAAAAGGCTATATAAAATGTGAATTAAGGCAGACAGCCAGTGTGACATTCCCCTATGGTGTTATCTGGACTGATGATCTGCTAGGTCACTCCAATCCTCAACTCTGGGAGCGAGCCTTACCCTGCTCTGCTGTGAGAACCCCCACTCCTGGGATTTTCATGCACAGCCTCTGGCATGTAAGCTGCTCCCAGCATGTAAGTGAACACTTTTGGCCAGCTGGTGCTTGGATTGTGCAACCGAATGACACTAGCCAATATCTCCAGTCTCAGTCACAACCGTAGGAACCTTTGTCTTGCAGTGTCCAGTTATACCCGCTGGATGCTGCAAGTTTATATGAGTTAATCAATTTAACAAAGAAATTGATATGTACCAGGCTTGTTACACCAAGGGGAGTCTCTGACACGCTTCAAACCAAATGCACTGCTCCAGGTAGAACAAACAAACAGATTTATTAACTACAATGATAGCTTTTAAGTGATTATAAGTCAAAGCACAAGAAGTCAGATTTGGTCAAATGAAAAAAGTAAAACGCATTCTAAGCTGATCTTAACACTTTCAGTGCCCTTACAAACTTAGATGCTTCTCACCACAGGCTGGTTGGTTGCCCTTCTGCCAGGCTCTCCCCTTTGATCAGCACTTCAGTCGCTTGGTGGTGGTGTCTGTAGATGTAGGTGGAAGAGAGAGAGAGAAAAAGCATGGCAAACATCTTGCCCTTTTATCATGTTCTTTCTTCCCTCTTGGCTTTGCCTCCCCCTTCAGGGTCATGTGAGCATTACCTCATCATAGACCCTGACTGACCAAGGAAAGGGAGGTGACTCACTTGAGAGTCCAACGGATTTCTGCCTAGGCCACAGTCCTTTGTTCCTGTGAGGCTGGGCTGTGTTTGTCCCATACATGCCCTGATGAGGTGTGAACTGCCCACTGTTCCTGGAGAGTTTTGCCTGGGCTTGTTTTTAAGCCATGAGGACACATTTTCAGCCTCATAACTATATACATGAAATTACAACCTATAACATTACTGTAACAATGCTCAATGCATCATGAGCCTTCCGAAGACACCCGACATGACAAACTTTGCATTGGATACCACACCGTCATATTAGAAGGATGAACATAGGGGTGCAGGTGTTCCCCTGAGATACAGAGTGTCACAACCAGCATCGAAAATTTCAGCCTCTGTGGCTAAAGTTGGGCAAACTGGGGAAAAAAGGTCTTGTAATGGGAAGTGTTGGGTGCTCCCAGCCCTACCTATACTACATACACTGACACCTTTATTAACCCCTCTCTGTCTGCTCTTTTGAGACAGATGGATCTTTGGGACATCTTACTGTATTAAGTTCTGTATCACTGTGGGCTGGGGACTATATCTAATTCCATGTGGGAGGAGGACTACAGCTCCTCCTGGAACTAAGAATAGTGGGGGATGACTAGGCAGATTCACTTAGAGCAATACCACCACCTGAGGAGGATCGCATATACTAGTTCACCACTGGAATCTCTAGAGACCAACACACAAAGAAAAGACTTTTGGATATACAGCCTGAGTTTAAACTAATTCGGGCCTTCTTTCTGTTCCAGCAAACTGATGGGACCTGCTGTCCGAAGGGTCCCATCCTTTCTGGGAAGGGTTGGAAGGACCCCATCAGACTGATGGGTGACCTCTGGTAAGTATTTAACATGCATATAGGAACTTCTATTGTTTTTATATGTATTCTCCTTGATGCTTTTCGCTTTAAGAATAAATGTGCTAACTTAGAAAGAGCTGTGTTGTAAATTATAACTGGTGGCCATTACATAAGCCATCAGAGAGCAAGTAAAGTGCAGACACAGGCCTGTTTAGGCAGTCTGGCTTGCTGGGGATATCACAGTGTAGGCGGGGAAATGTGCAGCTTGGAAAAACCCTGATCAGGAGAGAAAGAGATGTGGGTCTCTGTCCAAGAGAGGTGATGACTGGAAGCCTAAAGTGGGTGCCCTCAAGGGATTACGAAGAAGGAATACAGGTGCAATTGCCCTGAATTATTACAATATACACTGACACCTTAACTCCTCTCTGTCCATCCTTTCTACTTGCTTTGACCAAAAAAATGTGTGGATTCACCTCAACTGAGACAGTTTCATCTATTCTATTGCCTTCTTACCACTTCGGCATAACCATGTGTGACAGGGTTGGGCCAGATGGCTACAGGAGAGTGATAGAAGGCAGATATGTTAGCCTCAGATTAAGCCAGTCCCTTTTCCCTGGGTAAGGTAACAGGGATGGTTCGAGAACAATCAGGAACTTGCTGAAACCAATTAAGGCAGGCAGGCTAATTAGGACACCTGGAGCCAATTAAGAAGCTGCTAGAGTCCATTAAGACAGGTAGGCTAATCAGGGCACCTGGGTTTAAAAAGGTTTCAGAGTAGCAGCCGTGTTAGTCTGTATGCACAAAAAGAACAGGAGTACTTGTGGCACCTTAGAGACTAACAAATTTATTAGAGCATAAGCTTTCGTGGACTACAGCCCACTTCTTCGGATGCGTCCACGAAAGCTTATGCTCTAATAAATTTGTTAGTCTCTAAGGTGCCACAAGTACTCCTGTTCTTTTTGTGGATTGTTTGACACACACACCTACGCCTACACCTACCTGTTTTTGTTTTGTTTTGTTTTGTAGAGATTTTCGCGGGGGGGGAGGAGGAGGACATCCATTTAATCTTCTTCAATGTCTCTTTCTCTCAGTCTATTCTTCATTGTGTTTATGCACTCTGAAGTACAGTATCTCTTACTACATGTTTTCAGGAACACTTTACAATGTATAGTATTAAACTTTAGGGGCTCTAGATCTTAAACATGCAGATGTAGATCACTGTATATTTTGTTCATCAGCTATTCAGGAAATGCAAAAGTTAACTTTGAGCCAGAGTACAAGTCAATACACATTTCTATTTCAGATCCAAATAGAGCATTAGAGGTTTACAGTCTGTGTAACTTTTTTCATAGAGATGACTCCAGTACACATCTGTTCACAGATCTTTATTCTAAGTATATGGTGGTGATGGTGGTACAGCAACTTTGACCAATGTAATATTTGTCTTTCAGTGACCAGGAACCTCCTTATTCAATGATAACATTACATGAAATGGCAGAAACAGGTATTAACGCATTTTGTTCAGTATTTTGGTTGCAATTGCCAGAGGCAGAGAAATATCTTCCTTCTAAAGAGAAACATATGGCTGCATTACATGTTATATCCAGTAATTCTAGCAATTTGTGTTCATTATTGAAATAGTGACTGTACTTCATAATTTCACTGAGCTCATCGTATTAGTGTAAGATGCACTTTCTAATTGTGTTAAATTTACTAAATGAACTGTGCAAAATCAGCCAGCTGACAGNCGGGGGACAGGCCAGAGACCTTCCCCTCTGGTGGGACCCACAGTCCAGATCAACTCCTCTCATTTCAAATAGGGAGTTGGGGGGAACCCGGGCCTGCCCTCTACTCCGGGTTCCAGACCAGGGCACAGTGGATTGCAGCTGTCTATAGTGCCTCCTGTAAAAGCTTCGTGAGAGCTACAACTCCCTGGGCTACTTCCCCAGAGCCTCCTCCCAACACCTTCTTTGTCCTCACCACCGGACCTTCCTCCTGATGTCTGATAACACCTGTACTTCTCAGTCCTGCAAGCAGCACACCTACTCACTCTCAGCTTCTTGTGCACCTCTTGCTCCCAGCTCCTTGCATGCCCCTCACTGACTGCAATGAGATCCTTTTTAAGCCCAAAAAGAACAGGAGTACTTGTGGCACCTTAGAGACTAACAAATTTATTAGAGCATAAGCTTTCGTGGACGCATCCGAAGAAGTGGGCTGTAGTCCACGAAAGCTTATGCTCTAATAAATTTGTTAGTCTCTAAGGTGCCACAAGTACTCCTGTTCTTTTTGGGCTTAAAAAGGATCTCATTGCAGTCAGTGAGGGGCATGCAAGGAGCTGGGAGCAAGAGGTGCACAAGAAGCTGAGAGTGAGTAGGTGTGCTGCTTGCAGGACTGAGAAGTACAGGTGTTATCAGACATCAGGAGGAAGGTCCGGTGGTGAGGACAAAGAAGGTGTTGGGAGGAGGCTCTGGGGAAGTAGCCCAGGGAGTTGTAGCTCTCACGAAGCTTTTACAGGAGGCACTATAGACAGCTGCAATCCACTGTGCCCTGGTCTGGAACCCGGAGTAGAGGGCAGGCCCGGGTTCCCCCCAACTCCCTATTTGAAATGAGAGGAGTTGATCTGGACTGTGGGTCCCACCAGAGGGGAAGGTCTCTGGCCTGTCCCCCGACCCATTAGGTGGGCCGGCAGAGACTGTGGGGGATTGATCTCCTCCTTTTCCCCAAGCTGGCCAGTGATGAGGTTAGCCCAGTGAACGGCAGGTTTGTGCCACTAACAAAAGGAGCCAAACTGAGGACTGCTGAAAACTTCTGAGGCGAGCCAATCCGCCAGAAAGCGCAGAACCCACCAAGGCAAAGGAGGAAGTTTGTCGCACACGGTATTGCTATTGACCCTGACCCCTTCTCTTTTTTTCCCATATCCCCATGTATGAAAAACTGCCTATTACCACCAAATTCACAGCATTAACTCTCACATCACTGCCTTGAACCCCCCTCCGCTTGCATTCTTTTTTAAGGCCTTCACCTCGCGGGTATCTGGCTTTCTCACATCCCAGCTCAGCAAACTCCAGCATGAGCAGAAAACTGGTGCTCTCCTCCTTACACATAGAAAGAAGCAGGAAGAGGGGTTCCCCATTCAGATCAGGAGATAGTTCAGAGTTGCTCTCTGTGTTTCTAAAAGCTGTCATGGACTATACCTTGCAGATCTGGGACCAGGTTCTGGCCCTCAGGTCTTTCCCCTCCTCTGCAGTCCTGATTTAGAGAGGCGCTAAGGCGGGGCTGGAGCAGAAAGAGGCATGTTGGGAAAGTGGCCTGGAAAACTATGGGCAACTATAGGGAAGTTGCTGTAGGTCAGAGCAGCCCTCAGAGTGTCTTTCTTGTATCAGTGGCCATTCTAATCTCAGGGCAGCCCAGAACACAGGAGGCACAAAGGTGATTTAAAAGCACCATTTCCCTGCTACATTGGGTCATCTTTTCTAGAATCTGGCCCCTTGTTTCTCTCCTGTTCTGCTCTAGCAGTGGCCTCTTCACACAGTGTCAAGGGATAGCTCAGTGGTTTGAGCATTGGCCTGCTAAACCCAGGGTTGAGAGTTCAATCCTTGAGGGGGCCACTTAGGGATCTGGGGCAAAAATCTTTCTGGGGATTGGTCCTGCTTTGAGCAGGGGGTTGGACCCTTCCAACCCTGACCTTTTATGAAGGTAGGAAAAGAAGGATGCCATCTGGAAACCCCTTTCTCTCTCTGCGTCATCTATTTTCTCTCATTCTAAGTCTTCCCTCAAACCATCTTTTCTCCTTTAATGTCTCTCTTACCATTTACTAATACACATTATTTAGCTCTGTAATTGTATTATTTATTATCCATGGAAAGCTTTTCGGGATATAATTTGCATTAAAAATGCTACACACAATAAAATGTTACTGTTTAATGACTCTATGAAAACATTTGTACCTGGGAACCTGTAAATTCTATGCAATGTGGCTGACTCAGGACTATCCTTCAGAGAGAAAAAAGCCAGCCCATGTACTTGATTTGGTTTCTTTTTGTATTTTTACACACTTAGTATCCACAGATGGAACTAAGATGCACCATCATAAATGTGTGTTTCATATGAGTGTATTCTGTGGAGTAAAACTAAGGGAATACAAATGCAGCAGAACCTCAGAGTTATGAGCTGATCAGTCAACCACACATCTCATTTGGAACCGGAAGTACGCAATCAGGCAGCAGCAAAAACCAGGGGCTGGAGGGAAGAAAGCCAAAACAGTGATGTGCTAAATGTAAACTACTTTTTTTTTTTTTTTTTTAAAAGAGAGCTTAAAAAAAAAACCATTTGACAAGGTAAGGAAACTGTTTCTGTGCTTGTTTCATTTAAACTAAGATGGTTAAAAGCAGCATTTTTCTTCTACATTGTGAAGTTTCAAATAAGTCAGCGTTCAGTTGTAAAATTTTGAAAGCACAACTATGTTTTGTTCAGAGTTGTGAACATTTGAGTTACGAACAGCCTCCATTCCCAAGGTGTTTGTAAGATTTTATTGTACATTAACAGGCATCGGTGTTTTATGCAGCAGATACAACAGGGCTAGTGTCAAGATGACAAGATGACCAGTAAATAGGGAGCTAGTTAGCAGATCAAATAAGCTGTAAGAAAAGGGCATAATACTGAGAAATATATAATTAAGTGATAAAGAACTAGTTGGCTGGACGGTATCAGTCCAGTAAGGACAGGAGGAAAAGCTCTGGCTACTAACACATTGTCAGTCGTTAGTGAGCTGATAAAGGACCATTGATAGGGACCTTGCCCACCATTTGTTACCACCAAAGCAGCAGCATCACATTGCACCAAGAAAGCCTGGTAGCTGTCATAGCAGCTGCAGCAGAAGGTGTTGGGGAGAAGGCCAGGCTGGACTCCCTTCCCCCCACCCTTCTGGACACAACACATGGCCCCATCAGTCCATCCCCTACTCTGGGAGCACCATATGGGGTGGGAGATCCTGCCTCCTGCCAGGATGAGCTGTGCCAGACCAGAGTCCTCCAACCATTTCCTGGTCCCAGCAGCCCATCCCTTCCACGGAATAAACAGACTGTGGCTGCCAAGTCAAGCAGTCAAAAAGTTACAAAATGCCAGCTGTTGGATTGCCCGTGCAACCTTAATTCAGCCCCCTTGTGCATATGCATGTACTTTAAGTACATTATCACATTCTGTTTTTTTCTGCACAACCCCTGCCTGATTCCCCAGGAGTTATGCACAAGGAGGCAGCATTAAGGATGTGCAGGTCAACTGTAACTCTAACTTTCCCTAACTTTCTAGTGCTTGACTTTGCAACTTAAAAAAATGTTCTTTTAAGGTAGTTTTTGGTATGTAATTTAAATGTAGCACGAAAACATCTGCAGTTACATTTGATGGGAGAAAACAAAAATCAAAGGGCTATAAAACCTCCTGGGTCAGAGCATGAGACAGCCACTAATTGATAGGGGAAACGTGTCTTCCTAACCCCTAAGGACAGGTTATACCATAATTGCCCGCTGCAGATTTGCTTACATCTTCCTCTGGCGCTGGCCACTGTCAGAGTTTGGATACTGTAGACTCTATTTCCACACTGTTTTGCCCACAGCAGGAATGACAAACTTGATGGATTTTAGGGGGACTTGGCTAATAAAATGAGGTGAGGGAAGTGCCAACTGAGAACTAATTAACCAAACAAGCTGTGGCAGATCCACTGAGTCTGAGGGGAGGCCTCTGAACTGCCTCCCTTTCCCAACCTGAGGCTCTGACCTCTGGGTCAGTGTGAGACAGCACAGAGATACTAGAGCCCAGGGCGGTTTGCTCACAAAGCAATCCCTGGTTTTAGAGAATCAGGGAGATACTGAGCTCTGGAAAGACCAAGAAAAGAAAAAGTAGCTCAATAAGAAAGCAAGAAAATGAGCCATGATCCAAATCAGGTAGAATAAAATGTGAAAGATTAGCTGATCAGGTCAGTCAGGATCGACTGAAACATTTAGTTACCACAACCCTCTTTTGTAGGGAGAGCAAGGACCAAATTCAGCCTTGGAGTAAGTGGGAACAATTCCCACAGATATCAGTTACTCCTACTTATAGCAGGGCTTTATTTGGCCCTTTGTCATAAGACTGCAAACTCCTCAGTGCAAGGGTTGTCTTTGTTTTATTGTTCAGGGCCAAGCTCACTAATGCTGATGATAAATAATATGGTAACAATTTCCTATTTCCAGCTGCCGGCAAGAGTCTGTAATAACCACTGGGAGGGCAGGTATATTAGGGAAACTGGAGAATTAGCATTGTGGATGAAATTGTAATGCCAAAGTTCTATCAATTTCCCAGCCATCTCTCTATGGGACAAAAGCTGCTTTCACAGGACACAATATTCTGGAATTTGTTCTTTTGTACAGATGAGAAATGAAACATTAAATCCATTGTGCCTTGTGTTATGAGACTTGTGTGAAATGCTTGGCTCTGCTAGGATTTGTATACAGTACAAAAATAGGCATGCTGTCATGGTCCCATACCAGACATGGACTGGCTACAGAGCTTGCTTCTTAGTGAGATACACACCAGATAGTCATCATCAGATCCCATAATGTTCTGCCAGGTCTGGCTGTTGTGAGCTTAAAGAAGGAATTTTACACACAGCACCACCTAATAGCTGAACAGTAGAATACAGTTTAGCATTCCATTAAATCTCCCCGTTGAAATTCTACATTCCTACCATTTACACTATCTTTGAAATTCAGTAAGTATCAGTCTGTTCAGCGTCTGTGAATCCTTCTGGTTGTCTAAATATACAACTTGGTCATCTGACTGTCCATTAGTTGCAATGACTGGCTGTGGTCAGTCCAGGATCTTTAGTGGGGTTGATTTGTAACTCAGGAGAGCAAAGAATGCATTTTCCTGCTGTAGAATTTACTTGGCTGTCTGTACGGCTCTCTCAGCCTCTCCATTCACTTGTGGGTAATGTGAGTGGTGGGTAATGTTGCTATATGATCAAAATCATATTTTGTTTTGAATTACTTAAATTCTGCTGCAGTGAAATGTGGTCCCTTGTCCATCACTAGTTATTCAGGAATATCAAAGTGCACTTCAGTTTCTCAATAACACTGCAATGTGTTATGTCTTTCAAGTACATGATTTCTATATACCAGAAAAATAGTCCACTACAACCAGGTCCTCTGATGATGTCCTCTGAATTTGCATCAATCTGCAGCTAATCTCTTCTCAGGTTCCTCTGATAGAGGTGTTTGTACAGTGTACGATTCAACATTGTCTCTTAAGTTGATTTGTACTGGGTCGTCTTTCAAAACTCCAGTTCATCAAATCCTCTGTCAAGTTCTTCCACCTTTTCATTAAACCCATCATGACTGCCATGCTGTAAGTGAAAAGGGTGTTGGTCTTTGATCCTTTGCATGTACTCTGAATGCAAAGCTTTTGTCTTCATAAGCTCTTTCTGTGGTAAAGTGGCCTATGCAATTCAGAATACCACCAGGGCTAGTCAAAGCTTTGTCAGGTGTTTTCAGCTCTGAAAGGGGTTGAAGGTGATTGGAAGACCCTTCTGAAATGATTGTGAGGTCAGTTTTAAAGTCAATAGTACTGCCATGAATATTCAGTTTCGCTCTTCAGGTAGGCTCTAGGTCATCACAAGTGATAGATCCCAGTAAGAATAACTCTTGATTGACTGTCTGTAATGAGTCAACTCCCTGATTGCTTTGCTACATATTGTCAATATTTTCTGCATTTATTACACCATGCATCTCTGTCTGGACAGGCATTTCTTGGAATATGACCTTTTACATACCTTGAGCATGCAGGCTTGAATTTATCTGTCTGGCCCTGGGAATTCTCTCTCCTTGCCAAATAAGTTTTATGATGATTAATTTTAACAGTCAAGTATCTTTATAGCTTCTAAGCTAGTTTCAGTTTTTTCAGGTTTCCCCCTACCTTTTGGTCTGTTGTTTGACTAGTTCAAACTGCTTTGCTTTCTGGATAGCTATGGCTAGGATTAAGTCTGTCTTCAATTGTAGCTGCTATGAAAGATTTTTATCTGTTAACCCAATAACCATCCTGTCTCTGACACTGTCATATTTTTTTGCATTCCCCAAATCAGTTTTCAGCCAATGTATGCAGAGCTCTTATAAAACATTAAACATTTTTCCCTGGCTCACATGAAAATGTGCTCTTTCATAAACCACATTTCTCTGAGGTATAAAGTATGCATCTAACACCGCTAGAACCCTTTCATGGTCATCTTTGTGTCATCAGTAAAGTCAAAGGATTTAAAGAGATGCTCTGCATGCTTTCTCATAGCAAACCTTAAAGATAATACCTATGTATTTCCAGGGTTTTTTTGTAGAACTTATTTGTATTTACAAATCTTGCAAAATACTGGGTCCAGTCTATCCATTTGTCAGAGCTGAAGTTCTCTGGGCATGCTGATGAGATCCTGCAAACTTTGTTGCTTTGTTCCTTCTTTTTGCAATCTTTGTTGCTGTTTTCCTTCTGTTTCTGTTCCTCTCTGGTTGTAGTTTACTTCTGACTCCATGTCACGTTCCTGTACCAGATATGGGCTGACTACAAGCTTGCTTCTGAGTGATAGGGCTTGTCTACATTACCCACTGGATCGATGGGCAGCGATCGATCCAGCGGGAGTCTATTTATTGCATCTAGTCTAGACACGGTAAATTGACTACTGAGCGCTCTCCCGTCGACTCCAGTACTCCACTTGGGCAAAAGGCGCAGGCAGAGTCGACGGGAGAGCGTCAGCCATCGACTTACCGCAGTGAAGACACCGCGATAAGTAGATCTAAGTACGTCGACTTTAGCTATGTTATTCACGTAGCTGAAGTTGCGTTACTTAAATCAATTTCCACACACCCCCCCCACCCCCCAGTGTAGACCAGGCCAGACACAAGAGGTGCGTTCATCATAAGATCCTTAGTGTACTGCCAGGTATGGCTGAAGTAAGCTCCAATAAGATATTTTACAGACAATGCCACTGTGACCAGAATCCCAGGGGAGCCATACTGAGGTTACTCAATTAGGGTAAACTACAAAGAATGGAGCAGACAGTCCCCAAATCTGGTGAATATTCCAATACTTAGATCTACCAAGCAAGAACAAAATAGCTTCTATAATACCTTACTGGTTACCCAGCTTTAACTAACACAGTTCCCTTAAAGCAACCCAGCCTTAGGCCTCAACCCAGACACCCAAGTCAAATATGATGAGGATTACTGAAAATCTTATTTATCATATAAGAGTTCTACCAATCCCAAAGGATCGGACACATTGCCTCCCAGGTTAATGAATATTTCAGATCTTACCCAAATACACACTTATAGTCAATTCTTATTAACTAAACTAAAATTTCTTAAAGAAGAGAGTGAGTATTGGTTAAAAGATCACTATACATAAAGACATGAGTACAGTTCTGAGATCAGATTCATAGTGGAGATGGTGAGCTTTGTAGTTGCAAAGAGTTCTTTTAAAATTAGTCCATAGGTTATAGTCCAATGTTCATATTCAGGGTGACCCAGATGGTACTGGAGATCTCACTCTTACGACTCAACCTTCCCCTGCATCAAGCAGATCTGAGATAAATGGATCAGGACATCTTTATACAGTTCCAGGTCTTCTTTTGACAGCTCTGAGACCTTAGGCGAACAATAGGCAATCATGGAGACTTTGAAGTAGACCTATTTCCTAAGCATCACCGGTAATTTACTACAGGGATTAACATAAAGCAATTGCCTGTTTTCCACCATTCACAGGTGATTTGCTATACATTTCAAAGAGAGATGAATATAGTGATATCGCTATTTTTACAGTTCATTTAAATGTTAGGATCTCCTTGTGTTCTCTTAATTCAGAGATCAAAACTTTGGGCTGGTCCACACTAACCCCCCACTTCGAACTAAGATACGCAACTTCAGCTACGTTATTCACGTAGCTGAAGTCGAACTATCTTAGTTCGAATTTACTGCGGGTCCACACGCGGCAGGCAGGCTCCCCCGTCGACTCCGCGTACTCCTCTCGCCGAGCAGGAGTACCAGCGTCGACGGCGAGCACTTCCGGGATCGATCCGGGATGGATTTATCGTGTCTAGACAAGACGCGATAAATCGATCCCAGAAGATCGATTGCTTACCGCCGGACCTGGAGGTAAGTATAAACAGTTCCATAGATAGGAACTGTTTGATTACATTGTTAACCTTTAACTCTCTCTCTCTCTCTCTCTCTATATATGTAAACACACAAAAACACAAACATTATCTACCAATATGTCCTTAAAGGTTGAATTTGGGTCATTTAGCCTGGGAGCTGCTTAACCCTTTCTGGCTATGTGTCACAGCCACATAGTGACTGAATAGTATAATAGAGTTTAGCATTACACTAACCACCATATTGTCCTCTAAACACATTTTTATCATCATATAGTCACAAATGCTCCCCACAGAAAACAGATGATCACACTATTTGGATTAACTACCTTTTGAGCATGGCTAGCATCTGTCCTGGGTCAGTCTCCACCAGTTCAGTGTGACTGTGGACAGATCACTGGTGTAATAGCTGCAATAGTCCACACCATCCTTATGCATCCGATGAAGTAGGCTGTAGCCTACGAAAGCTTATGCTCAAATAAATTTATTAGTCTCTAAGGTGCCACAAGTACTCCTGTTCTTTTTACAATCCTTATAGTGCCTTCCCACAGCACAGTGGTCACCTGGCCTGTCTGGTCTACTTTTTGCACTCCACTGCCCTGGAGCCAAGTTTGCAGTTACATGACTTCTTCCAATCTTATGGAGAGAGCTCATGTCCACTCAACAAGAGGATGCTTACCAGTAAGAGCAGCAGAAAACAGAAAAGGCAGCAGGAAACCTGTGCACAGAAAATGGAAACTTTCGCAAAGGCTGATCTAAGACTGTGGAACTAACTCCTGAAGAAAACAGAAGCTGGCTCGCGCCTTTCTGATCCTAGTGGATGCTTCTTTGACCTTGCCTTCTCAATTAACAACACACAGCACATCAGTTAAGAAATAGAAAATTAAGAGATCACCATAAAACAAAATCCCATGACACACTCTCTCCCTCTGTGGGGAGGAATTAATAGAAACCCCGCTTAATATTTGACAAATGTTCATTTGGCTTAATTTAATTCTAGAAGATACTAAGCACGGTGATGAACAGCATATAAGAATCTCAACAGAAATGGGTAACCCAGAATAATAGATGTCACTGTCATTTAATGGGAATGGAGCTCCCCTTTGTCTGCTCTTGAGAAATCTGTTTTTTTTAAATTCTGGTGTCATGAACTCAGAGGTGAAAGTAACAGAGGACACTTACCCGTGCGGGGGGAGGAGACACTCTGGCCCCCCAGAAGGGGCGGGGCCTCAGGCGGGGGGGTGGGGTTGGAGTCAGCATTAAAGTGCTGCCGTCGCCGACGGGCAGAAGGGGCAGCGACATTAGGGTTGCTACCCCTTCTCCCCCCCGTCGGCAGCCCTGCCTATACGGACCCTACCAGCAGGGCTGCCGACAGGGGAGGCAAAAGGGGCAGGGACACTTAAAGCGGCAGCGCTTTATTGTGGGCTGGGTATAGGCCAGTGCGGGTTCTTACCAGTACGCAGTACCAGCCCATACCGGCTCAATTTCACCCCTGCATGTACTTTGCTTGGCTGCCCTGTGTACACAGCCAGGAACCTATGATGATCCACCACGGCCTGCATTACCATTGTACCCCTTTTAGGCAATACCCCTGGGTTTATTGGTGGAAGGAGGGCAGAGCACAGGCTTATGTGGTCCACCAGTGTCTCCTTCAGTTTGGAAACTCCAACTGTTCAAGTACCTCTAGGATCTTTGGCACATAAGAAAACTTGAATGCATACCCCAGCTGCCCATGAGGCACTGTCCAGCAAATCTCCATGACAAGAGCCTCCCAACCTCAGCTGGAGTGAACTGACTGTTAACTATACCCAAAGCAAGCCAAACCCTGATTGGTGAGGGGAGTTCTCACCCTCATGGTTTGATGCTGCAATGGCAGGGCAAATTTCAGAGATCATCCTGAGGAAGCTTGGAGACATGCTAAGGTGGCAGGGTGAATGAAGGGGCCTGGAGTAATGTGGTTTCTGGGGAGCAGGCAGGGAAGGGGATGGACCCTGGAGCATGGGATATTCATGGCCTGGAGCAGAAGGGAAACTGGGGGTCCTGGATCTTTGGGGAAGGAAAGGGGCAGGAAGAAGTAGAGGTCCTGGGGCCCAGAGCATGGACGAATGGGAGAGCTGGAGCACCTGAGACTGGGAAATAGGACTCTTGGAGCATGGCTGGGGTTACAGGGCTGGGAAAGTCAGGAGCACTGGAGAGATTTGGGAGGCTGAGGCCCCTGGCGCACTAGGGTGGGGGCTAGGAAGGCTGGGGGGGTTGCTGGGAAGACCGGGGGTTCAGGGGCAGTGCGGGGGGGGGGGAAGCTGGGGGTTGCTGGGTAGGCCCGGGGGCCTAGGGCACGGGGGGAGGAAGGCTGGGCACTGGAGAGGGGGGATCAGAGTTGCTGGGAAGGCCAGCGGCCCCAAGACACGGGGGAGGGGGTCGGGGGTCGGGGAGCTGGGGGGCCCAGAACAGCAGGCGCCTGGGGCCGGGCGGCTGAACCAGGCGGTCCCGGACCTACAGCGGTAGGAGGCGGGGCTCAGTCAGGCCCTGGGGCGGCTGGAGAGCCAGCCATGCTCACCTGGGGGAGGGGCATGCGCGGATCCTGACAAGGCCTGGCCGCCCACGTCAGGAAAAGGGGCGTGTCTTTATGCTGCGGGCGGGTCTGTCCAGTGCCCTGGCGGCGGCGTCATGCCGTGGCGGCGCGCTGATTTGCATACGCGCTGCGTGCGGGTGGGAGGGTCGGGCGGCAAGCAGGCTGGAGGGTGTCGGATCCAAGATGGCGCCGTGCGGACGTGTCCGGAGCCACAGGCCGGGCCCGCTGGCGCTGCTGCTCCTCTCGCTCTCGCTCGCGGCCGCGGAGCCGGTGGCAGGGGGGCCCGGGCTGGGGGCGGCTGGCCAGGGCGCCCAGCAGCAGGTCCCGGCGGGCGGGCCGGGCCCCGGGGGGCGGGGGTCCCGCGGCGGCGGCGGCCTTTCCAGCGGCGGGTGGAAGCTGGCGGACGAGCCTGCCTGCCGCGAGGACGTGACTCGGGTTTGCCCCAAGCACAGCTGGGCCAACAACTTGGCCGTGCTGGAGTGTCTGCAGGACGTGAGAGAGGTGGGCGCGGGCCGCGCGCTGAGGGGCCGGCGGGAGGGAGCTGGGGAGAGGCACGGCCAGGGCAAGGGGAGCGGGGAGCGGGGAGTTGCTGTAGCCCAGCAGAGCTGCCTGGCGAGTTGGCAGCGGGTGAGGGCAGGCGGGGAGAGGGACGGAGGCGTGTTGTGCCGCGATGTCTTTGGAGGCTGCAGCATGCGGGGTGCCCGGGGGCAAGGAGAAAGCGAGAGCCGTGGGCGCCTGCAGGCGAGGTGGAGGGAGCTCGTCGCGGAGCGCAGGCCGTGCCTCTGCGCCTGCTGGGTGAGAGCACTGGTCGGGGTGCTGCTGGCGGGCAGGGGAATGTGGTTCCTGGAGGGTTGCACCCTCCCTTCTGATTTAAAGCTGAGGCCCTGAAGTCACCACAATTATCTCTTCGGTGTTTAAATGGCAAATGCTGCTGAATGATGACAGCGTGTAGGGCAGTGGTTCTCAGCCATGGATACATGTACCCTTGGGAGTACACAGGTCTTCCAGGGGGTACATCAACTTATGTAGATATTTTCCTGGTTTTACAACAGGCTACATAAAAAGCACTAGCAAAGTCAATACAAACTAAAATGTCATACATACAATGACTTGTTTATACTGATTTAATATACTATTCACTGTACAATGTAAGTACAATAAATTAATGTAAGTACAATAAAATATATTTCAATAGATTTGAAATGGCATAAATGAGAAAGTAGGCAATTTTTTCAGTAGTAGCGTGCTGTGACACTTGTATTTTTATGTCTGATTTTGTAAGCAAGTAGTTTTTAAGTGAGGTATAACTTGGTGGTATATAAGACAAATCAGACTCCTGAAAAGGGGTTCAGTTGTCTGGAAAGGTTGAGAGCCATTGGTGAAGGGCAGTACAGTTGTATGTATTTTGTGTAGTGATAGCTGGACTCAATCCCCTTTTGTCAGTTAACTTAATTCTGTACTTGACCTCTGAAGCTTTTATCTTTGATAGCTTGATGGTAAATATTACACTGTGTATTGCAGATGACACTAAACTGGGAGGAATGGTAGATATGCTGGAGGGTAGAGATAGGATACAGAGGGACCTAGAAAAATTAGAGGATTGGGCCAAAAGAAATATGATGAGGTTCAACAAGGACAAGTGCAGAGTCCTGCACTTAGGACGGAAGAATCCCATGCATTAGGCAGCAGTTCTGCAGAAAAGGACCTAGGGGTTATAGTGGACGAGAAGCTGGATATGAGTCGACAGTGTGCCCTTGTTGCCAAGAAGGCTAACGGATTTTGGGCTGTATAAGTAGGGGCATTGCCAGCAGATCGAGGGACGTGATCATTCCCCTCTATTCGACATTGGTGAGGCCTCATCTGGAGTACTGTGTCCAGTTTTGGGCCCCACACTACAAGAAGGATGTGGAAAAATTGGAGAGTGTCCAGCAGAGGGCAACAAAAATGATTAGGGGGATGGAGCACATGATTTATGAGGAGAGGCTGAAGGAACTGGGATTGTTTAGTCTCCAGAAGAGAAGAATGAGGGGGGATTTGATAGCTGCTTTCAAGTACCTGAAAATGGGTTCCAAAGAGGATGGATCTAGACTGTTCAGTGGTAGCAGATGACAGAACAAGAAGTAATGGTCTCAAGTTGCAGTGGGGGAGGTTTAGGTTGGATATTAGGAAAAACTTTTTCACTAGGAGGGTGGTGAAGCACTGGAATGGGTTACCTAGGGAGGTGGTGGAATCTCCTTCCTTAGAGGTTTTTAAGGTGAGGCTTGGCAAAGCCCTGGCTGGGATGATTTAGTTGGGGATTGGTCCTGCTTTGAGCAGGGGGTTGGACTAGATGACTTCCTGAGGTCCCTTCCAACCCTGATCTCCTATGATTCTATTCATAATCGTGCTGCCCATAACACAAATGGGGTTGCTGGTGTTTTGATAGTTTTAGGCAACATCCAGAGTAGGGCCATATTTTTCTTGGTCACAGAATTCTGGATTGATGCCTTTATTAAGCTAAGGGTATGTCTACACTACCCGATCGATCCAGCGGGGGGTTGATTTATTGCATCTAGTCTAGATGCGATAAATCGATCCCTGGGTGCTCTCCCATCAACTCCTGTACTCCATTGCCTTGAGAGGCACAGCTGGAGTTGACAGGGGAGCGGCAGCAGTCGACTCACCGCAGTGGTCTGAGTATGTTGACTTCAGCTATGTTATTCACGTAGCTGAAGTTGTGTAACTTAGATCAATTCTCCCCCTGCCCTGTGTAGACCAGGCCTAAGTCACGTCAAGTTATCATTCGTTCAGTTTGGTCCTTATTTACTAGTATAGTTACTAGGATTGGGGAAGGATTAGGTGTGTGTTAAATCTATTTGAATTGCTGTCTAGTAAATGTAATTGAAAAAAGGGGGGTACCTCATTATTAGATTGTCTCATGTCCTCTTTCAGGCCTTTAGCCTATGGGCTGGGAAGGAATCCCTTTCCTCTACCCAATGTAGAGCAGTAATTAGTTAGGTGCGTTATAGTGGTTCTCTTTTCTTTGAAACACAGGGTGATAGACTGCTGTTTGGAGACAAGGTACTGGAATTGAGGGATCTGTTTTCTGACTCATATGTCAGTTCCTGTTGAATGTGCATCATACTGTATTTTTTCATCTGTACACGTTAGGTCTGTTTCACTAGATTAAATTAATGGCCAGTACATTTAGAATGAGAAGAAGTAATTCCTTCTATGTGCAATCAGACATGGCTATTGAGATTGGGATTAAATACTGTAGCTGAATTTAATTTTTATTATTAGCTTTCTATGGTAAGAGAAGGGCAGTCATTTCTCCTGCTTCTTGATATACAGTACTGCACAACTGGCCTGGTTTTGCTTTCCTCTGAAGCACCAGGTAACATCTACTTCAGGAAGGAGGATACCAGATGAACCTATAGTCTCTTCAGAAGAGCGGCTCTTACATTTGTTTCATTTTTTTCCTACTTGTTTCAAACAACAGCTGAGTTTTTAACATTGAAATAATTTGATTTTCTCCCTTTCTTAAGTTGTTTTTATATGTTATAATATGTTTTTGATGAATGATAAACTGAGCATAGGAATCAAAGCTTGCTCTGGGATTCTGATAATCCTATCCGTGGGGCCCTTTCTTTTGTTGACTTGTGATTTTTACTGCTGTAATAAAACAACTTAGTGAACATATGTGGTTATTTTACATCTGCCTCTTGTTTTTCTAGAAGTGCTCACATAAATGGGGTACACATGTAGCTGCAATACTAGTAAGAAGTCTGGAAGAGCAATCAAAAGCTATATGCTCAAAGCATATGGCAGCAAAATCCAGCTGTGTGATAGATTCCTGTTTGATTGAGAGAAGGGTCTGGTTGCATTGAGTTTTCAATTTAACAAAAAGCTTTTTGTTTTCTGTAATTGACAGTGACCCACGTTGTGAAACAAGGTTATTTAAATGAACTCAAAAAAATAAGACAAAAGCACCATATCACCTGTGGGAAAACACTTTTCACGAAGCGATCGCTCCATATATGACCTCTCATCCTCAGAGGAAACCTGCACAACTCCTTCAAATGATGACCCTAGGATCTTAAATTAATAATTTTTCTAGAAACTTGAAATCATGGATTTAATAAACACCGGATTTATGGTTTATTAAAACAATCTGTAACCCATTCACTCCCCTTTTTTGTTCTGTGACTGCAGAGGTGTTACCTGGCCACTTCACCTTGAATTGTCTCTTACAGTATGTATTTACTACTTATGCTAAACTATCTGTTCCATCTTCTGTTTAGCTGTGACATTCTGATTACCTTTCCCGGACCTGAAGAAGAGCTCTGTGTAGCTCAAAAGGTGCATCTTTTTCACCAACAGAAGTTGGTCCAATAAAAGATATTACTTCAGCCTCCTTGTCTTGCTAATTATAGGGGGTATCATGCACCATGGCATTTCTTCAAATTTGCCTAATGAGTTGTAATGTTTCTGTATGCTCTGCATTTTTACATGCAGTGTGTTTAGCCATATTCTGCATTCTTTTTGTTTTTTAAAAAGAACAGGAGTACTTGAGGCACTTTAGAGACTAACAAATTTATTTCAGCACAAGCTTTCGTGGGCTACAGCTCACTTCTTCAGATGCGTAGAATGAAACACACAGACAGAAGATATTTATACATACAGAGTATATGAGAAGGTGGAAGTACGCATACCAATTGTAAGAGGCCAATCAATTGACATGAGCTGTCAGTAGCAGCAGAAGAAAAAAATGTGAAGTGATAATCGAGATGACCCATAGAAGGTGTGAGGAGAACTTAATATGCGGGGGAAAAAATTCAATTAGTGTAATGACCCAACCATTCCCAGTCTCTGTTTGGACCTAAGTTACTTGTGTCTAATTTGCATATTAATTCTGTTTTTGAAGTTTTTTTGTTGTAAAACTGACACCTTCAACTCTGTCACTGAGTGATTAGAGAGGTTGAAGTGTTCTCCCACTGGTTTTTGAATGTTATGATTCCTGATGTCAGAATTGTGTCCATTTATTCTTTTGCGTAGAGACTGTCCAGTTTGGCCAATGTACATGGCAGGGGGCATTGCTGGCACATGATGGCATATCACACTGGTAGATGTGCAGGTGAACGAGCCCCTGATGGTATGGCTGATGTGATTAGGTCCTATGATGGTGTTACTTGAATAGATATGTGGACAGAGCTGGCATCGGGCTTTGTTGCAAGGATAGGTTCCTGGATTAGTGTTTTTGTTGTATGGTTTGCAGTTGCTGGTGAGTATTTGCTTAAGGTGGGAGGCTGTCTGTAAGCGAGGACTGGTCTGTCTCCCAAGATCTGTGAGAGTGAGGGATCATCTTTCAGGATAGGTTGTAGATCTTTGATGATGCGCTGGAGAGGTTTCAGTTGGGGGCTGAAGGTGGTGGCTAGAGGCGTTCTGTTATTTTCTTTGTTGGGCCTGTCCTGTAGTAGGTGGCTTCTGGGTACTCTTCTGGCTCTGTCAATCTGTTTTTTCACTTCAGCAGGTGGGTATTGTAGTTTTAAGAATGCTTGATAGAGACACGGCTGCTACTTTGAAACCTTTGTTTTTTAAATGGCCTTTCACTTTTTTCCCAACCAGTGGCTCCTTTTTATCTGTGCCTTCAGTTTTTATATGGGTGCTAATCACCATAGTATCTCATTGCCTTTCACAAAAAATGAATAGCAAAGTCCCTAGCAGATAGACTTCATGGAATTTCTGGTTTTGATTTCTTGGAGTAAAATCCTTGCTTAGACTGGCTTTGGTGTTTTGTTTACAGTTTAAAAAAAAATATTTTCAAGAGAAGTGTTGGGGCAGTTTGACTTTTAAAAATCAGTCAATATCTCCCAGTGCCTATGGAAAGTACTGCTTTGCTAGCTCTGGAGACTAAGGGGGCTTGTTCCAATGTCCTTGTGTTCTGGAATTTTACCTCCTAACTCTGTTATGTTTTTGTTGTATGATGTCTGGCCCAGAGAGAACTTCAGTGGTTCTTTGCATGTGTAGTTCTGTACATCTGTGTAGCTTGAAGCAATTTGGAGTGAAAGTTGTTAAATAAACACAGTACACTTCTATCCACCATGTAGCTGCAATAGGAGTCAGTTGTGACAGTTTCCCCATATCAGCCTGGTAATATCAGATTTGAAGCTCTGGGAAGTACCTTGAGGGAGAGGTGTGGGAGGAGGGGTGAGGTCAGCTAAGTTCCCTGTAAGCCACGTGGCTGCACAGCAGCTTTCTTAGTGGTGTGTGGGTGCTCAGGGAACCCACCCGGGGACCTGGCGTGGCTGGGGCGCCCCTCCCTGGGCTCCAACTTAGCCTGGCCCTCAACCTGCTGGGGCAACCTGAACCCGGCCCGGCCCTGGCTGCAGTGGGGATACCTATCCTGCGGGCCCAGCCCCGGAGCTGCTGTGGTGGGAAGAGGTGCCTCTCTCCCTCCCCCCCCCAGCCCAAGTGCTGCTGTGGGGAGAGAGAGCTAGGGGGAGTCCTCTCTCTGCCCATTGTAGCCCCGGATCATCCTCTTGCATCCCAAACCCTTCATCCCCAGCCCCACACGAGGGCCCAGAGCCCTCACATCCCTGCATCCCAGCTTCTGCCCCAGCCCACACTCCGAACCCCTCGGTCCCAGCCCCACCACATGAATTTTGTTATGTGCCCCAATATGAAGGTAATGTGCGTCAGATCACCCCCATATTGGTGCACATAACAAAATTCATTCCGCACATGGGTGAGAGAAATTACAGGGAGCACTGGAGGTCAGTCCTTATGATCTGTTCAGTACTTGGTGCCTCTGTTAGTATGGGTTTCCATTACCAAAAGTAATGGTGTTTTGTGAAGTGGAAATATATCTGCTAAGAACTGTCCTCATTTCTCATCGGTTATCAGAGGCAGTAGATATCAGTGACTTATGGTTAGCCTCATTGGGATGGGCTTGAATTATTGACTTAGCAATGACAGTTATCACTTCTTAAATTAAAAACAAAACACTCAAACCAAAACTAAGATTCTTTCTAACCTCAAATTAGAAGTTTTTGCTATTTAGTTATGCTGTTTTTCAGGGTTAATTAAAAAAAAAACATGACCTCTCAAAATGGTGTAAAATAGATAACACCTTTTACAGACCTGGCCCATTTTTATGTTTTACCATGGGTAACTAGCCCTTCCTATTGTTTATACCACTCACTGATGCCTGAATGGGATTTTTGGGAGGTAGTATGGCTTCGCTAAGATGTACTGTTTTGGGGGTAGATATTTCTTGCCTCTTTCTTTCACTTTCTTCAGTTTTTCTGTTATTACCACTTCTGCTTTTCTCTGTTCCCCTTGCAACACATTTCTTTATCTTACCCGTCCACTGGTATTCTTCCCTAAGCTTTAGTAGTGTCTGACATCTGGGGCTACTAGCACTACAAATAAATCTTTCAATTTACACCCCACTTTGTGACAGGGCATCAACCAATCCAATGTGATTTTGATTTCACTCCCAGGGTACAGTTCTGCAGTCTGAACTGAATCCCATGTTTTTATTTGACTTTTGACTGTACTGTCAGGTACAGTGCAATGATTAATCTGCGTGTAATAGTTCTCATGGGCATTGTCATGATATATCAGTATCTGTTTTTACCTCTGAAAGATTCACTATTGAGAAGTAAATTAAAATGGTTATTTGAAGGGCCTACAGTATCTAGATTCTTTGTATACTGAGAGTTTCTACAATTTACCCCGTCAGTATTTTGATTCTCAACAGTGTTAAACAGTTACTAACCAGCATTGAGTAGCATGCGCTGTATGCTCTTTATTCTGTCCAATATGTCATCCAAGACACTCTGCCTTCAGGTTGGAAATGGAGGGAGAGTTCACGGGAACAAATGCTGTCTAAAACTAGTCATCTTCTGTAACATTATAGCTTTATTTAAGAGGCCCTACAGTGTTTGTAAAGCAAACATGCAAAGTGGTGCCCATACAATAACTCTAAAAGCAAAATTTTAAGGTGAGGGAAGTTAAGATTCCTGAGCCCAGCAAAATAGCTAGATTGCAAAGTCTTTTAGGAGATACTGTCTTTTTATTGTGTGTACAATGATTAGCACAACAGGGTCCCAGTCCCTGAGCAGGGCCTCTAAGCAGTACTGCAGTACAAGTAATGAATAAAATTGTAAATGCCATCTGGCTGCTGAGCACCAAGTAGGTTGTGGTAACTTGAACATGATCTGAATGTCTTAATCCTATATCTTAAATATGCTCCTGTAGTGGAGAAGGATATAACCTTCTTGAATTACCCAGTACTTCTAATGTCCTTTTCTGCCTGGACAGCTAGGTTTCTTTCCCATACCAGCAAGCTGTTAATGGGGGAGTTGCTGGCTCATACATCAGTATGCAACCCCAGCAGACTGAACTAGACTCAATGTGACCTTGTTTTTTATGATGTCTAAAGAAAGCCTGAACATTGTTTATTTTAATATCTACTTGTTACTTTGGATATATCAAAGGAAAGCAACACGTGTTTTCTTGTTTTGCTGCACAGTTTCGTGGAGACCAGAGAACTAGAATTTGAGCTTTCTCAGCCCTCAGTTGATGGATTGGTTGTGTACTGTCTCTTAGAGCCCTCAGTTGAAAAATTGGTGGTATCAGTCTCCTGCAAGGATAGACATTTGGAAGAAAAACTATTATGGATGTGTTAAACAGGTGTTAACAAAAACAATATTCAAACAATAACTAAAATCCCCTTCTTTCTTATTCTCACTAGCCGTCCCCCCCCAGTCCCTTTGGGGGGGCATTAGCAAAAACATTTCTAATGTTTTAAAGTATAAGTACCTTCATGGGGAGAAAATTCTGGATGCTAAAAGGCTCTTTAATCAAGCTTAGAAAGGCATAACAAGAACCAATGGCTGGAAACTGTAGCCAGACAAATTCAAATTGGAAACAAGAACACATTTTGAAGAGGATGATTGGTCATTGGAAGAAACTACAACGGAAGTGATGGTTTCTCCATTGCTTGGTGTTTTCAGTTCCAGATGGAGGCCTTTCTGGAAGCTATGCTTTAGCCAAACACAAGTTATTGGGCTCACTTCATAACTGTCAGTGTTTCCTGTATCAGAGTGGCACCCGTGTTAGTCTGTATCAGCAAAAAGAACAGGAGTACTTGTGGCATCTTAGAGACGAACAAATTTATTTTGGCATAAGCTTTCGTGGGCTAAAACCAGGGGTGGAATGTGAGCCGGTACGAGCTGATACTGCATACTGGTAAGAACCCGCACCGGACCATCCTTAAAGCACTGCTCCTTTTCCCCATTGGCGGCCCTGCTGGTAGGGTCTGTACCGGCAGAACTGCTCACAGGGGAGGCAAAAGGGGCAGGGACACTAAAGCGCTGCCGCGGCAGCGCTTTAAGGGTGGTCCTTTGCCATGGCAGTGCTTTAATTTTGCTGCGACCCGCCGTCGGCAGCAAAGGATCCTGCAGCGCTTTAACGTCCCTGCTCCCTTTGCCCCCCCCTCCTCGCCGACGGGGGAGGTGGGGTGGGAAGGGCAAAGGGGGCAGCTGCCCTGAGGCCCGCGATTTAAAAGGGCCCGGGGCTCCGGATGCCGCTGAAGCCCTGGGCCCTTTAAATCAACACGGGAGCCCTGGGTGGTGTGGGTGGCGATCTGGAAGGGCTGGCTGAGGGATGCTGATCCCCCACAGCCCCGCCCCTTCTCCCCGAGGCCCCACCTCTTCTGGGGGTGGGGGGAGAACAGAGCTGCCCCCCCAGTACCTGTAAGTATCCTCAGTTACTTTCACCCCTGGCTAAAACCCACTTCATCGGTTTTAGCCCAGGAAAGCTTATGCCCAAATATATTTGTTAGTCTGTAAGGTGCCACAAGCACTCCTCATTGTTTTTAGTGTTTCCTCTATCATCTTAGACATCCTTCTGAATTGTTAGAGGAGCTTAATATTCTTACTGTTAAAAGGATGGGTTGTGTATTTATTACTGCCCATTGAACTAACTTGATATAATGGTCATCTTATTGTGCTTGAACGTGTACAAAGCATTAAAACATTAAGTAATCCTCACAGCGTATGGGGCTGGCTGAGGGATGCTGATCTATGGGGTACGTGGGTAAGTGTTGCCATTGACAGATAACTACTCTGAGGCAAGAGGTAATGTGATTTGCTCAAGTCCAGACAGCAAGTCAGTGGCTGAGCCAAGATTAGAATTTGAGAACTGACCCCCAGCCCATGGTCATTACTGTATAGATACGCTGCCTCCCAAGGTGGGTGAAACAGCTGGTTGTAAAAGGGAAACAGTATAATCAGGTCTAAGGACTTGTCTGTACAGCCTGCAGTTTGCACAGAGCACTGCTGTGTGCACTAATGTGCTTATGCTGCAACTGCCCTGTGTGGATGCTGGGGGCAGGAACTAAAAGGCACCTCTTTAAAGAGGAATGTTAACGTGAACTAAGAACCTTTTAGTTCCCTTCTGCGGAGCTGCAGGTGACACCCATGTAGTCCAAACTCCAGGGCAGTGTTGACATAGCATAAGTGTTTGTTTCCGCCTAAATAAACTTCAGCTCCTCCTTAAACCATTGAGAATTTGGTTCAGAGTTGCAAAGCTGACATGTTAAATTGTGAAATTGAATTCTGTTGTTCTCAATCTTATTTTTAGACTTTTAAGTGGGCCTGTCACTTCAGATAGCATAATGGTGGGAGCCATAGAAGAATCTAGAAACAGTATAGGGTTTTCCTTACAGGGCAGTTAGCATATAGTCATTGATGGAAGATCATCTGGGTTGAATGCCTGAGTGTGCTACTGACTTGCTGCAGGAAGTAGATAAAATCACCTAACCTTTCTGTACATCAGTGTCTTAATCTGTAAAATGGAGATGATACTTACGCCCTTCTATGAAGCATTTTGAGAGTCTCTGAAAGGTGCCCTAAGCGAAAAATCATAATGCAGCTGCTTTGAAACTCAAATATCTAATGCTTCAAAATTGTAGTTGAGGCTCTCAATATTATAGCTTCATCTGATTTCCTTTTTTAAAAATAATTCATATATTTAAGAATGATACAGTGAGGCTAGAATCTTCCTTTGCCCTGGCATTTAACTTTAAAACGGCCAGGTAAATTAGTTTGCTGTTTTAGCTTTTCTCTGTTCCTTAGAAGTCACTTTCCTCAAATTAATCTGATTTCCTATTTTTACAACTCAGATTGCTTGATAAACTACTGTTAGTCAAATTAGACTACCTAGGGGTACCTAGGTACCTAGACAAACTCCTACTGGGTATCATCCAGGTCTCCTTTAGGATATCCCTTCCCCACAGAGGTTCACAGTAGAAGCTGTGTGCCTAGCCACAGAACTGCTTTTGGTAGGATGGGATTGAGTCCAAAATCAAATAGCCTTTGTATGCCAGTGGGTCCTCATTTGACCCCTGTCTGCTTGCGAGAGTAATTGCCGGCCCACGCTGCTTCCCACAGCTCCCATTTGCTGGGAACGGCGAACCGCGGCCACTGGGAGCTGCGAGCGGCCGTACCTGCGGACGCTCAGGTAAACAAAGCGTCTTGCGGCCCGCCGGGGCTTACCCTGAACAAGCGGTGAACCAAGTTTGGGAACCCCTGCTATACAGTTATTTCCTGTTTTTGAGCCCATTGTTGCAGATTCAAATTTTTAAAAAGCTGAATTAGCACCCTTCTCTTTCAAGAAGCTCTGAAAGTGCATGGGGTGGAGAGACCTCTTACTCTTGTCTAAAAATTCCTTAATCATTTGTGCAGTGGAAGTCTGCTGAACTGCTGTTTCTTGAGTCAAGCCAGAGGTGCTCCATTATGGAGAGGCAGTCATTGAGTATCTCTTGGAAGAAAATATTTAGATATTGAAATGTGTAACAAGTGCATTAAAATCTGTCAGTTATGTTGAAATGTGCATTTCTTTGGATATGAAACAATGTCCACAACTATTTTTACTTTTAAGTGCTTGGGTTTTGTAAAGGGTGAGATAACTACATTGTTGACCCTTACCAACCTTAACTTGTTTTTTTAACTAAGGGTTTTTTTTTATACTTCATTGAAATCCTTCATTATCCTTGACCACTTAAGTTATGGGATGCTTAAACATTGCAATGGCAAGTAAAAGATCTGGCTTTCTTATCCTGCATGTATGTGCTTTCTCTTGGAGCTCAGCCTTTCCTGGTAAATTGATTGGATAATTTGAAATTTGACCAGGAACTGGATGGCAGTAGTCTGAAACATCAGCTGTTTATACCTTAGCTATATAGTTACCTTCTGCTCTGACAATTGGTTGAACTCAGTGGAAGATGTTTTGTGTTAGGAAACAACATGCAATACTGCATCTGTTTATTTTAGGTGGTCTCTGTTTTACTGCAAGGCATCAAAATGTGTGAAGCCAAAAATAAATGTTGGAATAAATATGGGATTGTGGAGAAGAACTAGCATATTGGTGAGTGATTTTTAAGAAAACTTGCTTAGTACAGACTCTTGCTGTTAGTTGAAGTGTCTAACTGGTCATAGTTCAATTCAGTATAGTACATCCAGAGTCATTGCTTTGTTAATAAAAATCAGTTACTGATTAGACAACTCTACCTGTTTAGCTTGTCTAGCAATGAGATAAGATGACTGCACAAAGGAGTCAGGAATGGATTGTTTTCATGTGTAGATGGCTTTAATGAAAATCAGTTGTGTAGTGCAAAGGCTGTCCTCCCTGCTGAAGGGGGAAACGTAGTGATGTAAAGATTTGCAATATTTTCCTGAATTCCCTTCTCCACTTCCGTAATGTTAATGGGCTGGGAGGATGACGTTTATAAAGACCTCCTTTGTTGCTGAATTGGAAGTAGTATTTGACCCTCTTCAAAAAAGCAGATATGAAAAAACTCAAACAACTGGTAGGTAGGGTCCCATGGGAAAAAGTTGTTCAGGAGAACTGGCAGTTTCTCAAAGACAATACTGATGGCATAACAGCAAACTATCTTGATGTGAAGGGAAGATAGGAAGACTAGTAAGAGACCAATATGAGTGCATTAGGAGCTCTTTAATGACCTGAAAATCAAAAAGGAATCCTACACAAATTGGAAATATGACAGAATTGCTAAAGATGAATACTAAACAATAGCGTAAGCATGTAGAGACAAAATCAGAAAGGCTAAGGCACAAAATGTGTACACTTAGCAAGGTATGTAAAAGGCAATTAAGAAGAGATCCTATAAAGGCATTAGAAGCACTAGAAATAGGAAGGAAGGTTAGTTTTACTTAGCCGAGGAGGAGATGACATCAAGGAAGCTGAGTTGTTTAATGCCTGTCTTCCTTCAGTCTTCACTAAAATGGTTAACTGTGACCAGAAGTGTAACACAATTAATACTGATAACAAGTGGGAAGGAACATAAGCGAGAATAGGGAAAGAACAGGTTAAAGAAATAAATATTTAGATAAGTTAGATGTGTTCACGTTGGCAGGGCCTGATGAAATTCTCCCTAGGGAGTTAAGAAACTAGCTGAAGCAGTTTCAGTGATGATTATCTTTGAGACCTCATGGACGACAGGTCAGGTCCCAGAAGTTTGGAGAAGGGCAAACATAGTACCTGGCTTTAAAAAGGAGGATCTAGGGAATTACAGATCAGTTACACTATCTTTCCAGGTATCAAAGTTAGGCTAACAAATTATTAATCAATCAGTTTGTAAGTATCTAGAGAATAACGGTGATAAATAATACCCAATGTGGATTTGTCAAGAACAAATTATGCCAGACCATCTTAATTTCCTTCTCTGACAGGGTTACTGGCCTACTGGATGGGGGGGGGGGGGTGGAACAGTAGACATGTATTTTTATTTTAGTAAGGCTTTTGACATAGTGCCACATGACATCCTCATAAGCAAACTTGGGAAATGTGGTCTAGTTGAAATTACTATAATGTGGATATGAAATTTATCATCTTGTAAAAGTGGTGAACATAAGGGTACAGACTGACATTTGATGCATAACTGGTTGAAAAACCGTACTTAGTTATCAGTGGTTTGTTGTCAAACTGGGAGGACATATGTCGTGGGGCCTGCGGGGGAATCCTGCGTCCATTACTATTCAGTATTTTCCTTCATGACTTGGATAATGGAGTGGAGTGTATGCTTATAAAATTTGCCAATGACATCAATCTGGGAGGGGTTGCAATCACGTTAGAGGACAGGAATAGAATTCAAAATGCCCATGACAAATTAGAGAATTGGTCTGAATTCAGTAAGATGAAATTCGATTAACACAAATGCAAAGTAGTACACCAAGGAAGGCGGGGAAAAAAAATCAAATGCACAACTACAAAATGGAATAAGTGGCTAGTCAGTAGAACTGCTGAAAAGGATCTGAGGGTTGTACTGGATCACAACTTGAATCTGAGCAGACAATGTGATGCAGTTGCAAAAAAGGCAAATGTCATTCTGGAGTGTAGTAACAGGAGTTGTCGTATGTAAGACAGGAGGTAATTGTCCTGCTCTACATAGCACTGGTGAGACCTGAGCTGTAGTACTGTGTCCAGTTTTGGATGCCACATTTTAAGAAAGATGGGGACAAATTGAAGCGAGTCCAGAGGAGAGCAATAAAAGGTTTAGAAAACCTGACTTATGAGGAATGGTTAAAAAAACTGGACATGTTTAGTATTGAGAGAAGATTGAGGAGGTACCTGATAAATTAGGGGTGGGCAAACTTTTTGGGCCAAGGGCCACATCTGGGTGGAGAAATTGTATGCAGGGCAGGGGGTTGGGGTGCGGGAGGGAGTGTGGGGTGCGGTGTGCAGGAAG
The DNA here is from genome assembly GCF_013100865.1 of Trachemys scripta elegans. Taxonomy (NCBI): domain Eukaryota; kingdom Metazoa; phylum Chordata; order Testudines; family Emydidae; genus Trachemys; species Trachemys scripta. The sequence goes on along the minus strand of NC_048310.1, from coordinate 37,913,134 downwards.
GGACTCAGGGCAAGTAATTGGGATAGAGGAGGGGTGTGGTGTGTATGAGGGGGCTCAGGGAAAGGGGTTGGGGGGTGCAGGGTGTACGAGGGGGCTCAGGGAAAGGGGTTGGGGGGTGCAGGGTGTACAAGGAGGCTCAGGGCAGGGAGTTGGGGTGCGAGGTGCAGGCAGGGGGCTTAGAGCCAGGAGTTGGGAGGTGGGGTGCAGGAGGGGTTTGGGCTCCAGCCCGGCGCCGCTTACCTAAAGTGGCTCCAGGATGGCAGCGGTGCGCACCGGGGCCAGGGCAAGCTTCCTGCATGCTTGCCCTGTCCCCGGCCCCGTGCCACTCCAGGAAGTGCTGCGGCCCCTGGGGGAGGGGGGGCAGAGGGCTCCGCTTGCTTAGCTCTTGCCGCGCCTCCAGGTACCTTCCCCAAAGCTCCCATTGGCTGCAGTTCCCCATTCCTGGGCAATGGGAGCTTCAGGGGGCGGTGCCTGGAGGCCAGGGCAATGCACAGAGCCCTCTGCCCCCCTCGCCCGGGGGCCGCAGGGAAGTGGTGCCGGCCTCTTCTGAGAGCGGTGCGGGGCCCATGGTGCCACGGGGGGCAATCCCATGGGCCGGATCCAAAGCTCTGATGGGCTGGATCCGGCATGCGGGCCGTAGTTTCCCCACCCCTGTGATAAGTCTTAAAAGTTGAGGACTGTTGCAAAGAAGATGGTGATCAATTATTCTCCATGTCCACTGACAATAGGACAAGAAGTAATGGGCTTAATCTGCAACAAGGGAGATTAAGGTTAGATATTAGGAAAATATTTGTAACTATAAGGATAGTTAAGTGATGGAATAGGTTCCAAGGGAGGTTGTGGAATCCTCATCCTTGGACATCTTTAAGAATAGGTTAGATAAACCTCTGTCAGGGATGGTCTAAGTATACTTGATCTTGCCTCAGTGAAGAGGGTGGGGGTGGACTAGATGATCTATTAAAGTTCCTTCCAACCGCTTCTTTTTATGATTCTGTCTGCCTCTTCTCCCTCAGAAAACAATTGCTTTTATTAAAAGATTCATTCATGTTATGACGTTAACTCTTTGGGGAACAGCTGCCAGTTTACTTTTCTTTCTTGAATGTATAAGCTTTCTTGGGCAGACACTGTCTGTTTATACAGTGCCTAATACAGTGGGAACCTGATCTTGTTCTGGGACTCTGGATGCCACCATCAAGAAGGAGTAGGGAGAGGTTATTACTAGGGCTGTCGATCAATCGCAGTTAACTCACACGATTAACTCAAAAAATTAATTGCAGTTAAAAAAATTAATTGCTATTAATTGCAGATTTAATTGCACTATTAAACAATAGAATACCAATTGAAATTAAATATTTTGGATATTTTTCTACTTTTTCATATACACCTCTACCCTGATATAACGCGACCCAATATAACACAAATTCGGATATAATGCGGTAAAGCAGTGCTCCAGGGGGGCAGGGCTGCGGACTCCGGTGGATCAAAGCAAGTTCAATATAACGTGGTTTCACCTATAATGCGGTAAGATTTTTTTGGCTCCCGAGGACAGCGTTATATTGGGGTAGAGGTGTATATTGTATTCTGTGTTGTAATTGAAATCAAGATGTGTATTTTTATTACAAATATTTGCACTGAAAAATACTGTTTTACCATTTTTACAATTCACCTCATACAAGTACTGTAGTGCGATCTTTGTTGTGTGAAAGTGCAACTTACAAATGTAGATTTTGTTTTTTTGGTTACATAACTGCACTCAAAAACAAAACAAGTTAAAACTTCAGAGCCTACAGGTCCACTCAGTCCTAATTCTTGTTCAGCCAATCGCTAAGACAGACAAGTTTGTTTACATTTACAGGAGATAATGCTGCCTTTTTCTTATTTACAATGTCACCAGAAAGTGAGAACAGGCATTTGCATGGCACTTTTGTAGCTGACATTGCAAGATATTTACATGCCACTCATGCTAAACATTCGTATGCCCCTTCATGCTTTGGCCACCATTCCAGAGAACATGCTTCCATGCTGATGACGCTTGTTTAAAAAATCATGCGTTAATTAAATTTGTGACACAATTCTCCCTCAAGGGATTTAATGTCCCCTGCTGTGTTTTACCCCCATTCTGCCATATATTTCATGTTGTTGCAGTCTCAGATGATGACCCAGCACATCTTCATTTTAAGAACACTTTCACTGCAGATTTGACAAAATGCAAAGAAGGTACCAATGTGAGATTTCTAAAGATAGCTACAGCACTCGACCCAAGGTTTAAGAATCTGAAGTGCCTTCCAAAATCTGAGAGGGACGAGGTGTGGAGCATGCTTTCAGAAGTCTTAAAAGAGCAATACTCCAATGTGGAAACTACAGCTGAACCACCAAAAAGGAAAATCAACCTTCTGCTGGTGACATCTGACTCAGATAATAAAAATGAACATGCCTGTATCCGCACAGCTTTGGGTTGTTATCGAGCAGAACCTGTCATCATCATGAAGAACAGGAGTACTTGTGGCACCTTAGAGACCAACAAATGTATTTGAGCATAAGCTTTCGTGGACTATATATATATCTCCTTACTATATGTTCCATTCTATGAATCCGATGAAGTGGGCTGTAGCCCATGAAAGCTTATGCTGAAATAAATGTTAGTCTCTAAGGTGCCACAAATACTCCTGTTCTTTTTGTGGATACAGACTAACATGGCTGCTACTCTGAAACCTGTCATCAGCATGGATGCATGTCTCTTGGAATGGTGGTTGAAGAATGAAGTGACATATGAATCTTTAGCATATCTGGCACGTAAATATCTTGTGACGTTGGCTACAACAGTGCCTTGAGAATGCCTGTTCTCACTTTCATGTGACGTAAACATGAAGCAGGCAGAATGATCTCCTGCAAATGTAAACAAACTTGTTTGTCTGAGCAATTGGCTGAACAAGAAGTAGGACTGAGTGGACTTGCAGGCTCTAAAATTTTACATTGTTTTATTTTTGAATGCAGTTTTTTGTACATAATTCTACATTTGTAAGTTCAGCTTTCATGATAGAGATTGCACTACAGTACTTGTATAAGGTGAATTGAAAAATGCCGTTTTTGTTTTTAAAAAATGGAAAGTGAGCATTGTACCCTTTGTATTCTGTTTAATTGAAATCAATATATTTGAAAATGTAGAAAACATCCAAAAATATTTAAATAAATGGTATTGTATTATTGTTTAACAATGTGATTAATCACGTGCGGTTACTCTTTTTAATAGTGCAAAAACCCTAGTTATTGCCCACTGTATATGGTATTAGTGAGACCATTATTGCAATGGTCTGGTTCTGGTGTCAACGCTTCAAAAAAGATTGAAAAATTGGAAAGGGTTCAGAGAAGAGCTATAGGAATGATCTGAAATCTGGAAACATGACTTATAGTGAAAGATTTCAGAAGCTCAATCTGCTTTGTTTCTCTAAGAGGTGACTTGATCACACTCTAGAAGTACCTACCTGGGGAAGAAGTTCTGGTAATGGGCATCCCTTTAATGCAGCAGATAAAGACATAATGAGATCTAATATTTGGAATTCCCACCAAGGAACACTGTGGGTTCACCGTCTCTTGAAGGCTTTACATCAAGACTGGATATCTTCAGGATATGCTGTACCTTAAACAGAAATTATGGTCTTAATCCAGAATTTGCTGGGTGAGGTTCTGTGGTATATGCAGGAAGTCAGACTAGATGATCATAATGATTCCTTCTGACTTTAAAATCTGTAACAGTGGGAGAGGGGAGGAGGATCTGCCAAATGGGACATTGAAGTGAATGATAAGAGCTGATTGAAAGAACTTGGAGAGGATGGAGTCAAGGAAGCCAAGGTTTCAAGAAAGTAGGTGTGATTGTCTGTCAAATGCAGTTGAGAGGAGGATGATGGAATAGAGGTGCTGAGGATTCCTACTCCTGGGTCTCTGCTCCTTAGCCAGAGACTGGCCAAACCCTTGATTCCTGAGTTTTTGACCTTTTGGGGCAACTGTAATAGGATAGTTTAAACCAGGACACTATTTGCCATTGTGCATCATCCTTTACAGAGTAAAATGTTACCTTTCCTCTGCAAGTTTCCATTCTTTATTGATGGTGGTTAATGAAGAGCTCCCCATCTCATTAGCCGCAGCTCAACCCTTCAGAATTCCAGTGATACTTAATTGGCATCCTTTACCACTTTTTATCCCGCCATCTAGTATGGCTATGCTAAACATGTAAGAAACCGTGCAGTTTTTGCTTGTCTGTAGTACTTCAATGCCACTTAGCGGAACAGTGCCAATGCAACAAAATTATCAGCTTTTATTTATTTACTTGTGAGTCAACCACTGTGCGGAGGTGTCTGAGCAAATGCCACCTGCAGAGTGAAGGTGTGGGGGAGTGTTTTCAAACCCCCCAAGAAGGCACCTGAAAATTTGACACAAGGTTGGCCCACTCTGACAAACTCTGAAAACCATAGTCTGCCAAAGAAGACTACTGTAAGATTTTCTGGAAAAGCAGTTATTTCAGAGGGAGGGAAAGGAGGAGCCAGGGAGAAGAGGTGATGGAAACAGTTGCAGGAGATGAAGAAGATTGGATTGGAAGGAAGGTCCAGGCTGGGATAGATGTAACTGGAGGCAGATATTGTGGACATGGGAGAGAAGCATAGATAGAGCTGGTGGGACCTATCACACGCAGAGTAACAGGAATGGGAAATTGAGCTGCTGGGGGAAAAGGAAGAGGCTGCAATGCAGGGATGGGTGTGGTGAGAGCAGAGCTGTATGAATGGGTGGCCCTGCAGGGAATTGGGTTTTTTATATGAATCAGGAAGACAGCAAATTCTGCAGAGAGTCAGTTCTGGATGGATCAGTGAGTTAGAAAAAAAATTTTAAGGAATAAATCAGGAAGCAGATAATTGATTATGAAACAGAGTAGTTAAGCAGAGAGAGTCAAGCTTTGGGGACAATAGGTTAGCAAGAAAGCTGAGTTTTGGATTTAGAAGAGTGAGGTCTGAGTGACATCTGCTGCAAAGGCAAAGAAGCTATGCAGGTGTGCACTTGTGAGGTGTGGTGTGTTTTTTTGCACTGTTGCAGATGCTCACCCTGGGGCACAGTGCCCTCTTCAAAGCCCTCATTGTTCCCAGGCTATGCAGAGGTGCATTACCTTTCTTGTATGCCTTGATGTTTTGTTTCTGCAGGAGATGACAACTGAATGTTCCTTCAGTAGTATGATTTCTCTGTATATGGGTACCATGGCTCAACAGAGCCTTTGCCTACCCTTTGGTCTTTGGAGAATGTGCTCTTGCAGTTAGAAGGCTTTATGGACTCTTTGGCAAGAACTCTTTTTATAATGGGAAATGTATTTAACCTGAATAATTGCAAAGATTAGGTATGGACTAATTACCTTTTTTTATTTTAAACCTTTCCCTCAAAAAAGTCTCTCATCTTGCGGAGTCCCAGAGCCCGGGGTCCAGCCCAAGCCTAAACATCTACATTGCAATTATATAGTCCCACAGCCCGAGCCTTGCGAACGCAAGTCAGTTGACATGGGCCTGCTTCAGATGTTTTATTGCAGTGGAGACATTCCTTAAATATTGACCTTTTATTGACAAATTACTGTAAAGAGTACAGCACCCAGCATATGTTGAAAAACTAAGCCTTATTATGCCATGTTTGCCTTAGTTAGGAAGCCCTTCAAAATGAGTTGTGCTTCCTTTTTTGTTGCCCGCTTGTGACCTGCTACCTGAAAAGTGACCAGCCATTCTTCATTTAAATTTCGTCAAGGGTATAGTTAGGCAGGGCAAAGGTCTGGGTACAGCTTGGTTGCTGCAGTCTAATAAAGTAAAGGCTGTACTGCGCAGTTGGTACATTGATGAGACACTTTTCATCAGGTGTACTGCAGAACAAACTCAGTCCAGCTTTCATTTTACAATCAGAGTAGTAAAACTGTTCTACGAAAACTTTTTTGGGTGGCATTTAATAGAATAGTATCAGAGGGGTAGCCGTGTTAGTCTTGCATCCGACGAAGTGGGTATTCACCCACGAAAGCTCATGCTCCAATACGTCTGTTAGTCTATAATATGCCACAGGACTCTTTGCTGCTTTTACTTAATAGAATGTTCTTAATACTGATCAGTCAAAATATAAATTAGCTGAGATGTAGACTCTTTTCCTGCAGCACTCCAAATTTTATTCAAGCTATGTTGATAGCGTGTCAGTAGAATGTGAGAACAAGACTTGTAATGTTCTCTGAGTAAATTGGAGCAACATCTCAAAGTAGTAGTTTATGGTAATTTTTTTCATTAACGAGTTTAATTTCTCACTTCCCTGGCCCTTGGAGATAAAATAATGCAGTATACGATAAATCTGAAAAATTAATCCGATTGCAAGTAGAAACACTGAATGACCTCAGCTGGCAGTAACTTAGAAAATGTACCCAAATGTGTGTGTGAATGTGAGACTATAAATCATTAACCTTGTTCGTGCTGACTGAAACACTGATATTAATTAATATGTAATGTTGTTGTAGCATCCAAAGAGCCCAGTGAAAATTGGTACCCTCTTATTCATGGTATTGAACAATTCAGTGTTTTAATATTTGAAATGAGTGGAAGGGCAGGCCTGGGTCATCCATCGTGTTTCTGCTATTAAAATACCAGTGCATTGTGGGATCCCTTGTATATTGTCTGACTCCAGATCAAATATGCTCAGTTTACAAATAAGATGGCTTTCTAACAGAAAACTTCCCTTTGAGGTCAAAGTGAATTATGTTCTACACTACTTGTGCATCATGATTAGTAAAATCTGTAAGCCAAATTTTGCCACAGTTGCAATTGGGCAACTGTCTTACTGGTCTGCTGTTTTCTAGGTGTAAATAGGACAGAATTGGCGCAGTGTTTGGAACATAGTTAACAATTCTGTTAATGTTCAAGATAGAATAGAATACAGTTGTTTCTCAGACCTGTATTGGCCCTGCATTGTGAACAGCAGTAAAAAGTACTTAATACTACTGTCACTAACATGGCAGATCTGACTCTGCACAAACAAGGAACAGATCTGCTGAGCAAGATGGCATATTTTTTACACCATCAATCTCGAGAATAGAATTACACTTACAATTTTCGTAAATTCCAAGGCCAGAAGGGACCATTGTGGTCAGCTAGTCTTACCTCCTGTATAATACAGGCCAGAGAATAGCCCCAAAATAATTTCTAGAGCAGATCTTTTAGAAAAACATCCAATCTTGATTTAAAAATAGTCAGTAATGGAGAGTCCACCATGAGCTGGTAAATTGTTCCAATGATTAATTACTCTCAGCGTTAAAAATTTACACCTTATTTCCAGTCTCAATTTGTCTAATTTTAACTTCCAGCCACTGGCTGTTTCTCTGCTAGATTGAAGAGCTAATTATAAATTATTGGTTCCCCGAGTAACTACTTATATTGTAAACAAGTCACCCTAAACCTTCTCTTTGTTGAGCTAAATAGATTGAGCTCCTTGTGTCTTGCTATAAGGCATATTTTCTAATTATTTAATCATTCTCATACTCTTCTCTGAACTCGCTCCAATTTATCAATATCCTTCTTGAACTGAACACAGTGTTTCACAGCTGTTGCGCCATTGCCAAATACAGATGCAAAATAACTGCTCTACTTCTACTTGAGATTCCCCTGTTTATATGTCCAAGGATCACATTAGCTCTTTTGACCACAGTGACACTCTGGAAGCTTATGTTCAGCTGATTATCCACAATGACCCCCAAATCTTTTTTTAGCTGCTTTCTTAATGAAACTGCATTGTAATACCAAGATACTCTTCACAGCATGCATATGTTAAATAGGGATGACTTATAGGAGGGGATTTTGGTGCATACACTTTGCAGAGCAGCATTCACATTTTCTGTAGAAAATTATTTGGAATAGCTGCATAAACAGATACTCCATTATAGCAGTAAGCACACCAGAAAGCTCAGGTGGGCTAAATATAACTTTTACCCATAACTGGAATGAGTATTCAGAATTCTCCACTCTATAAATAAGTGAAATTCTTGCCAGAAATAGTGAGTTATTAGTCAGCCAGTCTTGGTCAGTTGTAAAGGAATGCCAACAATGTACAGATGTATGTTGGCTGCAAGTGTGATGTCTGTATTGGATTAGGGTGAAAGGCAGTGGTAGGAGTACGTAACTGTCAGATCACACTCCAGCAGGCAGTGGAATATGAGCAAGTTTAAACTAATAGTGGCAACCTGTTGCTATGTTACAGTAATCACCATTAATTATATGGTTGCTGCTGTTGAAGTGGAATTCCAGTTTTGTCCTACTAACTTAGAAGTGGGTGAGAATTAACTTTGGGCTGAAATTTTATGTAGAAGATCAAAGGGTTATTTTTTTAAAAAGTGTGACGTGGGCCCCTCTTTAATAACTCTATCAGGTCACAATGACGAGGCTCCAAATAGAATTTTAAAAGGTGAGAATATAATCAAGATCAATAGGAAGCTTGTTCATAGTTTATAGGTTTTTAAAAACATGTTTGAAACCCATTTGTAACTGGAAAAACTTAAATGTTTGAAATTTAAACCTGAGTGGTCTCAAGTGTCTTATAATCAAAGTGGTCAAATCAGGTCAGAAGAATCCTACCTATTTGAACTTTCTCTCACTGGTTGTCTTTGTAGTGAACTCATGGAAATTGTCTGATATACTATGTTTTAGTGTCCTGGGATGATAGTGTCAGCAGGTCTTTGGGCTTGAAATGGTTTTTCTTTTTGAAGTGCTTAGCTCATATGTTGTACAGTAACCCACTTTTTGTAGGAAACAGGAATAATCTTCAATTTTGGTTTAATCCCTTTTCATGAGGTTGAAGATTTAATAGTTAACAGCTGTATTTTAAAAACAGGAACTCTCCATAATGACTTGCAACAATATTTCTTCTCAAGCAAAGCAGTTAAAATCAGATGTCTGATAAGTGCTGAAAATGTATTTCCCTCTCCAGCTAAACAAAACTTATTAAGCTACATAATGTGAGGTTGGTACCTTATCCATTAAACAGTAGATCAAAAGGTCATCCCTCAAATGATGTTTAAAGGGTAGCTTAAAGTTTCCTGAAATGTTCTGTGAAAATGGTATTTTGGTAATGCAGATACCACTTGTTACTTTCTGTACAGAGCTCTCATTACTTCGGATTTTAGCAATAACTTATGGCTGAAGCAAGTTCAGTATTCTGGTAGTGGCTATCTGGTGGTGATGGAGGCAGAGGCTGGCTTAGAAGAGATCATAGACCTGGGATATTACCTCCTTTTTTTTTGTGCCCATGGGAAATGTGAGTTTTAGTCTTCTGTCCATAAACAACTGACTTCTTGACATAATTTTGAAATATTCCAACCTTGAGGTAGTGCAGCTTAAAGCCTTAGTGATAGAATTGTACATCTCAGATTCTTTACAAGCAGGGCTAGTAAGCACTTTGTGACACATGGCAAGAAAGGGTTAAACAGCGTGCAGGCTGAATGACCCAAAGCCCACCTTTAAAGTCACGTTAGAAAGATATGAGTCATAATTGGGGCCATTAAATAGACTAGAACTTTGAAATGCAAACCTATATTGTTAGAAGTCATACTAATTATGTGCATCTTAGATGCTACCTGTAAACAGACAATTCCTGTTTGTCACTATAACTATTGATTCAGAGATCAAAAGGGAATATTAACATTTGGATGAATCTTTGGTAAAATAATGTCATTGTCTATATGTCTCTTTGAAGTTTGTAATAGACTGCCTAATGGATAAATTGCCCTCTGTTAATTTGGGTAACTAATTACTGGTGGTGTTTAGAAAGCAAAAAGTTACATCAAAAGCCTATTGTTTAACTAGGACTGTGTGGTCAAGTGGATACTAGAACGCTGTATAAAAAGACCCTTGGGTCCTGATTCTGTCATCTCAGATCTGCTTAGGCTTCGTCATGGGAAGTTTGAGTCACAAGACTGAGATCCCAGTTATGCTGGTACGCCTTGAATATGATATTTGGACATTGGACTATGACCTATGAACTGAATTCTAAAGGAACTCTTTGCAACTTCAAAGCTCACCATCTCTGCTATGAATCTGAGCTTCAGTGGATTGAACTCATGTCTGTATGTATATTGATCTTTTACCCATGCTCTTTTGTTTTTTAATACATTTTAGTTTAATAAGAATTGTCTGTAACGTGTATTTGGATAAGATATGAAACGTTCATTAACCTGGGAGGTAATGTAATCCCTTTGGATTGGTAGAACCTTTTCTTTTATATGATGAAATAAGATTTTCAGAAATCATCATATTTGATGTGGGTACCTAGATGGAGGCCTGAGGCTGGATCACTTTAAGGGAACTGTGTTGTTTGGATTTCTGAGTAACCAGTGAGGTAATAAAGAAGCTGTTTTATGCTGGCTTGGTAAATCTAAGTATTGGAATATCCACCAGCTTTTTGAGGTTTGGCTGCTCCATTCTTTGCAGCTCACCCTAATTGAGTGACCCCACTAGGGCCCTGGTCTCTCTCACATACTGGCAGAACTTTGTGTGTTTCTGCACTTCCCTTCAGGGGGATATTTCAGAAGTTCCAGTGCTGGGAGTGCTGCTTGCCTTTTCTGTCTCCTGCTTTTGTTTGTCAATAAGTTGTAGGCAAACCAAAGCTACCCCAGAAAAACCTTCCTTCTGCAAACCAAATAGCAGTTCAGGCCCTTTCAAAACAGGAGCTACTTAGGTTTAATGCAGGGAGGTTTTCTTTGCAGTTCAGATGTGTAGGAAATCTCCAAAAAGTAATGAGACTATCTTGATAGTAATAGTTTATAAAATCACTTCTATGACAGCGACAAAGGTAGCTTGAGAGATGGATTCACTTCCATGTAGAAATAGACAAGGGTCTCTGCCAGGACACAATGTTGGTTGGGCCTCATGGTATCTTTCTGGGCTTTGACTCCATGTAACTGGTCATGTGTAAGGACTTCAAGAGTTCTTCTACAGCTCATGAATCTACTTTGAGCTAAACTGTATGGGAGTATGTGTGGGGAGAGCATCCCAGCTGCAGCTTGGGTTTCATCCTTCTGTGATATTAACATGCTGTAAAGAATTCTCCAGTAAAGAGGAAATTGGGGTCCCATAGTTACTATGTTTTGGTTAAAAAGAAAACAAATGAAAACGCCATTTTCCATGCATCAGAGGAGCAGCAGAGGCACAAACTTTTGTCCTTTGCAGTTTATCTTTAATGTAACATTAAGACAAATGGATATTTATAACGTTTTCCCGGTTGTTATGCTAGTCTGCTATCCTTTGGGGTTCTGAATTAATATCAAGCATTACAAAGTACTTGCTGCCTTCACTACATCCTTGACTGTGTAGCTTTTGGATTAAATGATTAGGTTTTGAAGGCATTAAACACGATCAGATATTCAGGATGAGTTTCAAGATGGTAATGAAAGTGAAAATACAGCTTTGGAGTGTTAACAATTAAAATACAAATCAAAACTAAAATCTAAGTTGCTGTTGCCAAGTTGTTGTTTTACCAAAATGAAATGTGCAGGGGTATTGCTTTATAGTCATGTAAAAGTATTCCTTGTTGCAAAATAAACTCTGTTAACCTTTAGACTGCTGATGGGACTTGTGAGAGAGATGTCCTCACTAAGTATAGCTAGCACATGGTAAATTAACATATTTTAGAGAGCAATTTTTTTTACCAGAAACTTTGTGCAGTAAGATAGCACTCTATTGAACCTCCAGTCCTGTTGTCTCTCCAGAAGAGACTGAGCTCTAGTGTATTAACTCTATGAAATCATATGTTGCAACAGTAAAACAGAAGTTAATCTTAGGACAAATCTGAGATAAAGTGTAGAAATTAGCAAGCAGCTGTAAAATAAGTGCTGCACTGCCTAAACATCTTCAAGATATTTGTATGAAGAATTAGATGGTACTAGAGAACTTTGTAGTGAATCATAGAATATCAGGGTTGGAAGGGACCTCGGGAGATCATGCAGGACCAGTCCCCAGACAGATTTTTGCCCCAGATTCCTAAATGGCCCCCTCAAGGATTGAACTCACAACCCTGGGTTTAGCAGGCCAATGCTCAAACCACTGAGGTATCATCTGAATCCTCTGAAGAAATACCAAGGTGACACGTTCATAATTACTTTGTGGTGGTGGTGCTTCTCAAGGCTATGCATCGGAACTAGTCAGCTACCAGATATTTGGGTGTCCTCTTCGTTTCCTGCCTAATGCTTCCAGAAGCTCTGGTTTTACCATTTGAAGAGAGATGTTGCCACTGAGTGGCTTCCTGATATTGTCACTTCAGTCTGAGAGACCAGAAGAAGGTCAGCAGATAGGGAGGTGTCCTGACTCTATGGCTGACTTAGTTTTCACCAGCTTGGGACCAACAGATCAAGTCTGCAGAGAGGACTTGAAGAGCTCCTCTTTTGATTATGCAGTCATGAAGTAGTCCATTGCATGTGGTGTGAAATAGACAATTGGAAGCATGAATATCAGGGCAATATACAACTTGCACAAAGTTTATTGTTCAGATTTGAGGAAGTCGGGTACCCCAAATGTAAAAAAATCCTGTACTCATAAAACTTCTAGATTCTGGATTGTAGTCATTGGTAATTAAACATTCGTATGTCAGTACCATTCTGGAGGCTTTGTATTCATATCCCCACCCTTCTCGTGCTTTGCAGGTTATAGTGATTGATTTCAGTGTTAACATGTTGTCTAAAACACAGCCTAACTTAAAATCTCATAATTGTAAGCATCTCAGCTGGAAACCACTAACTCAGTTCAACAGTAATTAACTTTTCGCCTTAGGTCCTTTGATATGCAAATGAGGAAGAATCCCTTCTCAAACAGCTGCTTTAGTATCAGAGCTGGCCTACACACAAGCTTGTCCTGAAATAACTAAATGTTTGAATTCATATTTTTAGGTATTTTGATACATGTTTGTGTGTGTGAACATTCTTACATCAAAATAAATAGACAACTATTCTGAACTATGCATTGTAGTTATAGCCATTGTCAGGCCCAGGATATTAGAGAAACAAGATTGTGTGAGGTAATATCTTCAGAAGTTGGTCCAATAAAAGATATTACCTCACTCCACCGTGTCTCGTCGATGTATAGTTTTTCTGAACTAAGAATGTGTTCATACACAAAGGCTTATATCAAACAATGGATTTTGTTATTTCAAGGCAAGTTCATTAAGCCAGCCCTAAGAACTGCCTGATTGTTCTCAGTTCCAGAGCACCAAGGAGCAGTAATAATTACTATCCGTTACAATGTTTGTTGGTTTGGAGCTGAAGTTTCATCACTAAGTCTTGCTTAATAAAAACTACATAGTATTTAGAGTTCTGATATTAGCCAGGGGCATTACAGATTTTTCATATTACTCAAGTGTTCATGGATTGGCTACTGTCTGCAAACATGAACCAGTGATATAACGTGTTAATTATAGCAGATACAGCATGTCTGTCACTAGTGTGTATATTCTAATTTTAGAGTTTTTACAGTACATCCATCACTTATGTCTGATCACATGCACAAATCTTAAAAGATTGAGTAACCATGGATTGTAAAAACAACAAGGAGTCTGGTGGCACCTTAAAGACTAACAGATTTATTTGGGCATAAACTTTCGTGGATAAAAACCTCACATCTGAAGAAGTGAGGTTTTTACCCACGAAAGCTTATGCCCAAATAAATCTGTTAGTCTTTAAGGTGCCACCAGACTCCTTGTTGTTTTTGTAGATACAGACTAACACGGCTACCCCCTGATACTTGACACCATGGATTGTAAGATACTTTATCAGGCTGTGGGAAAACAGCGAGATCAAGAAATAAACACAGATCCTATATACCAAATCACCTGGCTTCCCCAGGCCACATAAAATATGGATCACAGCAAATGACATTAGAACCTCACATGGGTGTTGCAGTTACCTGCTACACAAATGGAAAATGGACAGCCCAATATGCGAATGTGGAGAAGACATCCAAACCATGGAACAGCCTAGTGAACCTCTGCCCTTTAAGATCCTTTTCTGGAAGGACAATCTTGATTAATTCCATGTCACCAAAATGGGTGGATGACAAACTTGGACATTGACCTTTAATGTTGCTTTTTAAGTTCTTCTATGAAAGAAGTTGTTCCTTTTAGAATCTATCATCTTCTTGGTCTTGAGAGACACTAGATTAATTAGTATCACATTATTATAAATGTTCCATAAAAGTAAAGCTCTGCGTGTATAACCTTGGAAACCAGTAGTGTCTTTCTTTCAAATTGTTAAAGCTGTAATATTATTAAAAATAGCCTAAATTAATCTGGTGAACAAATGAGGCATAAATTACGCTTACCTGCTTCCTATCAATTTAAATGAACATATGCTTTATAATGTATTTGGTAGTAAGGTATGCTATGCATAGCCTTGTACTGTACCTTTGAAATCTGTTATCTTCAGGTGTTGTCCTTTCAGTCCATCACTAGCTCTGAACCATTTTGCAAACCCAGAAAATGCTCCACTAGTAATCTTGAAGAGCTCCTTTCAGTCTCTAGCTTCCCGAAAAAGACTGGCTGTCTTAGGCTGTGTGTTGCTGGATTTAAAGCATTGTTTTGACTTTATTGGAGCAAAACTGCAACTTTCTTGAGCCCTAGAATTACTTTGGTCTAGTAGTCAGGTAGTCAAGAATAGCAATATTCTGTTTTTGTACAAAATGCCTAGTGAGACTCCTATGTGACAGGGCTGTGGTCTGGAATAGGATATTGCTGGCTCGAATAGCTTGTCTGTTCTTAGGCTTAACTAAACTCATTAAATTCGGCAAGCATTGTATGTGGATGCATTTAAATTCACTATATCTATTTGCAGTAGGTTCATAAGTATGGATTTAGGATCCTAACTTTACAGAACCCAGATTAGAAAACTTTCACCTAGTGAAAGTAGCAAATGGTTAATGAATTACAAGTAATATTACTGGAATAAAATTTAAATGTGCAAAGTCTGATTAGTGTTTTTTTCCATAAGTTTCCTATCAAACATGGTCTGGAGAAACGTGCATATGATCATGAGTATTGGAGCCTAGGAGATGCTGTGCTCTAATCCTGTTTGGTTGTGCCACTGATTCACTTTGTGACCTTGGGCAGTCATCTAACCTCTCCTTTTCCTCATCTGTAAATTGAGGGTGATAACTATTTCTAGAAGACTGTGGAGGTTTAATGTTAAAATGCTTTAAATATATACAAAGCTACATAAATGCTGAGCATTTATAGCTAAGCAGCAGTGCAAGAGGACCTTAGACTTCAAAAAAAAAAAAAATCTGACTGTGCTCCTGGAGGAGCTGGTGGTCAGATGCTTCCTCCATTGTATGATTTGTTTGTATACTGGTACCATATGCTTCACCTTTGCTTTGCTCTCTAGAGGATGTACTCTTAGGGCTAATCTGCACTAGAAACACTACAGTGGAATAGCTGCAGTACTATAGTGCTTCAGTGTAGCCATTCACTACAGCAATGGGAGGGGTTCACCACCTCACTAAGAGGTGGTTGCTAGGTTGATGGAAGAATTTTTCAGATGACCTAGTGTGTCTACACTGGGATTAGGTCAGTGTAACTGTATCAGTTTGGCCACCCTTGGTATAGAAGCTGATAGAAAAAGAGGAGGCGTTCTCAGTAGTCAGGGTGAGAGATGATGAGAATGTGGACAAGCATTTTAACAGTTGGGGCGGAATGAAAAGGATGGGTTTTTGAAATCTTTTAGAGGAAAAAGTGACAAAATGTTGTCATGACTTGGATGCAGAGAGAACCCGAACGGTGGGGAAACTGCAGAAGACATGTTATTCTGTTCCTGCCACACACTAAATGCTCATTAGGGTGAATTCAGGATTGTATCTATAGGGGTTAATGGGGAGATGCTTATTGAGCTCTGGATAATTACTTTCCTGTTAAATCTTTGCTTAGTACATGGAAGACACCACAAATTACTTGCAGATCATAAAAAAAATACAGATTACCAAGATTCCAATATATTTTACACTTCTGCACATAATTGACACCTAGAGGCACTTACCTTACAGTTTTCTGGTGAAAATGGTTTTATTTTCATATAATTGGAGGCAACTTAGCTTAAAAGATTTAAACTGAGACTTTTCAGGCTCTGCTTTCAGAAATAGCAGTCATGACAACTTAAATGGGATTCCTTACATGAAATTCAAGTGAGCAGATGGTTCCTGGAGATTGCAGGTAGGGGAGTCCATAAGAGTAGTTGGAGTTATCTGTCGTCATGCACTGTTTAACCTGTTAGTTGAGGTCTGTTGGACTATTAAACAGGTGGCCTTACCTGCTGTTTACGGCTTTTGTATTAAAGCCTACCTGTGCGTTCCATACACGCCACGTAGACCAAAACAAGACATATATGCAGTTTTCTCCAAGGGGTAAGCTGCTGCAAAGATAAATAACCAAGCTGACCAGTTTAAGGAGCATCTCAAACTGTCAAAGTCTAGTTCTTGGCCGAATTTGTTTATTGTGAAGTTCTGTGTACCAAAGGTTAAATTTTACATTAAAAATCTAGTAGGGCTTTTTTAGTCTCTGTAATAATCATGACATTAAGGATAAAAGCTTCCCACTTCCTGATCTGGTTAAAGTAGATTTTATTCAGGATTTTGAAATATGTTTGGGTTCTGTTTGCCAGTTACCATAGTAAAAAACGTAACTATTCATAGCTAGGTACTAGCATGCTAAACATTGGCATAAGCTGTTGTGCTGTCATTTGCTAATGCTAATGCTTAG
Source organism: Trachemys scripta elegans (assembly GCF_013100865.1). Lineage (NCBI taxonomy): Eukaryota > Metazoa > Chordata > Testudines > Emydidae > Trachemys > Trachemys scripta. The sequence goes on along the minus strand of NC_048310.1, from coordinate 37,896,358 downwards.
CAGGAATATGGTGTAACCCAAACTGAATGGAGCAGTCATACCTTAATGTCTGACTGTTTGTTAATAGATGGCCTGCAGCATCCTCCTTTATGGCAAGCTTCAGTTTCACTGAACTCACTGCAGAATTAACTAGAAATTCTAAGGCTGAAGCCGTCTGAACTGCTTTTTTTCTTGTGTACACTCAGCCCGCTGCATCATATGTTCTCCTCCTTTCGCAACATCATCAGTATAATAGTATCAGAAAGTAGAATCAGTACCAACTGATTTGGCTTCTGCTGTGACCACATGAGAAGTCAGGTTAAGGGGTTAAAAGCTCTGTCAAGCAGCTTAATATGTTGTGCCATTTAAAGGCTTGCCCTTTTCCTATACTCTGGGTGGTATGACATACAAACCTGATAAGGGACATTGGAAGGTGACGTGCTTTGTGAGAAGAAATATGTGGTATTTGAATAGCAGCACGAGGGCCATAACTGGAAGTCTCCAGGTAGAAATGTTGCCTATATACTTAAATGCAAATGACCTGGGCAGATTGCACTAATTGAGAGAATACAATCCTTACAAAAAAGTAGGTCTCTCGAAAAGAGACTAGATATAAATCCCCATCAACTGCTGTTAAAATGGTCTAGCAATTAATGATTGAACAGATACCTTACACTGTACCTTGGAGCCTGCCAAAATGAGGACTGGCAGGCTGCCAGAGGGAGCAGGTTGCAGAGGCACTAGCAATCCACTTACAGTGCCTAGCCACTGGGCCTGCAGAGTTTTCCTCAGGAGGTAGGTCACAGTAGTGACTGTTACCTGCACCCTCCCTGACGGAACACAGAGGGGGCTTATAGGGAGGGAAACAGTCTTGTAGATGGGTCTCAAACCAAGTTAGTGCTTTATAGATTATAATTAACCCTTGGAGTGTAGCCAATGCTGAGCTTGGAGCACTGAAACTATGCAGGTTTGCCTAATTTACGAGAGAAACCCCTTGTCTTATGCCCTAGCTGAAACTTCCAGGTGTCTTTCAAGAGAATCATCATAATATTACAGTAATCAGCCTTGAAGTTACAAAGGTGTATCAAGTTGTGAGGGGACTCATTCTTAGGTGGTACAGTCTGAATGTCCTGGTAATAATTTCCTTTCCCCTAGTTAGCTTGAATTGTTGAATCTTTCCTAAAAAGAAGCATTTTTGGGTGGTATTTGTACACTTTAAAACCCTGCATAAGCCTTTTGGAAATCCATTTACCAAGTTTTCCTGATGGATTTCCTTCTGAACATAACCAAGGCAGCGTTTTCTTCCTGAGTCTGAAACACAGGCCTGGATACTGCTCAGAGCTATGCCAAGTAGGGCAAAATGAAATTAACAGTATTGGTCACTTTGAGATTCAGAGTCCCGTGTCAGTCATACACTTTGTGAATTTTTAAGGGCAGAGACCACCTTTGTGTTTGCACATTGTCTAACACATCAGGCTGTATAAATAGGGGCATTGCCAGCAGATCGAGGGACGTGATCATTCCCCTCTATTCGACATTGGTGAGGCCTCATCTGGAGTACTTTGTCCAGTTTTGGGCCCCACACTACAAGAAGGATGTGGAAAAATTGGAAAGAGTCCAGCAGAGGGCAACAAAAATGATTAGGGGGCTGGAGAACATGACTTTTATGAGGAGAGGCTGAAGGAACTGGGATTGTTTAGTCTGCAGAAGAGAAGAATGAGGGGAAATTTGATAGTTGCTTTCAAGTACCTGAAAATGGGTTCCAAAGAGGATGGATCTAGACTGTTCAGTAGTAGCAGATGACAGAACAAGGAGTAATGGTCTCAAGTTGCAGTGGGGGAGGTTTAGGTTGGATATTAGGAAAAACCTTTTCACTAGGAGGGTGGTGAAACACTGGAATGGGTTACCTAGGGAGGTGGTGGGAATCTCCTTCCTTAGAGGTTTTTAACGTCAGGCTTGACAAAGCCTTGGCTGGGATGATTTAGTTGGTGTTGGTCCTGCTTTGAGCAGGGGGTTGGACTAGATACCTCCTGAGGTCCCTTCCAACTCTGATATTGTATGATTCTAACACAGTGGGACAGAGCCTGGAGGCACTATCACAATACAGATTTACCAATGGCATGCTGGGGGTGGGGGGAGCTTTTGAGCAGCAGAGACAAGTGCTGAAGTTATACATGGAAAGAAGAGGACCCAAAGACAGGCTGGGAAAGGGCAAAATAACAGGAGATAAACCTCCTCCTCTTCCAGTTAGAGCAGGGTTGGGCAAACTTTTTGGCCCGAGGGCCACATCTGGGTATAGAAATTGTATGTCTGGCTATGAATGCTCACGAAATTGGGGGTTGGGGTGTGGGAGGGGGAGAGGGTGAGGGCTAGGGGTGTGGGCTCTGGGGTGGGGCCAGAAATGAGGAGCTCAGGCTGCAGGAGGAGGTACTGGATTGGGGCAGAGGGTTGGAATGTGGGGGGCGGGCTCTGGGGTGGAGCTGCGGATGCGGGTTTGGGAGTGCAGGAGGGTGCTCCAGGCTGAGACTGAGGGGTATGGTGGGTGGGAGGGGGATCGGGGTTGGGGCACGGGAAGGGGTCAGGGGTGCAGGATCTGGGCAGCACTTAACCTCAAGTAGCTCCCAGAAGCAGCAGCATGTCCCCCCCTCCGGCTCCTATGTGGCGGTGCAGCCAGGTGGCTCTGTGCACTGCCCTGTCCGCGGCACCACCCTGCAGCTCCCATTGGCCGCGGTTCCTGGCCAATGGAAGGTGCGGGGGCAGCACTTGGAGCAGTGTGCAGAGCCTCCTGGCTGCCCCTACGCGTAGGGGCTGAAGGGGAGACATGTTGCTGCTTCTGGGAACCGTGTGGGGTGGGGCAAGTCCCTGACCCCGCTCCTCAGCTGGAGTGCCAGAGCAGGGCAAGCCCCAGACCCCACTCCCCAGCAGGGTACCAAGGGCCAGATTTAAAATATCTGGAAGGCTGGATGCAGCCCCTGGGCCGTAGTTTGCCCACCTCCGAATTAGAGAGTGAGGTGAGTTTCAGATTTCAGACCCCTACTAGCTAGAAGCAGATGAGAAATAAGGTCCTCCCAAACCGAACCTAGGGATAGCACCTGAGTTTTAAAATGACCTGGTGTTCTCTTTACACCCCTTTCCCAGCATCTGGGGATGGCAGGAAGGTTTGGGGTTCTCATCAGCAAATTACATCCAGGCTTCATTGGTTAGCACACCTCCTCTGTCCCATTGGTTTCCAGCTGGTAGGTATGTGGTAATGCTTTTTCTGGGCTTGTGTGCCTATTTGAGCTTCAATAAGTGTTCCTATAGTTGTTACCTTGCTGAAAATCTTGTTGTATAATATGTTATGGAAAACATGGAGTTTAGCATGGATAGAGGTAAGAATGAGTACCAGGGGTTTAGTTGAATCACATAATGTTATATTCTCTGGGAAGTGGCATTCAGTGATGGCCAGCAAGCCCAGAAAGGAAGTAGACAGTGTTTCAGTTTTTTACTTTTACAAAAAGGCACCTCTTGTTGTGGTTCAGTTGGAGTAGTGCCTTGTGTGTGATTCCCATGCTTTGCACTATTTAAATTGATTTTGCCATAGCAGTAGTCCTTAGGAGACTGGCTCTCCCTGTCTTTACATATGATCTATATATGTAATTTCCGGTAAGCAGTTACTCTAGAAATGGTGACTGTCATATTGAGACACACCAGATGTAACTAACTGGGCTGGGGCCTGGTTACATAATCTTAAATGGTTTCCAAGACTGAACATGAGCTGCAGGGGTGCTGGAAGGCCTGCAGCAGGAGAATGGGAGATCAAATGTAATCTGAGAGTTGGATTGGGTACTTAACAGCTGGTGCTTCTTGATGTTCCCTATGACCCCTCTCTAGCTGGGTCTTCCAGTTCACAGTTAAAGGAAAAGAGATGGATGCAAGCACAAAAGCTATTTAACAATGTGTCCAACCCATTGTGGGAAATGTCAGATTTTGACCGCACTGTGCCTTTGTCTGCAATTAAAAGGGTTGCTGGTATAGCTTCCTAGTGTAGATGGAGTTTATGCTTGTAAAAAAGTCATATTGCCTGTATAGCTTGTACAAAGTTTCCTTGGCAAACCAAGCTAGTCTTTTTGCCAGTATAACTGCATCTACGCTAGGGCTTTTGGCAGCATAGCTATGTTGGCAAAAAACCACCACCAGCCAAGGGATCTGCCCCAGTAAAACTTCTAAGAGTAGACTAGGCTTACTGCTTAATATTTCATATAAACAAAGGTGAAAGGGTTCATAGTAAAATGTTATATAGAGTGGGGGTCTGGACTTTATATGAATTTGTCATCCTCATCATGGCCTATCATATCGAGTGCAACCGGGATTTATCTCTAGCTATGTCTTTAAAGTGATCTGGCAGGATATTCAGATTAGGCCCATCACTGGCAATATTATTGTGCTACCAAAGCTTTGGGTGCCAACGTGATTGCCAATTATGTAGCAGCATTCCCTGGTAAACCTGCTTTGGAATTCTTTGGAATCTGTTATAATAGGCTTGACGGATGTGGACACTTTTCTAGCATCATGACATCGAGCCTGCCAGGAAGCTGCAGATCTACAGAACCATGGTTATACTAATTCTGTTTTATAGAAATGACATGTGGGCACAGTTGAAGGCGGAAGAACATGGGATAGGCATTTCAGTCATCTGTGTCAGCTGCTCCATATTAAGTGGCAGGACAAATGAGGATATTTGAAGCTGAAGCTAGCAACCCATCTCCTGCACTGGTTCATTTTCAGAGGCTTTCTTGGTATGGACATATATGCAGATGAGTATGGTCACTTTGTCTGTGTGTGATGCTTAAACATTTCCACATAATTGAAAACTGAGCTTTCCTGTGTCTTTCAGGAATTAAAAAGAAATCTGCCTTTTCTTTAAAGGGCAAACAACTGGCAGAAAAATTATTAATTTAGGCATAACCATTCAGGACTGGAGCTGTAAAAGCTGATGGTTCACAACTTTTGGCATATCGCCTAGTTCTGTACAGGATTCTGTTAATCCTTTTTTTGAATGTAGATGTACAGAGGCATGAATGCATATAAACTCTCTGGCAATTTTGAAATTAGTTACCCAATAACTACCAGCTGGTTGAGCTGTGTCTGTTAAATTGGCAGAGCCTAGCATCATATATTTTTAAATCTGTGTAAAATTTCCAATTGACCAACCCTGACATAGACCACTTATCCTGATCTCCTATTTGATCATGCTGCAGCTGTATCCTTAAGATGGCTAATAGAATTTAACTCTGTGAAGCGAGGTAGGAGCTTGCCATCTGCTTTTTGAGCTGCTGTGTTTCAAATGCAGACTGGCAGGCAAAACACAGTGAATCAGTCTCATAAGAGTAACTATAAATATGGTTGGGGAACAGGGAAATCTCCTTCTGAGAAGAGATTTCATGTTGCAAACGTAAGTCTCTGTAAGTGAATGCATGGTGGTGTATGCTCATGCCTCCCCTTTTGTGCAAACGGTAGATCTATATATGAAATCTCTCTCACTTTTTAAAAGTTTGAATTAATAAAGCTAGACTAGAACATATAACAGTGTGTGGTCTTTACAAGCTAGAGGAAGATTTGTATGCAGTTCAGTATCTGGAGTTCTTGAATACTAATGGGAGTCTATTATCCATTTTCTGAAGGTTGCCAGTCTGATCTGTCCAACTTGTAGAAATGCTGTTCAGTTGTTCAATTGTAACTGTCCTTTTAACCATCCCACCTGATCAGTTTAATTGACACTGGAACATCAACTATTTCATCTAGTTGAAATTAATAAGATGAACATTGCGCTTCTTGAAGATGTGTGACTAAGCCAGGAATGACAAGTTCAGTGGCTGGGAGGGTACAGATGAGTTTACCCCTTCTAGAGGAGTGGTTGACTGGGCATTGGAGGATCTTTGAACTTTGGACTACAGATGTAAGGAGCATCTGGTTCAGACCACAAATACCATAGGTGCCTGTGGGTGCTGAGAGGGAACATGTTAAAATACTGGATTTCCTGTAAGTTAAAATCTGGGTTTCCATGTTTTTTGACCCTTTAAAAATGTCCCCACCACTGAGGATGGGAATAGAATTGAAGAAACAAATAGATTTGCTTGCTGCAATAATAAAACAAGTTTATCCCAAACTTAGTTTTCCTTTTCTCATCTTGTTTACTACACCTTTGTTATAGATTTAAGATAGACAAAGCTTAAACTTTCACTGCTATAAAAGCAGGAATGACATGGTATCTCCCTTCATTTCAGTATTTCAGGACATAAAAGGAAGTAGCTGCGTGTGTTAGCCAGTTAAACGTCTTCTGGGCTGTTTGTCATATAGTATTCCTCTTCTGACCCAGTATGGTAGATGTATAAAAGGCAGCTGACTAGGACAGCATCAATTTCAATCTGTTCTCTCTCTTGTCTGTGTATTTGAGCAGTTGAGCAGAAGCAGGAGAATAGGAGCAATCTTCTCCTGAGGGAATTTCTTGTAGAAGAATTTAAAGTGTAAGTTTGAGGGAGAGAACAAATTCCTGCACCAAATTTAAATGCTGGTTGCAGGCCCTTTGTAGATCTGGTTGCAGTAGCTCCTCCAAATTTCTGATTCTGAAGTGCAGTGCAAGAGTGACGACCCAGTGCCAATGAATTTATAATCTGACCCACCAAATGGGAAGCCAGGAAAAACTAGCTCAATCTCTAAAGCAGGTAGCAGCATATCTAATGGAAAAAACTAAATATGTAACTGTGGAAGGCAACTGATTCTGGCAGTGTGATCCTAGGTCTGACCATGTGATTGAGTTCTTAATGCTGAAGGGACTGCAAAGTGGGAGATTTCTGATTTTGTGTTGGCAGATTAAATTTGCCTTAAGTAAGTTTATTGATGTGCAGAATATACTAATTTTCTCCAGTTAGGCCTTGTTGAAGCTCTGAGGATCATTTAATATTTTTCTTGCAGATAGTCAAATATGCTCAGAATTGCTTTTCTCTTCCCATCTTTACCTCCCAAAGATCTCTGCTCGTGGATATATTTTTTAATACACTCTGATCTGCATGTATAAAAATGAAATTTTCATTCTTGACAGAATGAACACTTTGCTGATTTACAGTAAAGTTAGTTGTGGGTGGTTTATTGGCAAATACACATGCTTAAAAGGGGTTTAGAGTCAAGGAAAATAAATGCCTTTTTATTTCTCTCTCTCCTTCAGATTCAACACAAGGGCTGTCTGGTGCAGTTTTCTGGTGATCTGTTTCTAATTAAGATGCAAATTAACTTCTTGTTGGTGATCTGGATTTCGAAGTGCTAATGTGTACTGTGCTGGGAAATCTCCGGCATGTATGCTACAGCACTAGCACTGTTGGCTTTTGTGCTTGCTTTATTGGCTCTACTGCGGTAGTCAACTAGTAGCCTATTTTCAGTGCAGTGATGACATCAGTGATTAGTGCTGCATAAAAAGAAGCAAACAAAATCATGTTGATTTCAAACTTCACTGGAAGGCATGGTGGGTAGGGAAGGGAGAGGAATGTTCATTTGCAAATGGAAAAAGAACTCGGGGTGAATTATATTTAAGATCTTAAGAATGAGATTTTTTTTAGGGGAATATAGCAAAACCTTTTGTGTGTTAGAAGGGAATCAAAGTACTTCTATTCTCAGGGTGGCTGGCAGAGAACATATTGGGAAAGGGGAGCATATACATTGCTGTAACCTATCAGGCAACCTATTCCTTTGGTTTTGCCTAGTTGCTCACACAACACTGGTTGTAATGAGAATTAATGGGCATATGTGGTTTGTAATTTCCCCCAAAGATTCTATAACCTGACAAAGATTATTGCCTCACTTTACATTAGCATCGTATGTTCACTTAGTTGGCATTCATTAGAATATTCACTGATCATTGTCATTAACTAAAGGCCAAAATTAAAGCAAACAATGATATAGCTGAACGTAATGGAATATTGATGGAATTTTGATCCAAAAGAAAATTGTATCTGTACAGATTTCCCACATCTATAACACATCTTCAGTGTTAGTGAGATCCTGGTTTGAAGAATAACTACGCAAAAATGGTACCTTCTTAATCAAGAAATCCATGTGTGTTTAGTCATTGGCTTGTTTTGGTAACACAAAAATAACTTAGTACTACTTCTTTTAGCAATGCAGTGCTAACACACCTTTGGATAGATTTGTTCAAGTTTTGGTGCATAGAAGCCTTAGTGCCAATATCAGATGAGTGAGAGAGAACCCAGCTTGACTTTCCAGTCCCAGATTGAGTCTCTGGTACTGCTGGTTAGAAAACAGATCTCACTCCTGCAGACTGCACAAACTTGGAATTAGATAATTGAGATGCATGTGGAGCCCCGTGCTGCTGGCCTTTTAGTAAATCTTCAGAATAGAACCACACTTGCACCTAATAATGACCTTCAAATTGTTCTGTAGCAAACTGCCGTTTAAAAACTTGAAGAAAAAAAATGAGCAGGAGGATTTGTCCAGTTTTTGACAGCAGAATTCTGGTAAACTTTGGCTGCTGATGGGAGCCTTCTCTGGTAAATAGTATCTCTAATCTGCATTTTTTATTTTTGTAATTATCTTCAGAATAACATCCTCTAGTGCAGGTGGTGGCATATTAAGGTGAATTGGAATCCTTATCCAGGCAGGTAAACACAAAACAACTGATATACTGCTTTTCACTTTGCCTACCATTGAAATTGGGCATCTCTGAGGTGAAAGGCCCAAGATGAAAGCAACACATCACAACCAGTTTAGGACATGAAATGAAGGTTGGATATATACCCAGTTGAAATAGAGGGGGAACTGTAGGTCAGTACAATGTATTTGGAAAAACTGTATTTCAGACTAGAGAAAATGATTCTACACTAGTTAAGTAGGAAAAGAATTCCATTGAGAAGAAGCCATCTAGAATGGCATTTAAACTTAGATGTACATTTAATCATTTTTCAAGCAGCAGTTTAATTTTCCTTTACCAAAGGAATTAGAACATCTTCTTCCCCCTTTCAGTAATCTACATATCCTTGCAGTACATGATGCTGTTATGTAAAGCCTTCAGATAGTTGTACTTAGAGGATAGAATATGATCAGATTGTTTCTTGTCCTTGTTCCTTGTCTCTTCATACCATATAAAGTGGTGTTGTAGTAATCCTACTTCCAGTGAAACTTTAAACTTTAATAGGAATTATGAAAGATGAATCAAGTCCTCAATTCAAATAATTAATGGATTAATTTGCAGCCCTTTACAGATTATAAGCAAATCAAGAACTGGTTTCTGGCTGCAGAATAGCCACCTGAGCCCTGCTTTCATTAGTAAGGTCTGGTTTGTACAGATGAGATGTCCCTCTGCATAGCAGAACTGTTTAATGAAACAGTCTTCCAGAAGCTGTGCCAAGTGATCTAGGCATTTCTTAGAGGGCATCTTTATTCACAGGATCTGCAAACTTTAGATTCCTGATAAGGGATAAACTTTACTGTGCCCTTTGTTTTTTTTAAAAGTGACTTGGGGAGTAGCTGTTTCATCATACTGCCCTCCAGAAACTCATCCCTAGTTTTGAAATATTATTGGCACATTGTAATAGAATTTCAGTATCCCTGTCCTAAGCTAAATTGGGTGAGTAGAGAAGTGGTGAAGGCAGTCCATTCAGTCCTAGGGATTGAATGAGCAAATCACATTTCTCTCCCTCCCTTTTCCCCCAAAGCAAACCACACTTGCTGGTGGTGCGTAGATGGAAATTGACAGTTCTGGTGAGCTCAATATCTAACCCACTCTTTGGAGACCAGAAGAAAAAGGGAGACCTCAGAAGAAATCCCTCTTGAAATCTCAGAAGTTGGTGCATTGATGTGTGCTTACACAGCTAGAATTCAGGATTTTTCCCCACTGTACACAAGACTGTTGGTTGCTGGTCACTAAACTCCCGAGTTTGTGGAAGATGTTTTTAATAAGTAATCATCCAGCTGCTGTTACACATATTGTAAACAACAAATGATCCACGGTTGCGTTCCTCTACGAGGGGTTGTTGAGCTGACCGCAGGACATGTTTGTTAAATACAGGCATTTCACTAGGATTAAACGTCCTTCACACTGCTTGAAGTCGCGTAGGCCCTTTTGGACCACGCATTTAACCTTCAACAACGCAACTTCAACCCTGCTGAAGCCTAGAAAACCGAATGGAGTTCACAAGAAGTCACAAATAAACACCCCGTGAAAGACCCGATGCAGAAGATCCCTGACTTTGATCTCCCACAAAACTCAGGGGGAACCCTGAACCACATCCACACAAACCATGGCAGAGGTGGATACACAAATGAAAAATGGAAGACTTGCCAGTGTGCGACTGTGGTCACCCAGAACAGACCATGGACCATATAACAACTCGGTGCATGATTCACAAATATGAAGGCGGTATCACAGCAATATACTCTGCTACTCCAGACATAATTACTGTATCTGGCTTAAACATCTAAATGTAAAATGATAATTGTTGCTCTACATTTACATCAGCCATACGAAGAAGAAGATTAGGACTAAATGAGTGGATTGGAGAGAGCTGAATATGTGCACTAAAAGTAAAAAAAGGCAAGGAGGATGCTAGGTTGACCTCAGAGTACTGATACTTTCAATGATCACCACAACAGAAATGTCATTCTAATCTTGAAACTAATATGCCTCTGGGCTCCATAATAAATTACCCTTTTTAAGATCAGTTCTGTTGGTTTAGAAAGGGAGAGACTTGGTTTATTCAAAAAGAGTTCAAGATGTCAGAGTTTTAAAAGAATATAGAAATTATTCAGAGAGGAGTAAGATTTTGAAACTAGAAGTATTAATTTTGGGCAAAAACTTTTCCTCAAACAGTGAAAACAACCTGTTTTTGAAGTGCTGTTTAACCAACAGTGGCAAAATTTCCAGAAATGGGTTACATTGGAAAGCCAGAGTAAGAACAGCTCTGGGAATAAAGTGTTAATAAGGGTACGTCCAGACTACCCGCCGTATTGGTGGGTAGCGATCGATTTATCGGGGATCGATATGTCTCGTTAAGATGCGATATATCGATCCCCGAACGCGCTGTCCGTCGACTCCGGAACTCTACCGGAGCGAGCGGCGGTAGTGGAGTCGACGGGGGAGCCGCGGCCATCGATCCCGTGCTGTGAGGACCCAAGGTAAATCTATCTAAGATACTTCAGCTACTCTATTCATGTAGCTGAAGTTGCGTATCTTAGATTGATTCCCCCCTCCCCTCCCAGTGTAGACCAGCCTTAATTATCTGTGAAGCAGCCTTGCAAATTCATGTGTTCAGAAGCCTTCCTTGCCGTTTGTATTAAGTTGTGACTTTTGTAACTGCAGGCTTATGTACTTCTCAGTGTGACCCACAGGAAATGAACGCAACACATTTATGACACCATGAGTCTGGTAGCCCAATCAGATCAAAATCTAGGCTTTTCTGCTACAGTTCTAGTTTAGCTTGGGCCAAACTGCAGTTGTCACACACGGCTGCGGCAATATACTGGCTTGTCTGTGAGATGCTAGACTTGCCAGACTTGGCCTGTAAAATATCATGAATTTAACAGATACGGCGCTAACAGATATGGAACAAAATAGCTTTTTTCTTTTCTTTTTGCAGAGGCCAGTGATCTGTAGACCATACTTTTTTTTTTTTTTTTTTTTTTTTTTTCTATGCTGTATGTTGTAGCCTGGTGAAGACTTCAAGACTGTTACTGAGATTTTCCTGATATACTAATCCATAATTCACTATGGCTTCTTGAATACAAATTGTCTGAACAATTGGCAGCAGCCCTGGCAAAGAAGGAAATTTTTATGAGTAAAACCTTCTCTTTTGTGAGTCAAGCAAGCTGCTCTGTCAATCTCTAACTGTAATTTCCCAGCAAGCTTCCCCCTCTTTGTTCTCTTGCGATAACAGAGCTACTCCCAGCACTTGAGTGATAGGTTTGGATTGATAGTTTAAATGGCCCTATAGTGAGCAGAAAGTGTATTTTTGCTTGCTTGTGGACTGCTGTCAGCATTTATTCAGGTATTCTCTGTGTGCTGGCTTCCAGAAAAATGATTTGTTGATTTAAAAAAAAAAAAAAAAAATTACTTTTAAGGCATTGTTAGTGACGATTTTGCTCTTCAAACAGCAAGGGAAATACTGCGCTGTACAATTGTACTTTTTTTACACCTGACTGTCCTTTCTTCCTGATGTTTGTGTAGAATTGCAGATTGCTGTGTACTGTGTTGTGCCTGGAAAATAGTATAAATCAGTGAGTTGAGTAGGTGAGTCCAAAGCATTAGTTGGGATGATTTTTTAAGTTGATCTATGAATGCTTTTATTTAAACCAGAGGAAAGTTCTGAAACATGTTTTCAGTATTTGTTTGCAAAAGGGAGGGGGTGATGAAGAGATGCAGCAAATGGCTCCCTAAGAGTACTCAAAGCATAACTATTTGTATACCAGCTTATGGACTATGATCTGTCAGTGAGTCCATTTAAAGTGACCATATGGCCTGTTCCATCTGATGATTAACTTGTGGATTTCTGGAACACATTTTATGAATCTTGGGAGGACTCAGTTTTTGCATAGTGCAGATCTATTTTCTTAGTAGCTAAATGAGCTATAATTAGTGACTTTCTTTTTGTGCAGTAATAGGACTGTAGATGAAAATGCACAGATTTTGAACTATGCAATCTACATTTGTCCAACTTCATTTTGTACTACTTTCCCAGCCCCTCCTGCTTGACCAAAAGTGATGGAAGTCTGCCTCCTGGGAGTGGAAGTCAGTGGCTAACACACACTACTGCATTATCACAGTGCAAACAGGTCCTTGCCTTTATTTGCTTGCATTTCTTGAGGAAAGATTAAATTACCTTGTTTTGTTTGCATATTTGTGCGTTGCTTGGGGGAAAGATGTTAATATGGCCATTTTCATATCATAGGTGATATTTATGCATTGTTTAAGAGTAGACCCTTAACTATGTCTATGAACTTGGACTCCTCATAGCTTGCTTCCAGGGCAACTGAGCAAGGAATAGTGTGAAAAATATGCCAGAAAACTCTGCATAGGGCATAATTCCTGCATTGTTTCCCAGGTCTGTTAGTCTTCTTTGTACTGGATTTCTACCTAGACCAACATCTCAATAACATTTGTGTAAGGAGCATATGTGGTAAAATATTTACATGCTATGTGGTTATGTGGAGTTTAGGCAGACAAGCAAGCATTTTTTTGAAATGTCTTCTGTTGTAGTTTTCCAGCAGTTGATGCACAATGGATGCTAGGATACTAGCTTGATGGTCTCATTTGAAGCCATTGGCAATTACACTTAGAAGACACAGGAAATCTGCCAACTGACACTTTGCTGCTCTGTTTTGTAAACAAGGAAAAATGTAAATGCATTTGCTGCCTGCCTCATTCAGTGGCTTTTTTTGTTCTGTGTATTGTACCAAACTGCCTATCTGCAAAGATTCTTTACAAAATAATTGTTAAAAATACTCAGAGGGTCTTGCTGCACCAAGTTCCACCAAAAATTTTACTTAGAGCGTTCAGCTGTGTGCTCATGCCCATCTGCACTGTAAAACACTAGAGTGATGAGTGCACTATAAAAACCTATATGGAGTAGAATACAGTGTTAAATGACTGGCCTTAAAACAACCAAAGGACTTTCCATTTGTTCATTGTGACATGACTAATGTCTGTCATGTGTAGGTATGTTCTTATCCTCTGCCTAGAGAGCAAATTGTGTGTGCAGTGTAGTGTTTTGTTTTAGTAGGGTTTTGCTTTTGGAGTTTTTTAAAAGGTACATGCTGCTGCGTGTTTATCCTGTAATTGTTATGATCCTGTGTATGTGGAGAAGACACAAACCATGTCATAACCAAGTTAAGAAAAAATATACTTTAGCTTTAAAAGTGGCTTAAATCGTGGGGCCTGACTCTCCTCCTGCTAAAGCCCCCTTTTCAGCTACATTGGTGCACAGGGAGCTGAAACCAAGCAGATCAGGTCAGCTGAGAATTTTTGTGTAGGGGGAATCTCCGTGTGTAGGACCCTTCCAATTTCAGGGACTGTGAAATTAGTCCTTCCCCATGAAATCTGATCTCCCCTTCGCTGCTGGGAGCACCCTAGCTTGGGGGTCTCCTAGCTGCAAGTCTCTGCCAGGCTGGGGAGGACAGGACTTGCCTCCCCCTGCTGTAGGAGGCTCCAGTGCTGGGCAGCAGCCCCGGAGGTTCCTGCAGCTGGAGGAGGCTTGTGGAGATGGGTCCATCTCCCCCTGTGGCTGGGAGCTCCTAAGCTGGGGTGGGGGGAGGGGTGCTCCTAGCTGCGAGTCCCTGCCAGGTTGGGGAGGGACAGGACTTGTCCTTCTCCTGAAGAGCTGCTGGGGGAGGTGAATGGGGGGGAGATCAAACCCACTTCTGGGTTGGGACCCTCACAGTTATAAGACCCTGCAATTTCAGATGTAAACATCTGAAAACAGGAAATTGACCAGTTTTAAAACCCCCTGGCTGTGAAATTGATCAAAATGGATGGTGAATTTGGTAGGGTCCTATCCGTGTGGCCCTGTGCACTCTGGTAGGGAGGAAAGTGATTGCGGGTGGGGAAGAAGATATGGCTAAGCCATTATAAACATTGAATCTATCTCCCCTTGTAAGTATTCTCACACTTCTTATCAAACTGTCTGTACTGGGCTATCTTGATTATCACTTCAAAAGTTTTTTTTCGCTTAATTGGCCTCTCAGAGTTGGTAAGACAACTCCCACCTGTTCATGCTCTCGGTATGTGTGTATATATATCTCCTCGATATATGTTCCATTCTATATGCATCCGAAGAAGTGGGCTGTAGCCCACGAAAGCTTATGCTCTAATAAATTTGTTAGTCTCTAAGGTGCCACAAGTACTCCTGTTCTTTTTGTACGTTCTGGTTATTCCCTGCTGGTGGAATGGCCTCTGAGACAGCAAAGCAAAAATTAAGGCAGTCCTGAGGCTGATCTAACTTTCTGGAGCTGATTTGGCCTATGGTTTTTTGATAAGTCATCTGTGTCTCCCTTGGATCCTGCACAGGGCACAGCTTAGCGGGACTCAAGGATTGAGTCCCAGGTTTTAACAGATTCCATCTACAATGTGTATTGCTAGCCAACTACAAAAGCAGTTTCTCCTCCCTTGGTGGTCACACACCAACTGCTAGAAGAGGGCCTCACCCTCCCTGATTTGAACTAACCTCATTATCTCCAGACTGATTCTTGCCTGCATATTTATACCTGCCTCTGGAAATTTCCACTACATTCATCTGACTAAGTGGGTATTCACCCACTAAAGCTTATGCTCCAATACGTCTGTTAGTCTATAAGGTGCCACAGGACTCTTTGTCGCTTTTTACAGGTCCAGACTAACATGGCTACCCCTCTGATACCATCTACACAGTGAGGTCCAAACCATGTTGTAACAGTTGGTCCCTAGTATTGAATTGTGCTTAGAGACAGACAGGTTTGTAGTACAAATAAGTCCACAGCTCCTCCAAATTAGAACTGTTACAGTGCTGCATTCATATAAGTGTAATTCCTTTTTTGGCCAGTTTTATTTGAGAGTGAGTGCCTCTTTCTGGTTTGTCGCTTTGGAAACCGTATAAGTTAGACTGGAAAGAGGCACTTTTATTACCCCCCCATGTGGGCACTCTTATTCCAGAATAGTGGTATAACTGTAGTGGTATAATTATACTGGTAAGTGTTCCCTCTGTAGACAAACCTTTAAAAAGAGACCACCTTGAGGTAAATGAACTTGTTTTGACTATAACATTGCAGCCTTATGAAGTTGTTGCTTGGCATTCTCAAGGAGTGTATAAGACTTGCTAGATCGGGGTGGGCAAACTATGGCCTGGGGGCCGCATCCAGCCCTCCAGATATTATAATCTGGCCCTTGAGCTCCAGCCGGGGAGCGGGATCGGGGGCTTACCCAGCTCCACGTGGCTCCCAGAAGCAACAGCATGTCCCCCCTTCGGCTCCTACATGTAGGGACAGCTTCGCACGCTGCCCCTGCCCCAAGTGCTGCCCCTGCAGCTCCCATTGGGCGGGAACTGTGGCACCTGCAGATAGGGCAGTGTGTAGAGCTGCCTGGCCGCGCCTCCGCGTAGGAGCCCCCTCCCATACTCTGAATTCTGCATTTCTGGCCCTCCCCCAGCCCCTAATTTCGTAAGCATTCATGGCCCGCCATACAATTTTCATACCCAGATGTGGCTCTCAGGCCAAAACGTTTGCCCACCCCTGTGTTAGATCATCTAGATACAAGGTTGGGAAACTTGCCATTTCTTACTGCAACTACAAAAGTAAACAGAACTCTGGTGAAACTGAATTTCATCTGCCCCTAAGCAGTCTGAAGACATTGTTCTTAGAATCCTTGCTGAGTTTCCATAGACAAAATAAACTGGGTTGTGATTGTTCAGTGTGTGATTGGGCTGCTATTAGTTTGTTCTAAAGCTGTTCTAATCTCAGACCTTGTTTTTGAGAGGAGCTAGGTTGTGGGTGAAAACCCTGTACCCTAAAACCCATTGGGGTGCAGTTCTCTCCTACTCCTTCCACTTCCATTGCGTTCAGATGTTACTCTGTTGTACGTAAGCAGTTCACACACCATAACTTCCCATTTATAGTCAAATTTTTAAATGTCTCATTTGAAGTCTTTAAAAAAAAAAAGTATCAAAAAATTCTGCTGAGTTTATCCTCCATCTGCTAGCTTGTTTAGATCTGTGTCATTTCTAAGTGTTGTTGGTGCATCATTGGGCTGTTAGTCAGATTATATGAATGGGGATTGGGAATGCTCAGTTCCAGTATATTTTTTTCTAATTTTTCCTTTTATCATTTTAATATATAATTTCATAGCTGAGATAGCTGCAGACATTCTTAAACTGGGCATTTCTCTATCAAATAGTGTGTACAAATCAAAGCAATAACCCATGACAAGATTGCTCTTTTACCAGGAGAGAGCCATACTATTTGGAAATATGAGGTGTGTGTTTGGAGATCTCACTCTAAGGCCTCGTCTACACTGGCAAGTTTCTGTGCAGTAAAGCAGCTTTCTGCGGTGTAACTCCCGAGGTTTACACGCTGCCAAGCCACTTAGTGTGCAGAAACTGCACAGTTGCAGCGCTGTAAAAAACCCCCCCTGACGAGAGGCATACAGCTTTCTGCGCGGGGGCTACAGTGCCGCAGTGCCAACGTAGACACCCTGGTCGATTACAGCGCTCTGATTGGCCTCCGGCAGGTATCCCACAATGCTTGTTCTTGCCCCTCTGATCATCAGTTTGAACTCTACTGCCCTGTCCTCAGGTGACCAACTGTCATCCCCACCTTTTAAATACCTTTGGAATTTTGAAAGTCCCCTTCCTGTTTGCTTGGTGATGTGTGCAGTGGTCTCAGTGCATCTTTCCAGGTGACAATACCTGCTCCACACACCAGGCGATCCCCTGCTTGGAGCAATGCAGAGCTGCTGGTCCTCATCAGCATTTGGGGAGAGGAGGCCGTCCAGTCCCAGCTGCGCTCCAGCTGTAGGAATTATGATACCTATGGACAGATTTCATGATGCATGACAGAAAGGGGCCATGACCGGAACACACTGCAGTGCAGGGTCAAAGTGAAGGAGCTGCGGAACGCCTACCACAAGATGCGGGAGGCAAACCACCGTTCCTGTGCTGTGCCCACACGCTGCTGGGTCTACAAAGAGCTGGACACGATACTCGGCAATGACCTCACCTCCACTGCAAAGGCCACTCTGGATACTTCAGTGGCTCGTGTGCCAGTCGTGAGTGGACTGAGCCAGGAGAAGGACATCTTGGCCAAGGAGTGGGAGGGGGACCCAGAGTCAGAGGACGACTCAGATGTCAGAGATGCATGCAGCCAGGAGCTCTTCTCTACCCCAGAGGAGGCTAGCCAGTCACAGCTGGTGGAGCTTGGTGAAGCACAAACAGGAGAGGAGTCCCCTGGTAAGTGGCTTTGATTTTTGGGAATCGCTGAAGCGAGTTATGGGCAGGAGGGTTGCAGAAAGCAGGCTTGTGTCTGTCTGTATGATGCATGTACCATCACATGTCTAGTCTGAGCAGCGGAACAGGGTGTTGATTGACTCCCTCACTTCATGGGAATCTGCCTCCGAGATCTCCAGGAAACTCTCATGGAGATACTGGGCAGTCTGGTGCCCCAGGTTCTTTGGCAGAGCTGCTTTGTTTCTTGCCCCATTAAGGGTTATTTTCCCGCGCCATAACATTGCTGCACACATGCAAGCCGCATAAGGGCTAGGGCGGAAGCCGCAGCCCTGCTCACCCTCAGCAGCAATCTTCCATAATGAACACAGCCTGTGGAAAATATGGGGACAGTAATGATTATAAGGCCCCCCACCTACAGTGCTGGCTGTCCCCAGGAGCCACATGCCCAGTGTACAGTACGGTCCTGGAACACTAATTTCCTCTGCGGTTACTCACCTTTTTGGGGGTCTTGTGGCTTGTGTGTGCTTTCCTGGGGTCAGCCAGTTAGTGACAGGTATGTGAATAGTGGCTGTGTTTTAAATCACTGAAGCAGTTGTCTGTGTTGCAAACAATACTTCTTCTGTAAAATGTTGTATTTTGGCTAAAGAAGACTTTCTGCATGATGTCATGATGCATTCCATGGCCCAAAAACAAGAACTGAAGGAGTGGCGGGACAGCGAGATGAGGGACTGAAAGGAGAATATGGCACAGCAGAATGAAGCCATGAAGCAGCTCTTAAACGATATGGAGCGCCAAGCAGACATGCTCCAGGCGCTACTAGCACTACAAACCGAGCAGCTCCGCACCCGCCCTCCCCTGCAGCTGCTGTCGCAAAACTCTTTCCCATGTGCCCCTAGACACCGCCAACACACTTATCAACCTCATGGCTCCAGTCTGTACCGCTGCATTCCACTCCTGTCCTGTCACAGTCCAGCCCTGCGGACTCCTAGTACCCACTGCACTCAACACCCGTCTCTCTGCAGTTTAGCTCTGCTGAAGTACAGTACTCACTGCACTGTACTCCGAAGGACAAGTTTGCATGTGATACCTGGACATACACAAATCTTTAACTGTACCGGGGCCCCACCTCCTCCTGGGATCTTCCCTTCCTCCATCCCCCACAGTGCTGATCTGGTTTTTTTTGTTTCTCTCCCCTCTTGTTGTTGTTTTTAAATAAGATAATCGTTTTGGTTTGAAAGCAATCTTTATTCCATTAATTGAAAGCAAACAGAGCCCTGCAAAGCAACATGCAGTTTCCTTAAACCTTCATAGTGCATCATCTGCACCAATCACAATCACCTCAAGGCATCTCTGATCCTTATGACCCTGCACTGTGTCCCTCTAGTAGCCCTGGTCTCTGGCTGTTCAAATTCAGCCTTCAGGTGCTGAGCCTCAGTGGTCCAGCCCTCAGTGAAGCTTTCACCCTTGTCTTCACAAATATTGTGGAGCATACAGCATGTGGTTATAAGTGTAGGAATATTGTCATCGGCCAGATCCAGCCTCCCATATAGGCAGTGCCAGTGGCCTTTTAAATGGCCAAAAGCACACTCCTCAGCAGAGTTGTTCTGCACTTGTTCAGCCTGTTGGTGAACCGGTCCTTGCTGCTATCAAGGTGTCCCGTGTATGGCTTCATAAGCCACGGCATTAAGGGGTAAGCAGGGTCTCCTAGGATTACAATGGGCATTTCGACTTCCCCTACGGTAATCTTCTGGTCCATGAAGAAAGTCTCTGCTTGCAGATTCCTGAACAGGCCAGTGTTAAACCAGCCTGCGTTATTGTCTGTGAAACGCCCATGGTGAGCCACAAGCACCTGAAGAACCATAGAGAAATACCCCTTACGATTAACGTACTCAGTGGCTAGGTGGTCTGGTGCCAGAATTGGAATATGTGTGCAATCTATCTCTACTCCGCAGTTAGGGAAGCCCATTTGTGCAAAGCCATCCACATCATCACACACGTTGCCCAGAGTCACGGTCTTTCGGAGCAGAATCCAATTAATGGCCCTGCATACTTCTGTCAACACAAATCCAACGAAAAAAGAACAGGAGTACTTGTGGCACCTTAGAGACTAACAAATTTATTAGCGCATAAGCTCTAATAAATTTGTTAGTCTCTAAGGTGCCACAAGTACTCCTGTTCTTCTTTTTGCGGATACAGACTAACACGGCTGCTACTCTGAAACAAATCCAACGGTTGACTTTCCCACTCTGAACTGGTTAGCGACTGATCGGTAGCAGTCTGGAGTACGCAGCTTCCACAGTGCAATCGCCACATTCTTCTCCAGGGCAGCTCTCATTCTCGTGTCCTTGCACCGCAGGGCTGAGGCGAGCTCATCACACAGTCCCATGAGTGTGGCTTTCCTCATCTGAAAGTTCTGCAGCCACTGCTCGTCATCCTAGATATGCATGACGATATGACCCCACCACTAAGTGCTTGATTCCCGAGCCCAGAAGTGCTGTTCCACTGTGGTCAGCACCTCCATGAATGCCACAAGCAATCTCGTGTCATAGCTACTACGCCTGGGGAGATCAATGTCAAACTCCTCTTACCTTTGTAGTTTAAGGAATAACTCCACTGCCATTCGTGACGTGTTAGTGAGAGCGAGCAGCATATTGGTTAACAGTGCGGGATCCATTCCTGCAGACTGAAGAGGCAGAGCACGCAGTTTATAAACCATTGGAAGATGGTGCCAAATGCGGATGGAAGCACAGGGATTGCTAGGATGCGAAGCAGTGCATCACGGGGCATTGGGACAGTACCCAGGATGCCCCCTTCTTAGCGGCAGAAGAGGAAGAGATACTCTGTGGGCTAGCTGCCCAGAGGGCACTGCTCCAAATACCGCTGCAAGTGCCGCAAGTGTGAACACACAACAGTGATTTCCTTTCAGTGCTTTCTGAGCATTGCTGTAACTGCTTGCGATGTAACTCTGCTAGTGTAGACATATCCTAATGAACATTTAATAGCCCTGATGTGGAGGGTCCTAACCTTCCCTGATGAAACTGCATGCCCTTATGAAAAAAGGTCTCTGAGCGATCACATTTCTTCAATCTCTTTGTGATCTACTTTTATTGTAAAATCTCTATAGGTCCTCCAGTCAAATTGCACCTGGCTAAATTACAAAACATTGTTATGACAATTTTGAACAGCTAATTTAAACAATGTACCAGCCCAGGCTCGATCTTTGACCTTTGCTATGATTGTCGAAAATGCTAACTTTCTCACCCACTAAAAGAAATACTTGTCCTGAGTGAGAAGGTAAGATTTTTACAAGGCTGGTTAAGGAATTCATTTGAGTGCATGCTTGCTAAATATACACATTTGAAATACACCTCTACCTTGATAGAACGCTGTCCTCGGGAGCCAAAAAATCTTACCGCGTTATAGGTGAAACCGTGTTATCTTGAACTTGCTTTGATCCACCGGAGTGCGCAGCTCCCCTCTCCTCCCCC
Organism: Trachemys scripta elegans; assembly: GCF_013100865.1. Taxonomy (NCBI): domain Eukaryota; kingdom Metazoa; phylum Chordata; order Testudines; family Emydidae; genus Trachemys; species Trachemys scripta. The sequence continues at coordinate 37,874,940 of NC_048310.1, read as the reverse complement.
CCGGGAGCACTGCTTTACTGCGTTATATCCGAATTCATGTTATATCAGGTCGCGTTATATCGAGGTAGAGGTGTACATTCACTGGCGTTGCTGCCTTGTGCTTTGACCTGTAACTGGTCAGAGTTTTTGTATATTTGTCACCTACTACGTATAATTTCATTGGAGCATGTGACTGGAAGCCCATTGTTTTGAATGACTGGAACAAATAAAACAAATGTGCTGAAATCCCAGCAGGGTTGACTCAAGCCCTTCCAGTATTTGAGGCCAATAAGCTGATCACCATGCAGTTTACTAATCTTCAAGTCTCATTAAAGGAGGTCCTGTTTCCATTGTATGGACACTATTGGTTCCAATGCACTCTTCTAAACACTAGGGGTTTTGCTCCCACATCACTTGTCAATTTGCCAAAAATTCCCTCCTGCACTGTGGATTGTCACACAGTTATCTGCTTGGCTGCTGCCTTTCACCCTAGAGTGGTTGCATTTAATCAATAGTATGGTATGAATATAGTTTTTAAAGCACTTGGAGGATCCTTCAGAATGACAGGGGCTACAGAAATGTAGGAATGCATTGTTCTGTTAGAGAAACAAGGTGGATGAGGTAATATCTTTTATTGGACCAATGTCTGCCAGTGAGAGAGACAAGCTTTTGAGCTTACACAGAGATCAGTCCCTCCATGGGCCTAGTCACAAGCCATTAAAGCCTTCCTTCTAGAGCATCATGTTTCTCCAAGGGAACCAGTTAAGGGATGTGGGTACAAAATGTGTTTTATTCTGTCCCTTGAATTGCCTTTCAAGGGTGTGTAGATAAACTTGAGGTAAGTTCTGTCTATATTGCCCATACCTGCTCTTCTCAAAACATCCTTCCATGAGGACATATGACAGCTAGCTTCCTGAATGATTGAGCCCAAAGTACCCTCAACCCCTTAAGGGCAGATAGCACTGTGTCTCTAGCTTTAGTTTAGACTTGTGAATACCCCATAAAAATTAGTTTGTCCCTGCCTTTTAAGGGAGGCAGGCATTTCAGGGACAGAGTGAATTGGGTCCTTAGGGGACCCATAAGGGGATCCCCACTTATATCATTTAAATCCAGATCTTGCTTTTTTCATCTTTGTTGAGTTCTTGGTTTGTCCTCTGGGCTAAACTTTTGTGGATTTAGGATATATGCTGTGCTACCCAAAACTGTTGCAAAGGGTCCCAAGACTTATTCTCATGGAAGCATCCGGGTCTGTTTCTAAACATTCTTCTGCTTTCTTCTCAGTGGATGCAATCTGTATTTGCAAGAGGCTTGAGCAAGAGCATTCCTCTCATGTAGAGATCCTTTGGTGAATCAAGAGTATTGCTCTGTATCGGCCTTTCTCTCCCCTCTCATCAGTACCCAGAAGGGCCATCCTATTGCTTTGGACATCCCAGCCAGATAAATGTCTGCTCCTGGGCTACTCGGAATCAGTACAGAGTAGATCTGACTAAAATCCCAAAGCTTTAGACAAAGCATAACAACTGAGAGTAAGAGGAAAGAAGGTGAACAGAAATCTAATTCCTTCTCAGCATCATAAACCACTGGAGCCCTGTGCTCAAAAGCTGTGCTTGCCAAGAAAGAGGAGTTAAACTGTTTGTCAGGGCAAGATCATTCCTTCACATGCTATTATCAAAGCTCAGAAGCCAAAGGCCACCTCTGAAACTCAGAAGACTGTAACATCAACTAGCAGAAGTAACTGAAAACAGGTATTTACACCTTTTGTTCTGAGTTTTCTTGGGGTTAGAACAGAAAATTTCATCCTCCAACTTACTATTTGTCCCTTCAATCATATTTGGTGTTAGCCAATAGGAAAATCTTGATTTAATGTGTACCTCAGAAGATCAGTTAATGAATAAACTTATTTGGATCATTACCAGCCGACAGAGGAGTATATAGAAGGTACTAAGATGTCTCAAAATTGGCGGTCTAGAAGTTCTCTTTTTCAATTTTTTGTTTAATCAAGTTCAACTATAGAAATAATTAATGCATCAGGAATTGTCTCTAGCTGGCACAAAAATTCTTGTTCTTGCTGCTGCTGCCCGCTCAGAGTGATTAGTGAAGTAACCAATCAATTCTGAATTGGTTTCTTGAGATGCCATAATTTAATCAAAAGGTGAAAATCATTTGTACATCAGTGATATTTGCAAGACTCTGAGAGTAGTGTTAATTGCTAGTACAGAGAACTGCAAAATCAGTATTGCATGAGATTGTTTTGGGGAAGCCACAATTAAAACAATCTCCAATTTGATAACAGTATAGGAGTTGAGAAACAGGATAACTTTTTTTTGTTAATCATTTAAGTTGGGTCAGCCAACTGTAAATGGATGTGATGGGGGAGTGGTAGCCATTCTGAGGAAATGAGGTGCAGATGTTTAACTCCATGCAGTCCAGGACTATGTCATCCTGCTTATATACACTTGCAGAAAGCTCTGTTCAAACTCTTTTTGCATGCATAATAGAGGCAAGTCTGCTTGCCACTTGCCTGTAAAACCATCAAGGTATAATTCTTGGCTCAAGACAAACTGCTGGTGAGCTGGCTGTTTACAGCAGTGTCATCCTGAACTCCCTGAATTAACCTTATACCCAGAAGTTTAAAGCAAAATATTCTGCTTGATAGGTTTATTGCTAATTTAATGGGAAACTGATAAGCTTGAAATCACAGGGGGTTTCAGGCTGGAATTCTCAAACAAAGAACTTAAAAATGGTTCAAATGTTGAGTCTCGGAAGCAAAGGGTCAGCAGAGAAGCAGGTTGTAATTTAGTGTCTCCGTGTTCTCCTGGGGACCAAGGCTAAGTTGGGTGGCTTCTTTGAGTGATGGTCCCTATCTGTATTCCACACATGAGGCCGCATGTATGCCAAGTGCCTGAGTCTGGAAATTCTTCATAGAATCATAGAATATCAGGGTTGGAAGGAACCTCAGGAGGTCATCTAGTCCAACTCCCTGCTCAAAAGCAGGACCAGTCCCCCCAGAATAAAATGCCAAGACACCTGGGATTCCCAGGTGGTCACCCATCCAAGTACTAGCCAGGCCCAGGACGGGCAGTGTCTGTTGGCCCACATGTGCACAGTATCTCTCCTTGTGCTGTCGACCAAGGGCATAAGACGCATCATGGATTGATGCCTCCCCATTCCTCCTCTTACCACAAATCCAATAGGATCTGAAGCAGGGGGGGATGGAGGATGGGTGGGTAGTGGAATACAGATAGGAACCACACAACTCTAAGAACTTCCGGTTACAGTAAGTAGCTTCCACTTCTTTGAATCATGTGGAATAAGTGTATCTCAATAAACCTAGGTCAAAATCTACTACTTTCAGTTGTAGAATCTGTTTGCTGGTTCTTGGATTGTATTATGGTTGTAGAAGGGAGATGGTAAAACAAAGTGAAATTCCTTCAGCTGTTCCAGCAGCCCTGTCTAATGAAGTGTACAGTCTGGTGAACTAAACTCATGAAGATAATTTCATTTATTTTGTATTGTATCAAGGCTCATAGCTGTTCCATGTCATCAACATAGCTGTATCATGAAGTTTGATTAGAATTTTATCTAGTCACGTCTGGCAAAGCTCGTTTTGAAAACTTTGGCTTAGTGGTAGGCCTCTAAATACATTTTCATGTTGCCTTGGATTTTTCATTCAGTAGTTGATAAAAATTACTTCAAACTTCTTTTATTTAAAAAAACCCTTGAAAACATAGGTGGCAATACATCTATCCAGGATGCATAGTGTCTGCAATAGTCCTCTGCATTAGTAGTTAATTTCTGAAATTAAATGAGCCAAGGTGTTTACGAGCAAATCCTTTATAGTTTTACATGAACTTAGCTGTTCTCAATCAATAAGTAGGCCCTACCAAATTCGTGGCCGTGAAAAATGCGTCACAGTCCGCGAAATCTGGTCTCCACCATGAAATCTGGTCTTTTGTGTAACTATTACCGTATACCAGTGGTTCCCAAACTTGTTCCGCTGCTTGTGCAGGGAAAGCCCCTGGCGGTCCGGGCTGGTTTGTGTACCTTCCGCATCCGCAGATTCGGCCAATCGCAGCTCCCGGTGGTCGCGGTTCACCGCTCCAGGCCAATGGGCGCTGTTGGAAGTGGCACGGGCCAAGGGATGTACTGGCCGCTGCTACCAGCAGCTCCCATTGGCCTGGAGCAGTGAACTGTGGCCCGTGGGAGCCTCAATCGGCCGAACCTGCGGACGCAGCAGGTAAACAAACCGGCCTGGGGCTCTCCCTGCACAAGCGGCGGAACAAGTTTGGGAACCACTGCCCTATACTATACAGATTTCACAGGGGAGGCCAGTGTTTCTCAAACTGGGGGTCCCGATCCAAAAGGAAGTTGCTGGGGCGGGGGGGGGGAGGAGAGGAAGGTTTGCAAAAGGGTCATGGTATTGTCACCCTTACTTCTGCAGTGCCTTCAGAGCTGGGTGGCTGTAAAGTGGTGGCTGGTGGCCAGGTGCCCAGCTCTGAAGGCAGCAGTCAGCAGCAACACAGAAGTAAGGGTGGCAATGGGTGATCAGAGAGTGGCAGCTGCTCGCTGAGGGACCACCTTTGAAGGCAGCAGCACAGAAGTAAGGGTAACAATATCATACCATGCCATCCTAACTTCTATGCTGCTGCTGGCAGCGACTCTGCGTTCAGAGCTGGGCTCCTGGCCAGTAGGTGCTGCTTTCCGGCCACCCAGCTCTGAAGGCAGCGCTGCCGTCAGCAGTAGTGCAGAAGTAAGGGTGGCAATACCATGACTCCCCTACAATAATCTTGTAATGCCCCCACTACTCCATTTTGGGTCAGGACCCCCTACTGTTACAACACTGTGAAATTTCAGATTTAAATAGCTGAAATCATGAAATTTATTATTTTTAAAATCCTATGACCATGAAATTGACCAAAATGGACTGTGAATTTGGTAGGGCCCTATCAATAAGAGATTTACATATTGATAGCATACAGTTCTGGTTACCTTACCAGTTCGTAGTTAATCTTTTCGGTTTAGTATGCAGAGCTACCCATCTGAAGAGATTGTGGGACTTTACACCAATCAATCATTTTTTATAGGTGTTTCCAGAATATGGAAGAAAACAAAAGCTAATTGTCTTAAATCGACATTGTTCCCGGAGACACTGGATAACTGTTCAGTTACCAACAAAGCACTAGAGGTTACAAGACCAGTGGCTGGCTTTAAAAGTCTCAACCCTGGCCATTTGCTAATTCCCGGGGTAATGGAGACGGATCGTACTGTGACATAGCTATGTCTGCTAAATCATGAATGTGACTCTACAAAACTGCCTATCCTGATGTATTAAGGAAAGAAGACTTGAGGGTTACTATTGGGTTGAATGCCCTTTAGCAGATGCTCTTTTATAATGGAGAGGAGAGGGACAGACAACGAATGAAACGTTTTTTAATTTATTCACAAACGTGGGATTCAGGTTCTCAATTTGCCTCCTGGCTTGTCTTCTAAAATGCAGGATGGATAGGGTAGTATATGTTCTCCTCAGACGTGGCTCTTTCAGACTTTCACTGGCAACAACTTAAAAATGGAAGGAAGGATAAACAGGGGCATACTATTCTGAAGAAGTAGTATGTAGGTCCTAGGACTATCTAAAAGCAGTAATGTATAGACTTCTCCCCATAAATCCAAATGGTGCAGCTGAAAAACTGGCAGGTGAACACATTTCAGATGAAGTGGTGAAGGTCTCAACAGACAGTTTCATGCTTTCCGTGGGCTCAGAATAAAATATTGTTCCACAAAAACTGAATTTTGGGGTGGGTGTCTTTACAATAGTTTTTTCCCGATAGGCTGACCAAACTCAGCCTCATTTCAGAGAACTGACTGTATTCCAAGGCACGAATACTACAGGACACATGCCAGGGCCACTGCTATCCATCTCGGGTGCTAGAGTAGCGATTAATTACTCACTCAAGTGAGAATGCATTGTGGGAGTCTTAAGTGCTAGGAGTCAAGTATCAGGGGGTAGCCGTGTTAGTCTGTATCTACAAAAACAACAAGGAGTCTGGTGGCACCTTAAAGACTAACAGATTTATTTGGGCATAAGCTTTCATGGGTAAAAACCTCACTTCTTCAGATGCATAGAGTGAAAGTTACAGATGCAGGCATTATATACTGACACATGTTGAGCAGGGAGTTACTTCACAAGTGGAGAACCAGTGTTAACAGGGCCAATTCGATCAGGGTGGATGTAGTCCACTCCCAATAATAGATGAGGAGGTGTCAATTCCAGGAGAGGAAAAGCTTCTTCTGTAATGAGCCAGCCACTCCCAGTCCCTATTCAAGCCCAGATTAATGGTGTTGAATTTGCAAATGAATTTTAGTTCTGCTGTTTCTCTTTGAAGTCTGTTTCTGAAGTTTTTTTGTTCAATGATAGTGACTTTTAAATCTGTAATAGAATGACCAGGGAGATTAAAGTGTTCACTTACTGGCTTATGTATGTTACCCTTCCTGATGTCCGATTTGTGTCATTTATTCTTTTGCGGAGGGACTGTCCGGTTTGGCTAATGTACATGGCAGAGGGGCATTGCTGGCACATGATGGCATATATAACATTAGTGGATGTGCAGGTGAATGAGCTGTTGATGGTGTGGCTGATATGGTTGGGTCCTCTGATGGTGTCGCCAGAGTAGATATGGGGACAGAGTAGGCAACGAGGTTTGCCACAGGGATTGGTTCCTGGGTTGGTGTTTCTGTGGTGTGGTGCGTAGTTGCTGGTGAGTATTTGCTTCAGGTTGTCTGGTGGCACCTTAAAGACTAACAGATTTATTTGGGCATAAGCTTACGTGAGTAAAAACCTCACTTCTTCGGATGCAGGTTGGGGGGTTGTCTGTAAGCGAGGACTGGCCTGCCTCCCAAGGTCTGTAAGAGTGAGAGATCATTTTCCAGGATGGGTTGTAGATCGTAGATAATGCGCTGGAGAGGTTTTAGCTGGGGGCTGTATGTGATGGCCAGTGGTGTTCTGTTGTTGTCCTTGTTGGGCCTGTCCTGTAGTAGGTGATTGCTGGGTACCCGTTTTGCTCTGTCAATCTGTTTCCTCACTTCCCCAGGTGGGTATTGTAGTTTTACGAATGTTTGGTAAAGATCTTGTCTCTGTCTGAGGGGTTGGAACAAATTTGGTTGTATCTTAGGGCTTGGCTGTAGACAATGGATCATGTGATGTGCTAGGAGGAGGAAGTAGACACTGTTCTAAGTCTCATGTCACAGTATGTGGTGCTACCAGCAAGCCCTCATGATAGGCTGCCCTGCAAACTTTTAATGCCCATAGTAGAAATCCAATTCTCAGCAAATGCTCGACTTAGCACAAGAGTGGTCTGACTTGTTCACTGAAAGACCAGACTCCGTGAACACGGGGAGAGAATCAGTATTTTTGTTCAAGTGTGCATTTGCCCACTGCTGCATCAGCCAACAATAGGAGGTAACTGGTCATACTTGAGAAAACAAGTGCTACTTCAGTGCTAACAAGTTTGTTTGTTTGTTTGTTTGTTTGTTTTTTGCTGCATTAGCTGCGGGAAGAGGAAAATTTTAGTCACCGCTCTTTACTTTTCCTTTAATTTTATACAGTGGGCTGGTGGGGAGGAGGTTGATACAATTACTCTACTTAAAACTGAGTTTTTAAGAATTTTTTTATGCTTACAATCCTGTCTATGCATCATAGCAAACAGGATGTGGTATTTTTAATGACCTAGAAGCAAATTTATCTAAGAGAATGCTTTACCACAGGGAAGTATTTAGCATCATTTCAAGTATAGGCAGTGGAGGAAAGGCAGATTTTATTTTTTTGTCTGAAGTAACTAGGCAGATGAAGTATTTTGAAATTCAAAGGAATTGGCCCAAGGCCACTATCAACTTTAGGCACTTGATTGTCAAATAGGGGTTTTTGTGTGCAAGGGGGTTCCTCTGCGGGCTTTCTTATGCTCTTCTCTAGCCTTTCCAATATCGATGAAATGGGGAAGATAACTTTTAACCCTTTTCTGGTGCTGAAATGTGTCCTAGCAGTATTTTATAAGTAATATATTCATTATGCTAAGACCCACAGATCTGTTTTGATGCGTATTTCAGCCTGTTTGCTGCTCAGACCTGTCCTTCACTGATAAAAGGGGAATGCCCTGCCTCCTGAAGTACCCACGAGTTCCTTTTGCCTCCACAGTGGCTGGTGGGTGTAACCAGACCCTTCTGCTCCACAGCTTTTCGAAGGGAAAACTCAAGAACTTTTATTCCAAATCTCAAACTTAACAATTTAGCTGTCTATACCCCAGCTATGTTCCAGGGCTGAATCTGCCTTTTGGGGAGTGAACAGAACAGGGAAGTTATCAAGTGATCCATCCCCCGTCATCCAGTCCCACCATTTGGCAGTCAGAGCATGTTGCATCCCTGACCATCTTTGCTTATAGCCATTAATGAGCCTATCCACTATGAACTTGTCTAATTTTTTTAAACTACTTATACTTTTCGCCTTCACAGTATACCCTGGCAATGAGTTCCACAGGTTGACTGTGCATTGTGTAAAGAAGTACTTCCTTGTGTTTATTTTTAAATCTGCTAACTATTAATTTCATTGGATGACCCCTGGTTCTTGTGTTATGTGAAGGGGTAACTAACACTTTCACTTTCTCCACACCATTCACGATTCTATAGACCTCTTTCATATCCCTTCTTAGCTGTCTTTTCCAAGCTCAACAGTCCATACCCTTAATCATTTTTGTTGCCCCTCTCTGTACCTTTTCCAATTCTAATATAGCTTTTTTGAGATAGGGCAACCAGAATTGCAAGCAGTATTCAAAGTGTGGGTGTACCATGGATTTATATAGTGGCATTAGGATATTTATTCTATCTATCCCTTTCCTAATGGTTCCTATTATTGTTTGCTTTTTTGACTGCTGCTGCACATTGAGCAGATGTTTTGAGAGAACTATCCACAATGACTCCAACAGCTAATCCAGATCCCATCATTTTGTATTATAGTTGGGATTGTTTTGCAGTGTGCATTATTTGGCATGTATCAACATTGAATTTCATCTGCCATTTTGTTGCCCAGTCACCCAGTTTTGTGAGATCCTTTTGTAATACTTCGCAGTCTGCTTTGAACTTAACTATCTTGAGTAATCTCATATCATCTGCAAACTTTGCCACCTCACTATTTACCACTTTTTCCAAATCATTTATGAATATGTTGAACAGCACTGGTCCCAGTACAGATCCCTGGGGGATTCTATTTACCCCTCTTCATTCTGAAAATTGACTATCTATTCCTACCCTCTGGAGAGTTGGAGCAGTCTCAACTACAACAGAGAATGCTGCTTTGCAAGTGGTAGCTAAACAAGTTCAGGGAAGGCAGGAGCTGAGGAGACATCAGTGGATGCTTAGAGCAATTCACATGACTCCAGTTCAGCTCTCTCTGCTTCCAGTTTTTTTATTTTTATTTTGGGAACAAATGGCTTCTCTCAGCTCTGGTCAAAATGAGGGTACTGGACACTGTGTGGAGTCAGAATTCACAAGAACTGTGCAGGAATAACAGAAACAAGGTGGGTGAGATAAGATCTCTTATTGGATCAACTTCTGTTTGGTGAGAGAGCCAAGCTTTTGAGCCACACAAACTTCCTCAGACCTTCAGTACAGGTTGCTTATATGGAGTGATTCTGATCACTTGGAAAACTGGCTGCAAACAATATGTGTTTTAATATGGCTAAATGCAGTGTCCTATCTGTAGTAACAAAGAATATTAGTCCATAGGACAAATTGGTGCTGACTTCATTGCCTCTGGAAAGAACAATAAAGCATTCTGGCAACCCTCCAAATGCCAGGTCCTGGGATCAAAGTTGGCAGCAGATCTCTCTCAAAGCTAGTCAACAGGTCTTTGTGACATGCCTTTCCACTGCTCCCCAGGGCCATTCAAAAATGGGAAAGAGAGTGTCATGATGATGATGATGCATTTCTGGGCAAAGAAGCCATTGTTCTCAGATCTGTTCATCCCAGTATCAGACTTCCTTGGGCCTCTGCCACCCAGAGACTTGCTAATGCTAGAACCAATCCTCCACCCACAACCAGACAGCTCAACTAGCTATCTTGTATTTGAGTATCCATTTTAAGTGGCTGCTTTCAGATGAGCCAGTTAACATACCACTGGAACCTAGAAAAGTCAGCACACTTATTCTGCTCACTCATGTAAAGTCCATGGATTCATTTCCTTTAACATGGGAATTAAACTTAGCATGACATTCCTTCAGGTTGCCATTTAATGTGGGTATATTCAAGTGTCCAAGTTAAAAGGCCAAGTTTCTTCACTATTCTATGTTCAGGAGGCTATATCTATGCTGAGGATTTTCTGAAATTCTCCCCTGGTGTTGGAGCACATGGTGAAGAATATCTGGAAATCCTATGGAGACAAGATCAGTGGAGCCATTGGTTCAGCTCTGAGTATAGATCACTCAACTGTCAGCCCTCTAGTTATTAGCACTGGACCAGCGGTTCTCAAACTGGGTCGGGACCCCAAAGTGTGTTGCGACCCCGTTTTAATGGGGTTGCCAGGGCTGGCATTAGACTTGCTGGGGCCTGGGGTCGAAGCCGAAGCCCGAGCCCCACTGCCCGGGGTCGAAGCCCTGGGCAGCGGGGCTCAGGCTTCAGCTTCAGCCCTGGGTGGTGGGGACGTAGGTTACAAGCCCCTCACCAGGGGCTGAAGCCTTTGGGCTTTGCCCCTCTGCCTTGGGTGCCAGGGCTTGGGCGGGCTCAGGCTTCAGTCCCCCCTCCTGGGGTCGTGTCATAATTTTTGTTGTCAGAAGGGGGTCGTGGTGCAATGACATTTGAGAGCCCCTGGACTAGATCAAACAGCCTTTGCTTTAAAGATTAACTTTTAACAAATACAAGCTTGTGAGTTTAAAGGGTAGGAACTCTCCTTATAAAATATCCTATTTTCACTGTTTTCCCAGTTAGCTAAGGTGTTGCAAATCCCATTGGAAGCAATCCATTTTATTCAAAGACAATTATAGCTGGAAACAGCCATCAGAAACAGCAGGGCTGATAAGGTACTTCCATTAAGCAGTGTTCTCATTTTAATATTTGTTTCTTTAAGAATAAAGTGCCACTATTAAATTCTTCCCACTTTAGCAATTAGACTTTAAACTATTACATGGATTTTTGTAGCAGTAAAAGCAATGCTGTCACTTTCCCAGAACTGAACCAAGTATAGACTAAGTGGCAAGGATGCTTCTGGCAATGGGGAAACTGAATTTTAATTCAAACATTTCATAGAATCATAGAAGTGTAGGACTGGAAGGGACTCCAGTAGGTCATCAAGTTCAGTCCCCAACCCTCAAGGCAGGTCTAAGTAATAACTAGATACTTCCTGACAGGTGTTTGTCTAACCTGTTCATAAAAACCTCCAATCACAGCGATTCCCCACCTTTCCTGGGCAATTCGTTCCATTGCTTGACTACTCTGACAGGAAGTTTTTCCAAATGTCTGACCTAAACCTCCCTTGCTTCAATTTTAGCTCATTGCTTCTTGTCCTATCCTCAGAGGTTAAGAAGAACAATTCTTCTCCCTCCTCCTTGTAACACCCTTTTATGTATTTGAAAATTCTTATCATGTTCCCCCTCAGTTTTCTCTTTTCCGGACCATTTTTTTCAATCTTTTCTCAGAGGTCATGTTTTCAGACCTTTAATTGTTGTTGCTCTCCTCTGGACTTTCTCCAGTTTGTCCACATCTTTTCTGAAATGTGGTGCCCAAGACTGGACACAGTACTCCAGCTGTGGCCTATCAGCATGGAGTAGAGTGGAAGAATTACTTCTGGTGTTTTTCTTACAACATCCCTGCTAATACATCCCAGTATGTTTGTGCTTTTTTGCAACAGTCTTCCACTGTTCACTCATTTAGTTTGTGATCCACTAAGACCCCCCCGAGATCCCTTTCCTCAGTACTCCTTCCTAGGCAGCCAGCTCACGTTTTGTACGTTTGCAACTGATTGTTCCTTCCTATGTGGAGTACTTTGCATTTGTCCTTATTGATTGAATCTTATCCTGTTTACTTCAGACCATTTCTCCAGTTTGTCCATTCATTTTGAATTTTAATCCGATCCTCCAAGCACTTGCAACCCCTCCCAGCTTGATATCATCTGCAAATTTTATAAGTGTACTCTCTATGCAGTTATTTAAATCATTGATGAAGATATTGAACATAACCAGACCCAGAACTGATCCCTGTGGAATACTCCTCAGTATGCGCTTCCAGCTTGACTGGGAGCCATTGATAACTAAGTCTACAATTATGTCACGGAATCCGTGACTTCCATTGACCTCCGTGACATTTTCTGGAGCTGCCAGCCAGCCCTGCCCTCGCAGTTCCCAGCCCCCAACCTGGTGGGGGGACCCCACAGCTGCCCAGTTGTGGCAGGCAGAGTGGTGGACCCTGCAGCTGCCCAGCCATGGCGGGCAGCCAGCCGGACCCAGCGCAGCTGCCTAGCTGCCGCGGGCAAGGGAACTCCGGAGCTCCCACTCACTGCATCAATGGGGGACCCGGGAGCCCCAGCAGCAGTGGCTGCTGAACCCACCTATCCGTTTTGTCAGGGATATTTTTAGTGAAAGGGCCAGGTTATGGGCTGCCTTGAATTTTTGTTTGTTTCCCATGACCTGTCCCTGACTTTTACTAAAAATATCCCTGACAAAAACGTAGCCTTACTGATAACTACTCTCTGAGACTGGTTGTCCAACCAATTATGCACCCAGCTTTTAGTAGCTCCATTTAGATTGTATTTCCCTAGTTTGTTTGAGAAGGTTGTGCAATACAGTATCAAAAGCCTTACTAAAAGTCAAGAAAATACCACATCTTCCCCCTGCCCCCATGATCCACAAGATTCTTACCCTGTCAAAGAAAGCTTAGGTGGTTTGACATGATTTGTTCTTGACAAATCCATGTTGGCTGTTACTTATCACCTTATTATCTTCTAGGTGTTTGCAAACTGATGCTTGATTATTTGATTATTTTTCCAGTTACTGAAGTTAAACTGACTGGTCTGGGTTGTCCTTATTCTCCTTTGAATAGATTGGCAATATATTTGCCCTCTTCCAGCCCTTTGGAGACTTTCCCATCTTCCATGAGTTTTTGAAGGTAATCGCTAAAGGCTCAGTCAGCTCCTTGAGTATTCTAGAATCTATTTCTTGAGGCCCTGCCAACATGAAGACATCTAACTTTTCTAAGGCCATGTCTACAATGCCACTTACGTCAGTAAAACTTGTGTTTTGGAAAAAATACCCCACTGATTGACATAAGTTTTGCTGGCATAATTGGTAGTGTGCATGATGTGATGTTGGCAGGAGAGCTGACATAGCTACCACTGCTTGATGAGGTGGTTTTATTATGTCGACGGGAGAGCTCTCTCATGTCAGCATAGAGTGGTTACATGAGCGATCTTAGCAGATGCATTGGTACAGCTGTGCTGCTGTAAACTCACTGGTGTAGACATGGTCTAAGTAATTTTTAACTTCTTTCCTTGTTTTAGCCTCAGATCCCACCTTATTTTCACTGGTGTTCACTGTTAGACGTCCGATCACTACTAACATTTTTGGTGAAAACGGAATAAAAAAGGCATTTAGTACTTCTGCCATTTCCACATTTTCTGTCATTGTCTTCCCCCCGATTGAGTAATGGGCCAATCCTGTCCTTGGTCTTCCTCTTGTTTCTAATGTATTTGTAGAATATTTTCTTGTTACCCTTTGTTTCTAGGTAGATTCATCTCATTCTGAGTCTTGGCCCTTCTAATTTTGTCCCTATATGCTTTTATTGTTTTTTTTTTAATTTGGCCTTAGCACGTAACAGACTTCTGAAATTTTGTCTGTCTTGCTGGGATTCCTGGAAAAAAAAACCAGTGGACAGTTGCAGGATATAACCATGCTAAATCTTGTGTATATAACAGAACTGAACAGATCACCACATTTGAGATTGGGAAGGAATGACAAGTCATACAGTGTGAAGGATATCGATTTTCACTAATGAGTTAAAAGGCATGAGGTAAAATTTCCTTGTCCTCAACTACTTCAATTATAGGGATTCCTTGTGCAGTAGCTTTTCACCACTAGAACCATACGTCCAAATCTTGAATGATTTGTCATTGCATATTAGTTATCACCACTGCCTAATTCTGCTTGATGGTCTGTGCTCTTCAAGCTAAGGAATAGAATAGCAGGTGGCACAGGCCAAGATTGAAGTATGTGGGAGAGTCTTATTTTTCCAAAACAATGCTTGTGAGACAATGCTATTGACTAAAACTTTGCTAAGTTGTGTTTTATATTGTGTTCAGTGCAGGGTTTGAGTGCAGTGTGATAAATAAGGACAGGGGCAGAGAGAGAGAGAGAGAGGAAAAACATAGCGAGTGTGTGACTTTGCAACCTTAATGTTCTTTTAACGTGTTTTAATGTAACATGTATTAGATTCCAGAAGTCTGGCACCAAAGCTGAATGTTATCCTAGGAATATTAACTGGAGCATGTTGCACATACTAGACTATATACCGTGTTGTATACGGGGCCAAACTAGCTTTACTGTGACAGCGTCATTTTTCATTTTCACTTTTGTTTCGGACTGTAGCTTCAATGTTAGTATGCAAAAGCTGAGGTTAACGTAACAAGTTTTAATAATGCCGTCACCCTTTCATCCAGCCTGGAATTCCCTGTTAACAGGAAGAGAAGACTGGAAATTGCTACTTTGTCACACAGTGCCCAACCACTCTTTACAGTTCTAGCACAGTGATTCTCAACCCACGGCCCAATCAGCACACAGCCGTGACCCATGTAGATGTACAGGTAAGTCTATATATATTGCGTGGATGTGGCCCACGTAACACACAGAGAGCAGTATATGTGGCCCACAATGGTAAATAGGTTGAGAACCACTGTTCTAGTTGTTTAAAAATCTAAATTGGATACATTAAACTCGCAGCAGCCTTGTACCTCGAAACCCAGTGGGGGCTGGGAGTGTATGAATGGGCTTATAAAGTGCCCTCTCATGTCTTCATGTTCTACTTGATTTTGTATTCTGGAATGCAATTATAAAATTGCAAATGCAGTTTAGCAAATGCAGTTGCTAATGTATTTTAAGCTGACGCTGCTTGTATACAGTTGGCTCTGTAATGGTAGATTTGTTTTTCTATGGGATCAAGACTTCCTCTGAAACCCCCTGCTGCTGTCCCTAAGCACAGAAGTATTACCAGTTCAGAAGCATGAAACTAAATTGTGCTTATGAATTCTCCATGCTTATTGCAAGTTTTGCAGTGATGTAGCTCATCAGTTGAAGTTTTCAGGGCAGGGGGGAGTTATAGGAGAAGTGGAGCTAGAGAATTTCTAATTTCTGTCTTTAGAGACAGGTTTCAGGGTGGTAGCCGTGTTAGTCTGTATCAGCAAAAAGAACGAGGAGTATTTGTGGCACCTTACAGATACAGACATAATTTTCCTTTCCAAATGCAAACAGATGGACATCATACCAAAAGGACGTAAGGTAAAAAATCCATTACAATCTACATACCACACAGACTATACTGAGAGATTGTGCCCCACACTCTCAAAGAAACTGCGAAACCATCTGATCAACATCCTATACAGCAAATAGGGAAAGATTAAGAATGAGCTCTCAAAACTGGATACTCTCATAAAAAACCAACCTTCCACACAAACTTCCTTGTGGCTGGACTTTACAAAAAACTAGACAAGCCATTTACAACACACACTTTGCTTCTCTACAAAGGAAAAAGGGCACTAACTTGTCTAAACTACTACATGCCACAAGGGGCCACAACAGTGGTTCCCTTAATCGACCCAACAATATTGTTAATCTAACCAGCTATACTCTTAAGACAGATTCTTCTGCTGGGCTATCTCAGGTTTCAGAGTAGCAGCCGTGTTAGTCTGTATCCGCAAAAAGAACAGGAGTACTTGTGGCACCTTAGAGACTAACAAATTTATTAGAGCATAAGCTTTCGTGGGCTACAGCCCACTTCTTCGGATGCATAGAATGGAACATATATTGAGGAGATATATATACACACACATACAGAGAGCATGAACAGGTGGGAGTTGTCTTACCAACTCTGAGAGGCCAATTAAGTAAGTGGGGGAAAAAAAGCTTTTGAAGTGATCATCAAGATAGCCCAGCAACATCACTTGCCCCGTAACCTCAGGCATGCTGAGCACAACTCCATCTACAGCCTCAGAAACAACTCTGACATCATAATCAAAAAGGCTGACAAAGGAGGTGCTGTCGTCCTCATGAATAAATTGGAATATGACCAAGAGGCTGCTAGACAGCTTTCTAACACCACATTCTACAGGCCATTATCCTCTGATCCCACTGAGGATTACCTGAAGAAACTATACCATCTGCTAAAAAAACTCCCTGACAAAGCACAGGAACAAATCTGTACAGACACATGCCTAGAACCCCGACCAGGGGTATTCTATTTGCTACCCAAGATCCATAAACCTGGAAATCCTGGATGCCCCATCATCTCAGGCATTGGCACCCTCACATCAGGCTTGTCTGGTTATGTGGACTCTCTCCTCAGGCCCTTCGCTACCAGCACTCCCAGCTATCTTCGAGACACCACTGACTTCCTGAGGAAACTACAATCCATCGGTGATCTTCCAGAAAACACCATCCTGGCCACTATGGACGTAGAAGCCCTCTACACCTAGGCCTTGGCTACACTTACCCGGTAGTTCGACGGCTGGAAATCGAACTTCTGGGTTCGACTTATCGCGTCTAGTCTGGACGTGATAAGTCGAACCCGGAAGTGCTCGCCGTCGACTGCGGTACTCCAGCTCGCCGAGAGGAGTACCGCGGAGTCGACGGGGGAGCCTGCCTGCCGCGTGTGGACCAAGGTAAGTTCGAACTAATTCGAACTAAGGTACTTCGAACTTCAGCTACGTTATTCACGTAGCTGAAGTTGCGTACCTTAGTTCGAATTAGGGGGGTAGTGTAGACCAAGCCCAATATTCCACACAAAGATGGACTACAAGCTATCAGGAACAGTATCCCCGATAATGTCACAGCTAACCTGGTGGCTGAACTTTGTGACTTTATCCTCACCCACAACTATTTCACATCGTTGAAAAACGATGAAAGATGCATTTCTTATTTACCAGATTAACTTTACTCGTGATTGGTGTTGATCTCTATTTGGATGGAAATTCAAATGCAATAAAAATGCACAAAAAACAACATTTTAATGTTTTATTAAACTACCTTAAGTCCTGGATACATACAAAAATTATCAAAACATGTTTTGCATTTCAAACCAATTTATTAAACAAAGGAAGTGTTACTAGTAGCTAATAAATTGAGTTGATTTGTTTCTGGTCATCACATCTTTCAAGATTTTAAAACTAGTAGGTCTCATCCTTTCATACCATTCATAGATTAGAAGAGGAAAACAAGCTTTCCTGCTCTTTCAACTCCGAATTGACTTCTAAACTTTGAATGACCATTGAACTAAACTAGTTTACACTGCAATCTTTAAGTGTTTACACTAAACCAGCTGAAGATGCTAGTGTTGTCAAAAGCTGGTTTAGCACTTCAGCAAACTCTTGACTCCAGATGCTTAGCCAGTGTCTTCTATCAGTTTAATGGTTTAACTTTCTTAAAACTTGGTAGTAAACATACACTGCTTAGTTTTTGGATATAAATGATTTTAAATAGATTGTTTAGGCCTTCACTTTGTCAATTTCAAATTTAATTTTAAATGGGTTTATTTAAAAAAAAACAACATACTTTGAAATAAAAAAACTGGCAAGGCAAAAAATCCATTTTTAATTAAAAATATATTTTTATCCACCCTAATTAGAGTATGGGCTGGGAGGGGATGCGGAGGGAACCAGAATCCTAGTTTTTAAGGAGCAGAAACTTGCCAGCATGGAATGCTAGTGCAAGTTGGAAGTAGGGGAGGGAGCTCGACTCAAATCAGCCATTAGTGTCCTGCTACTCCTACTGCTGGACTTCCCTCCAATTTTCTTCCTGCTGCACTGCTCACTGGCAGTACGTTTGAGACATGACTGACTACAGCTAAAATGATTGCTCTAAATCAGCGTGGAATAATTTTTCTTGACTTAAACATCCTTCTAAACCTGAGAGTTCAAGATTCCTTTTAAATCACTTGGTCTAGCAGTACTTTTTGTCACTGGTCCCATAGTGAATGTACAGAGGTCCAAGATCTCATCATGTTCACTACAATTGCATCGACCTGTGAATTGTTGTGTAAATTCCTATTAGTTTCTCTGATATTAAACTGGAATTTCCCTTTAAAGAACAAAGATGGCTTGCTTGCTTTTTGTAGGGGAGGTATTCTGAACTGGTTATCCTCCTAGACAGCCAGTAGAGTTCGTGAGCACTGTTACAAGAGGTGGATCCATTTTAGGCCATTAAAATGTACAGCGTAGGAGTTCCCTGAAATGCAGCTAAGCTCAGTTCCTAATTTTTCCATTTTCATGGCCTAAATTAGCCCTGCAAAATTCTGCTTGCCCACTCATATGGAGTGAGTCACTTTTCTTGACAGGTGTCTAAAATGTCATAAGTTTTCTTATGAGGAAGGAGGGGAGGGATAGCTCAGTGGTTTGAGCATTGGCCTGCTAAACCCAGGGTTGTGAGTTCAATCCGTGAGGGGGCCATTTAGGGATCTGGGGCAAAAATCTGTCTGGGGATTGGTCCTGCTTTGAGCAGAGGGTTGGACTAGATGACCTCCTGAGGTCCCTTCCAACCCTGATATTCTATGATTCTATGAACTTTTCTGTTTCATTTGATACCATAGATCACCAAATACTTTCATCTCACCCTAGGGACCGGCAGGGTAAACAGAAATACCCTGAAATGACTAGGTTCTTTCCCATAGACCTAACTCTCAGGATCACTGTGGGCTGGGCAACTGTCCCTCCACCTCCAAAGGCGCTCTCACTTGCAGTAGCCTGTGAGGCTCAATCTTCTCATGTTATTCAGTGTCTATATGAAGCTATTGGGGGAGATGGTGAGACATAATGAGTTGAATGCAGATTGACGTTTCCTTTATGTCAAACATGCAACTCTGGCTCCTACCTTTCAGTGCCTACCCAAAACCAGCACTCTGAGCTATCTGCTAGTTAAAACTGAATGCAGGCAAGATTGGAATAATGCATGCAGAAAGGCTGCACTTCAGAGAACATTTCTCCTCTGTCACTCCCAGCTGGCCTGGGCATCCATACTCCAACTTGCCTGTCTGCAGCCTTGGGGGTCTTTGGGGCCTTCTTGCTGTCATTGGATGCCCAATAAGCCATCACGACAAAAGGTCACTTCCATCTGCTCAGAATATTGGAATAAATTACACTGTCAACCAGTAGGAGAGATCTGTGAGTGTAGGAAATAGAACTTTCATAGGAGCTGGACCTAGGCAGTGGAACATACTTTCACAAGAGAAAAGCGTGACCATGTAGCTTTCCCCTTTCACATCTAAATATAAAACTCATTTTTTAACTTGGCTTGCATGCACTACACACCCACTTGTATATTTCGTAAACACAATAGAGAGAATCCTGTAAACTAGTCTGACTGCTTCTCCTACACTCAGATGTTATGGAGTTTGTGGGGCACTATAAGTATCTAGGTAGAACATTACAGTGAATAGATTTGTGTCTTGGTTTGTAAAAGTCTTATTGTTCTGAGAGTAAATGTAGATAAACTATTAAATGAATATTTCTGCACCCTAATTTATTTTAGTCCAGGCTTTTGCTTTTTTTTCTGGGCCTACACAGTCAGGGAAGGAAGGATGTGTTTTGCAGTGACTGGATCCAGCAACATCCAAATTTAGTCTGATACATCTTTCAGCTGCTAAAGTTATTTCAGACCTGTGTATACTCATTGCCTTGTTTATCAGATCTGCATGAAAAGCAAGCTATAGCTCCACTGGCTTCTTACAGTTTCTGCCATGCAACTTCTTGTCTGCAGACTCTCACCCTCTCTCAATCTGAGGTAGCTGACAAGCTTGCACTCGTTGTAACCTCAGTTCTTCTGAGGGGATGAGTTAGTATCATTCCTTGACTGCAACCTAATGTTGCTCTTCCCCATACCAAAACCTGTGCCTGCGCCTCTGCCTTTAATGTTTTCTCCACGGCAGCTGCTGAGTTGCACTGTTCTAATTTTTCTTACCTATTCTGACTTATCAGAGGCAGAAACCCTCAGTGTGCCAACTTATCTCCCTTGTGTAGAAGCCTCATACTCTTCCTTGGACTAGTTTTCTCCACCTTAGAGCTTAGTTACTGCTGGTCTTCTTACCTCAGCAGAATCTTCCAAATACATTTAGATTATAAAAATGTGTGTCCAAAGAGTTGTGGATTGTTGAGATTCAGCCTCTAGAAAGAATGTTGATGGTCTCTGTCAGTATTACATCTCTGTAATGTTGATGTTGGTGAAACGTCCCTTGTGATCCACAAGTGCTTGCAGCACCATTGAAAAGTACCCCTTGCGGTTTATGTACTCGCTGGCTTGGTGCTCCGGTGCCAAGATAGGGATATGGGTTCCGTCTATCGCCCCACCACAGTTAGGGAATCCCATTTCAGCAAAGCCATCCACTATGGCCTGCACGTTTCCCAGAGTCACTACCCTTGCTATCAGCAGCTCTTTGATTGCATTGGCTACTTGGATCACAGCAGCCCCCACAGTAGATTTGCCCACTCCAAATTGATGCCCGACTGACCGGTAGCTGTCTGGTGTTGCAAGCTTCCACAGGGGTATTGCCACTTGCTTGTGAACTGTGAGGGCTGCTCTCATCTTGGTATTCTGGCGCTTCAGGGCAGGGGAAAGCAAGTCACAAAGTTCCATGAAAGTGCCCTTACGCATGCAAAAGTTTTGCAGCCGCTGGGGATCGTCCCAGGCCTGCAACACTATGCAGTCCCACCAGTCTGTGCTTGTTTCCCGGGCCCAGAATCGGTGTTCCATGGCATGAACCTGCCCCATTAACACCATGATGTGCATATTGCCAGGGCCCATACTTTGTGAGAAGTCTATGTCCATGTCCTCATCACTCTTGTCACTGCACTGCTGTCGCCTCCTCGTCTGGTTTTGCTTTTGCAGGTTCTGGTTCTGCATATACTGCAGGATAATGCGCGCGGTGTTTACAGTGCTCAAAATTGCCACAGTGATCTGAGCTGGCTCCATGTTCCCTATGGCGTCTGTGCTGAAAAAAGGCGCAAAACGATTGTCTGCCTTTGTTCTGATGGAGGGAGGGGCGACTGACGACATGGGTTACAGGGAATTAAAATCAACAAAGGGGGTGGCTTTGCATCAAGGAGAAACACAAACAACTGTCACACAGAATGGCCCCCTCAAGGATTGAACTCAAAACCTTGGGTTTAGCAGGCCGTTGATTTCACCGGGGGGGCTGACGACATGTACCCAGAACCACCCGCAACACTGTTTTTTCCCATCAGGCATTGGGATCTCAACCCAGAATTCCAATGGGCGATAGACTGTGGGATAGCTACCCACAGTGCAACGCTCCGGAAGTCAATGCTAGCCTCGGTATTGTGGATGCAGTCCACCGACTTAATGCACTTAGAGCATTTTGTGTGGGGACACACACAATCGACTGTATAAAAATGATTTAGAAAAAAGACTTCTATAAATTCGACCTAATTTCGTAGTGTAGCCTAATCCTCAGACCTCAAGATGACTTTGCAGAATTAGCAGGGTTTGGGGAGGGATGTGGACTTACGTTGATTGAATGTGCTTGATTTGTAGTAATTAAGTGAATAAACCTGAAGCCCTTGTACTTAGTCATCCTTAGACTGAAATTGCACTTTAAGCATTTATTCAAAGCAACTGGCTGTTTGGTATTACTTTATACATGTAACAAGGTCCCACCAAGTGATTTCTACTCTTAACCAGACAGTGACAGAAACAAGGAGAACTAGCACTAGGATTCAGTGCAGTTTTAATCTTACTGCTCCGATAAGGTGGATCATTCAAACCGTGGCGCACCTTTCATTCTATTTACTGTAGCTCCTGGGAGCAGCAACGCAGGTAAAGACATCTTCATCCTTAACTAACTTTCTCTGGCTTCTGTAAAAGCAGACCTTTAATATATTCTTGTATTAATATTGTTTGGTTTTTGGCTTCCCAGTTTGATGTCACTGCATCTCATTTTAGTGTCTTTTCTGAACAATGTGTCTGCTGCTTTCATGTCTGAAAAGATCAGTAACTTAGAAGAAGGGAGGGGAAGGGTTGGCAGGGTCAGCAGAGATGGTTGTGGAATCCCAATTTTTTTGGAACACAGAGAAACCTGTTTTGTTGCAGAACACAGGAGTTATGAGATGACTTTGTATTAGAAGCAGTGTCTCACATAGTAAAAAACAAAAAACTGTTTCTAAGACTAAAAATTGCTTCTGGTTCTCTTTGACATTTGAATCCTTCACTGTAAATGTACAGAGTTGCATACACGTTTGGGTGGCAGTTGATGCTCAGGCATTTGGACATAATTTGTATTGCATCAGCTAAGCATTCTTGGCCAATGCACACCTGACCAAGTAGAAACAATTGTTCCAATTTATTTAAATGACTTTCAGCCCTGCTTTCCTTTTTTTAGGTTGCTCCCTTTGTTTAGTAAGAAAAATGAAATAGCCAGAGCATCAAGGGAGTTGGGGGTGTGCTGACTGTCATAGGTGTGTGTGATCTTTTCATTGGCATTTAAGCAAATATAATATGCAATGTGATTCCTCCAAACAGATTTGCTTTTAAAACACTGATTATCAAGTAGGGGCTTCCTACTGATAAATTACAATGCAAGATTTGTTTCCTATTTTTTACTAAATGTGGAACTAGAGACTTTATAAAGCAGACTTCAGTTAGCTTGGTGTATCAATTTACTATATATGTATTTAGATTGCTGTAATACCCACAGTATGGTACATGCTTTCCACATATGTTTGCCCTGAAGAGTTTTTCGTCTTTCAGATTACAAAATGGATGAAATCTAGGGAAGGGGCTGTACCATATAAGTATTGATGGATTGATATCTGCACATATTGGTAGTACCAAGCTTTTTTCGTTTACATACACTATTCCCAGCTGCCCTGCAACCTAGCATTTTTTCCTGGTGAATTTCTTGTAGGCTTCATGTCGCATGGTTCTTGAGGGACAGGCATGATGAGGGTGACCTGGCTTGGAAAGGGCAGTCCATTTGTAAGGTGCATTCCATATGTGGGAGAACTGAATGACTGGGATAACAAAGATATCAGTGTGTTGCTTCTTGTCCCTGTTCTGCCAAATACAAGGCCGATAAATAGTGAGAGAACAGGGATGCAGAGCCCAGAAGGGTGACGACAAACCTGAACCTGATGAGAGAGAAGGGAACCAGTGGAAGATTCAAAGATTTATTTTAAATATAAATAGCAAACAAAAACAAAGTTCTCCAGCACTTGAAATTTAACCATCGTCTAGGGTGACCAGACGTCCCGATTTTATCGGGACTGTCCTGATATTTCCTTGTTTGTCCCGCGTCCTGACCGACGTGCGGTCGGGACACTGGACAAACAAGGAAATGCACCGGAGCCTGGAGCCCGGAAGTGCTCGCACACCCCCCGCCCCCGCCCCGACTCCACCCCTTCCTCCCCCGATTGGCTCCCTCCCCGAATCCCCGCCTCTTCCCCGGGCTCACCATTCCTCCTCCCTCCGGAAGCGCTGGAGGGAGGCCCGGGAGACTCAGAGGGAGTGCGGGGCCGGGGTGAGTAAGAGTTCGGCCTGGCCCCGAGCAGGCAGGACTCAGTTGGGTGGTAGGGAGAGGAGGGGGGCGGCCCGCGGGGCCAGGCGGCGGCTGTTCTCACCCCCGGGCAGCGGGACTCGGGAGCAGCCGCTGCTGCAGCTCCCACTGCCGCGGGGGAGGAAGCGGCCATGGCGCTCTGTGGCTGCGGCTCTGGCGCCCCCGAACCCCCCGAGCCGGGGCCTGCTGCGGGGACCCAGCAGCGCGCACGCTGTGCCCAGCCCCTGGCCAGTTGCGTCTGGGCTGCTGCCCAGCTGGTGCTATCCCGCGGCGGCCCCAGGGCGGAGGCATCGGCAGCCCAGCCCTGTTCGTTCCCCTGTGGGACCCAAGCGGGACGGGGGGGCTGGGGCCTGCTGCCCCTGCTCCGGGGCCGCCGGAGGATAGCACCAGCTGGGCAGCAGCCCAGACACGACTCAGGGGCTGGGCACACGCAGCGTGTGCACTGCCGGGTCCCTGCAGCAGGCCCCGGCTCGGGGGTTCGGGGGCGCCAGAGCCACAGCCACCGAGCGCCATGGCCGCTTCCTGCCCCCGCGGCAGTGGGAGCTGCAGCAGCGGCTGTTCCCGAGTCCCGCTGCCCGGGGGGGAGAACAGCCGCCGCCTGGCCCCGTGGGCCGCCCCCGCTCCTCTCCCTACCACCCAACTGAGTCCTGCCTGCTCGGGATCAGGCCGGACTCTTACTCACCCCGGCCCTGCGCTTCCCCTGAGTCTCCCGGGCCTCCCTCCAGCGCTTGCGGAGGAAGGGTTGGTTTTATTTTTTTGCTCCCCCCTCCCCCCGCCACACCCCTCCCCCCTCCCGCGTCACCCTCCCCCCGCGTCCCGATATTTGACTTGGGTGATCTGGTCACCCTACCATCGTCAGTACCGGCTGCAGTACTTTTAGTTACTACTTCATAAAGAGTATGTCAGTGCGATAAATGCCACAAACTCCTCCCCAATGGAGATAATGCTCCATCAACACTTCCTCTTCCTTAAAGCAGGGATCTTGAATGTGTGAATGGTGGCATTTGTGAAACTGACTGAGATCCTGTCCCTTCCCAATAACATAAAAACTGGAAGTGAACAAAGGAGGAGAGGAAGCTCAGCCAGCTGTTGGTTAAGAGAATCTTAGATCTCCCCAAGTCCTCAGACTCTATCCACAATTGGTGGTTGTCACTCTTATCTTCCTAATCCCACATCTAGCTGTGGATCATTTTCAGATAATGCTGAATCCCAAAGACGAAGGATGAAATAAAGCTTTATTTTGTATATACGTCTTAGGGAGGGCTCTGTGTATCTTGCAAATTGTGGGGTAGCAGTATACCTAACCAACTTTGTGTACCATAGAACAAGCTATTCATGGTCTGTCTTTAGAAGAAATTGCATGGCATTTGATAGTTCATGATATAGATTACTCCAGGGGGAATTCTGCACCAGTGCACTTGTGGAGAATTCATGTCCCTGCAGATTTCTTTGCTTCCCTGCAGAAAAATGACTTTCTGACAGGGAAGCAAAGGGAAGCCACAAGAGCAGTCACATGCCTCTCCCCAGCCGTCGTTTTGGGTGTCCAGAGCAGCCAGCGGAGAGGTAAATCACCATGGCGGGGGATGAGGGGGCTGGGGATGCCCTGACTGGTGGCTTCTATCCTGTGCTGGGCTCAGCTGCTAGTTCCATCTGGGCTGGGGGTGGAGGAAGACAGGACATCACTCCTTGCAGAGGAAGAGGGCCTGGTCCGGGTCAGAACCACCCCCCAGAAACCTCCCTGGCTGCAGGAAGCTCCCCCCCCCCCCCCCCCCACAGCTTCCTGCTCCCCTGTCCACCTAACCCCGATGCATCTGAACCCACCCCAGGCAGCTGTACCCAGAACCACCCCCCTCTCCTAAGTGCCTGCACCCAGAACCCCCCAAACCCACCCACCCTGATGAGAACCCCTGCACCTGGACCACACTGATGAGACCCCCTGTGCTTAGACTGCCACCCCACTGAATGCCAGCTGCACCCGGTCCCTCACCCCTGTACCCAAACCCCACCACCTGCTGAACCCAAGCACTCGAATTTCCCCCTTCCCCCAGCCCCAGCCACCTTCAGCTGGACCTCCACCCAGAACCCCCCAACAAAGCCCCGGTGCATCCAGATCACCCAGACTTCCCACTGAGCCACTCACACTCAGCTTGCCCCACCCAGAACCCTTTCACCTCACACCTGGGTCACAGCCAAACTAAGCCCCTCCACACTTGGATCCTGCTGGGTTGAGCCTGCCTGCCTGCACTTGGTGTGGGAGGGGCAGGACCCCACGGTCTTTCTGGGGCAGGCCCAGCCCTTGCACTGGGTCAGGGGCTGGTACAGCCTCACTGTCCAGTCCGTGTTGGCAGGGGAGGGGGAAGAACTGCTGGGTGATCTCTCACCTCCATGCAGCCAGTAGCCTGTGCTCATTTATTTATTGACAAATAACATTTGCAGAGTTTTAAAATATTGTGCTGAGAATTTTTAATTTTTTGGCATAGAATTCCCTCAGGAGTAATAAGTACAGAATTTAGTTGAAAAGGCTTTGCTGGGAGGCAGCATGGTGACACTAAGTCCTAAATCTAAAATTAGAGTCGTGACTCCTTAGTTCTGTTTTTTGAATCAAGATTGGGTATTTTTCTAAAAAATATGCTTTAGTTCAAGCACACTTATTTGGGGGAAGTTCTATGGCCTGTTAAGCAGGAAGTCAGACTACATGATCACATTGGTTTCTTATGAATTTTTAGAATCTGTGAATCTAGTTCAGCATGGGTTTTTATTATTTGTAATGCAGCATGGAAGCAAATCATTGACTTTATTTTGTGTCTATCTACTATGGGTGGTGTTCACGCCGAGGTATTGCTTTTCTTTAATTTGAGTCTGGATAGTACCTTATTCTATAAATCACATATGCTGCCAAGTGTTGCTGAGTGTGAAAGGGTCTATGGAGAAATGTTTAGATAACTATGAAAAGAGGCAGCCATCCATGCTTTATAAAGCTGCTAAGAAGTGGAAGTCCTACCAGTGCCACCCCTTAATTTTGATTGAGTGTTCCATATTTTTAATAGTCTGGTTAGGAGGAGTCAGATGAATTTGAGTCTCCACCCCTCTCTATTACTTAAAAGTTCCTCCTTTCTATCCCTTCTACTTTCCCTAGAGCCTCTTGATTACTGCACAAGGTCTGTTTCTCTACTACTTTGTTCCTTTTTATCCAGGGATCTCAAAACCGCAGTCGTTTGGGTAGTTTCTGTGTGGTTAGCTCCAATGCCTGCCTCTGCTGTTGCCCAGAGCTTTCATAAATAGCACCATGAAACTGTTGTGATTGACTTTTTTGCTGGTGTTTGCTGCCTATAGGGTTGTGTAGTTAGAACGCTGCAAATCCGTGGATATCTGGACCATTTTTGACCAGATGCAGATACAAATTTTGTATCCATGCAGGGCTCTATGTATAGTAGTCTTTCATTTCACTGGGCTGCTGCTTAGGAAGCCATGTGTAGATGTAGAGCCACTGAAGTGATCTCTCTTCAGACTTAGGAAAGCAGCACTGCCATGGGTTACATTTAGAAGGCCTATTTTGTAGCCATAAGGGTTAATTATTTTACTATTACAATGCCTAAGACTATATAAAAAGATTAGAGAATTATTTTCCATTTGTATGCTTGCTTTGAGCGCATCACTTTATGTATTTTACCTGTCCATATGGATCTCTCGCTTAGCAATAGGGAGAGAAGAATCTTTATGAAGGTAGGGAAATGCGACTGTAAACAAATTGGCAGGGAGATTTGGGATCAGACGCTACCTCATCCCACCAGTAACTCATGTTCTTCTTCGAGTGATTGTTCACGTCCATTACGCATTAGGTGTACGCGCACCGCGTGCACGGACGTCGTAAACTTTTTCCCTTAGCGGCTCCCGTCGGGCCGGCGGGGCCCCCTCCTTCCCGCCAGAGCGGCGCCCCGCTCCAGGGTATATATATACCTGCCGACCCGACCCCTCCAGTTCCTTCTTACCGTCCGTGGCGGCGTTGGAACAACTCTGTCTCTCGTCTGAGAGTGTCCCTTAGCAATAGTCATTAGTGTTATCTAGCAGTTATCAGTTAGTTTGTAGTAGTGTTTAGCCAGTAGTTAACAGCTCATTAGGGTACTTAAAGTTCCTGCCGGGGTTGTTTGTTCAGCACCGGCCCTGGGCGGCGGGGTATGCCACACGCCCAAGGCTTCAAGGCTTGTGCCACGTGCCGCAGGCCTATGCCATTGAGCGACCCCCACGCTTCGTGTCTCCGTTGCCTGGGGGAGGCTCACCAGAAAGAGCGCTGCAAGATCTGCAAGGCCTTTAAGCCCAGAACTAAAAAAGAGAGGGACTTTAGCCTTAAGCAGCTGCTCATGGAGCCGGCGTTACAGCCCTCCACTTCGACGGCACCGTCTGCCTCCGTGCAGAGCGCCCCGGCATCGGTGCGGGAACCGGCGCCGGCGGGTCACCTGAAGCCCGCGGCACCGACCCAGCGGGGAAATACACGACGCCGATCGTCTTCGCCGGCGAAAGCGAAGGGCCAACCTAAGGCCCGAGGACGCTCCCCGCACAAGAGGGCGGCACTGGTAAAGACCTCGAGTGCCCCTAAGGCTGATACGGCCCCAACACGGACCCCGGTAGTGGCTCCGGCGCCGAAGGGCCCGTCGAGCCCCGGGATGGGTGCGTCGAGCGAGGATGAAGGGCTGGAGGAGCTCGTGGAACAGTCCTCCACTCCGGACATGTTTGAGGCAGCTAAGGACCTCATTGCTTTGTCCGTCGAGGCCCCGGCACGCGCTGAAGGCGCCCCGCCTATGCTGCCACGCAGAGGCAAGCCGGCGATGGTGCGCCCATCACGGTCGCCATCTCGGCACCGCTCCAGGAACCGGTCCCGGTCGAGCTCCGCCTCGGTAGACTCCCGGTTGCCCTCGGCACAGGAAGCACCACAGCAGTCGGGCTTCAGCAAGCGGTCGGCACCGACTCAGCAACCGAGCACGAGTTGGCACCGCGAAGCGTCGGCGGTTCGTTACCCAAGGCCGACCAGCCGTAGCCGTTCCCGGTCCCGCGATCACCGGTACCGTTCCAGGTCCAGGTCGGCGAGGCGCTATTCCAGGTCCTGGTCGCGGAGGCGCTACTCCCCAAAACCGGACCGGCACCATCCTACGGCTCCACCGTGGCCTTCCAGGTCACCGTCCGTGGTCTCGGGGATTGACTCAGACCGGTACGGCGGGTATGCCCATAGGTCACAGGCCAGCAGGGACTACGGTCAGTCCCAATGGGGCCAACCGAGCCAATGGCCATTCTGGACACCCTGGGCCTACCACCAGCAAGGGCCCCCATCGAGAGCCTCGAGATCCGGGCCATCCCGGTACCGATCCCGCTCCCCGCGGCACCGTCCGCCATCGTATAGGGAGGCAACGGTCTCTAGACCACCGGAGCGGGAAGGAGTGGACTCGGCACCGAGTACGGTACCGTCCCAATCCCACGCTGCGGGTCAGGCCGCAGAGGAACAATTGGCTGATGCCGGATTGCAGGACAATGAGGATGGGCAGAAGGCCCCGACCTCTTCCTCCTCGCCAGACGAGGCGGTAGTGGGCACACTGGTGTCCGGCCCTCCCCCGATTGACCATCGGGCACACCAAGACCTGCTTCGCCGGGTAGCCCTCAATCTGGGCTTGCAAGCGGAGGAGACTGTAGAGCAGGACGACCCCATGGTCGATATCCTGAGCCCAGAGGGTCCCTCCAGAGTCGCTCTCCCGATTATACGGACAGTACAGTCCAACTATAAGACGGTGTGGCAAACACCGGCCTCCAGTGCGCCAACTGCAAAAGGCGTGGAGAGGAAATACTTCGCCCCATCTAGAGGGTTTGACTTCCTCTTTCTACATCCGTCCCCCTGTTCGCTGGTGGTCTCGGCGGTCAACGAAAAGGAGCGGCATGGAGCAAGCTCCTGCCCCCAAGGGCAAGGAAGCTAAGAGATTGGACTTATTCGGGAGGAAAGTCTATTCATCGGGGGGCCTTCAACTGAGGATCGCCAATCAGCAGGCGATTCTAAACAGGCACAATTTTAACTCTTGGGCATCAGTTGCCAAGTTTAAGGACTCCCTCCCACCTGACGCGGATCAGGAGTTCACAGCCCTGGTGGATGAAGGAATGGCAGTGGCCAAGACCTCATTACAGGCCGCACTAGACTCAGCCGACGCTGCGGCTAGAACAATTGCGTCGGGAGTCGTGATGAGGCGTTCGGCGTGGTTGCAGGCTTCAGGTCTCCCGCCAGAGGTGCAGACCACGCTGCAGGACCTCCCGTTTGAAGGTTCGGGCTTGTTTTCCGACCAGACGGACGCCAGTCTACATAGCCTTAAGGACTCACGAGCGACCCTTAAGTCGTTGTGTATGCACACTCCGGTAACGCAGCGTAAGCCCTTTAAACCCCAGCCGCCGCAAAGGCACCTCTACCCTCGCCCCCGACACGAGCCGTACCGCCGTCGAGGCAGGGATAACAGGCGGAGACGTAACAATACGCCTAACCAGGGCCAGAGTCACGGCCAGGGCAAGCCACAGCCAGGGAATAAACCAGGCTTTTGAAGCTACGCCCGAGGACAGCGTACCATATTCCATACCGGATCCTCCTCTGTTTTTCAAAGACCGCCTGTCCCATTTCTACCGGGCATGGTCGCGCATAACATCGGACCAATGGGTCCTGCGCACAGTGAAGGCGGGCTATACCCTCCAGTTTTCCTCGCCCCCTCCCTGCCATCCCCCTTCCTCGTCCCTTTTCAGGGACCCTTCTCACGAGCAACTTCTCACGCAGGAGGTTCAGACCCTTCTCGCTGCTGGAGCAGTAGAAGAGGTCCCAACAGACCTGAGGGGAAAAGGATTCTACTCCAGATACTTCCTGATCCCCAAGGCAAAAGGAGGCCTCCGTCCTATTTTGGACCTGCGCGATCTAAACAAGTTTCTGATCAAAGCTCGCTTTTGTATGGTCTCCCTGGGAATTATTATCCCATCCCTGGATCCGGGGGATTGGTATGCTGCCCTTGATATGAAAGATGCCTATTTTCACATCGCAATCAATCCGTCCCACAGGCGATTCCTGCGCTTCGTTGTCGGCCAGCGCCACTTCCAGTTTACGGTCCTGCCCTTTGGCCTGGCGTCAGCACCACGAGTGTTCACGAAATGCATGTCCGTGGTAGCAGCCTTCCTTCGAAAGAGAAGGATGCGTGTGTTTCCGTACCTGGACGATTGGCTACTCGCGGGCAGGTCGGAGGACGAGGTCCGGTCTCACGTGACGCTGGCCTTGCAGACGTACGACAAGCTCGGCCTCCGGGTCAATGTGCCCAAGTCCACGTTAGTCCCCACACAGAGGCTGGACTTCATAGGTGCAACCCTGGACTCGGTAACCGCACAAGTGAGCCTACCAGAGGCATGGTTCAGGTCAATTCACAGAGCCGTAAGCGCGGTCCAAAAGTTCCCCACGACAACGGCAAGGTGTTGCATGCAGCTTCTGGGGCATATGGCAGCTTGCACACACGTGGTCAGACATGCCCGCCTGAGGCTCCGGCCTTTACAGTTGTGGTTCGCCCACACGCATCGCCCCAACAGAGACCCATTGGATCAAGTAGTCACGATCCCAAACCAGGTGCTCGGCTCGCTACGCTGGTGGCTCGATCGCCAACAGGTATGCGAAGGGATCCCCTTCACTGCCCCACAGCCCACTCTGACGTTGGTAACAGATGCATCGGACCTGGGTTGGGGGGCGCACCTGGGAGAACTGCGGACCCAAGGGCTGTGGTCCAGAGAAGACAAGCTGCTTCACATCAATCTGAAGGAGCTAAGAGCGGTTCGCCTCGCCTGTCAGACCTTCCGCGCCACCTTAAAAGGTCACAGCGTGGCAGTCCTGATGGACAACACTACCGCCATGTTCTATATAAACAAGCAGGGCGGGTCACGGTCTTCTCCCCTCTGTCACGAGGCACTCCAATTATGGAACTTCTGTATAGCCCATGCGATACACCTCATCGCGACGTATCTTCCGGGGATTCAAAACGGTTTAGCAGACCGCCTCAGCCGATCCTACCGAATGCACGAATGGACGTTGAGGCGAGACGTCCTGCATTCGATCTTCCGGAGGTGGGGCTTTTCCCAGGTGGATCTATACGCCACCAGGGACAACAGCCAATGCCCTCAGTTCTGCTCGTTCCAGAACCTCAGCCGGGGGTCATTAGCAGATGCTTTCATGATCCCATGGGGAGGGAGCCTGAGGTATGCCTTCCCTCTGTTCCCACTCATACACAAGGTTCTCCTCAAGATCCGCAGGGACACGGCGATGATCATACTTATCGCCCCGGCCTGGCTACGCCAGCATTGGTTCACGGCCCTGCTGGAGCTGTCCATAGCCGATCCAATCACCCTCCCCCTCCATCGCGACCTAGTCACGCAAGACAAAGGTCGCCTACTCCACCCGAACCTGTCTTCGCTACATCTCACGGCATGGTATCTCTCTGGCTGAATAATGCAGAACACAGGTGCTCTCACCAAGTCCAGCAAATCCTCCTTAATAGTAGGAAGCCCTCTACAAGAGCGACCTACCTGGCAAAATGGAAAAGGTTCTCCCACTGGTGTGAGCCTCAACGCATACAGCCTTTACAAGCCTCAGTTCCGTCGATCCTGGACTACCTACTGCACCTGAAGAATCAAGGGCTTGCGCCCGCCTCAATTAGAGTTCACTTAGCCGCTATCTCGGCCTTCCATCCGGGAGAGTTGGGAGTGTCAGTGTTCTCCAACCCCACAGTGGCCCGATTTCTCAAGGGGCTGGAATGGGTGTTTCCCTACTCGCACCCGCCTGTCCCGGCGTGGAGTCTGAACCTAGTCCTAACAAGACTCATGAGTCCCCCCTTTGAGCCCCTAGCCACTTGCTCCCTCACGCACCTCTCGTGGAAGGTGGCGTTTCTCGTGGCCATCACTTCGGCCAGAAGGGTATCGGAATTGAGAGCCCTCTCTTCGGAACCACCCTATACAGTGTTCCATAAGGATAAGGTGCAACTGAGGCCGCACCCCAAATTCCTCCCAAAGGTGGTATCACAGTTTCACATGGGGCAGGACATTTGCCTACCGGTGTTTTTTCCTAAACCCCATACGGACCCTCACCACCGCAGCCTACATACCCTGGATGTCCGGAGGGCGTTGGCTTTTTACCTGGAACGGACCAGGCCGTTCCGCAGAACACCCCAGCTGTTCATTGCTATTGCGGAACGTATGAAAGGCTTGCCTATCTCGACACAGCGCTTGTCGGCATGGATTGTGCATTGTATACGCACTTGTTATGAGCTCGCCAATGTTCCGGCCCCGGAGATCCGGGCCCACTCGACTAGAGCCCAAGCGTCCTCAACGGCCTTCTTGGCACAGGTCCCTATCCAGGAGATCTGTAAGGTAGCCACCTGGTCGTCCGTGCATACGTTCACAGCCCACTACGCGATCCATCATCAGACCAGAGAGGACGCGATGGTCGGTCGGGCTGTGCTACAGTCAGTTGTACCTTGACTCCTACCCACCTCCAATGGTAAGCTTGGGAATCACCTAATGTGTAATGGACGTGAACAATCAGTCGAAGAAGAAAGAACGGTTACTTACCTTCTGTAATTGTTGTTCTTCGAGATGTGTTGTTCATGTCCATTACACTTCCCACCCTCCTTCCCCTCTGTCGGAGTCTCCGGCAAGAAGGAACCGGAGTGGTCGGGTCGGCAAGGATATATGTATACTCTGGAGCGGGGCGCCGCTCTGGCGGGAAGGAGGGGGCCCCGCCGGCCCAACGGGAGCCGCTAAGGGAAAAAGTTTCCGACGTCCGTGCACGCGGCGCGCGTACACCTAATGTGTAATGGACGTGAACAACACATCTCGAAGAACAACAGTTACAGAAGGTAAGTAACCGTTCTTTTTTAAAAGACTAGATTTCTAGTTGAGATTTAAATTCTGCAGAAAGTGATGACTGAGTCCCCCACACTCATCACGTTTTCCCCCTTACCATTAGTGTGTGAATCCTTTAAACCCTGGTTTATAGCTCATCACAGCCTTCCCTAGTTTAAGCTATTGCCACTTATGAGTGAATTGGCCTTGAATGTGCCTGGGGGCACTTAGGAGCAGTTGTGCTCTTTCAGTCAGGTTGAATGCAGTTAAATATTCCTACACAATGAAAATAATATAGTTCACCCCTCTCAAGAATTAGGAAAGCAGCCCAGAATTGGACCTGAACCTACATCTCTACAGGAGAATGTTACTGTAAATAATGCGGCACCTAAGACCACTTGACCCATGCTGCCCTTTCTAGTGAAAGCATGATTCTGTTTAACATAGCAGAAGACTCACCACAAAGTATTAGGAAAGCCAAATTTTCATTTTTTAAGTGATGAGTATTTTAATAAAAAGTTGTCTAAATCTCTCAGGTGAGTGTCCAGAGCTTATAGCACCTGTAGATATAATGTCCCACAGGAACTAAGCCCTAATCCTGTGCAGATTTGAACCTAAACTGGTGAGATTGAAGGTCACTTGGTATTGTCATAAAAACAAATAACCAAAGCAACTGAGAAGATTTCTGGGTTTGCGCGCTCCTCCTTGCAAATCTTTTTGCTTACCAGACACATTAGATCAGCCCTGCCCACCTTAGGGAAATTACAGTGCTAGCCTCCATCCTTCTGTGAAGAAACTCTATCCTTGTCTAACAGATTTGGTGGCAGGTTTAATTGAGGGCATTCTGGCTCTTGCTTTTCAATTAGTTCAGTCTGAAACTGATCTATTTTGGTTCTAACTACTGTTGAGTGATTAAGATGAGAGTAGAGAGGTGGAAACTTAACCTGTAAATCACAAACATTTAGTGGTTAGAAGCAGATGTAACTTTTAAAATACTGTAAATTTGACATTTCTCTGTTTTAATATTTCAATTTGGAACATACGAGCTGCAATATGAGGAAGTTGTGAACTGGCTCTTATATTCTTTAACAAAGCTGACAGTCCAATCTTCAGGTTATCAGAAAGTTGGGAAATAGTTTTCTTGTAATGATACTGGGAGAACCATCTAAATCAAATGCTAAACCTTCAAGTGCCACTTGTATTTCTCATTTGGGTTAGAGCTGGAGAAGTAAAAATCTACCCTTTGCCTGTGTACCAAATAAGCGGAAAGTATTTAGAGGTCACAAGTAACTGCTATAAGTAAGAAGTTGGGAAGTTTCTTCTAAACTTCCTATTTTAACGTGAGCTGCTGCCATTCATTCTTGCTCTGAAGCAATATTGGGTGCATGCATGTCTCCAAATTTAAAAAGTTGTTATAGTAAGTTACTGAAACCTAATGGACTACATCTTTACTTTCCATATTTAATTGGCATGCAAGAATTACTTTAAAAATTGTTATTGGCTCCAGTGACGATTGCAATTTTTGGAGACTTGTTTCAGAGACCTATGGCTGTGAAAGAGCAAATAGATAATGTGGACTTAAGTATGAAAAGTAGTAGTGTTGGCTCCAGTGGAGCTATAAAGTGTTATCTGTTGATCATGGGGTCATTTTTCTGTGGGAGAAGAGACAAGTGGGTGACAGTAGGTGTCATATTCATGCCCTCCCTTTCTCAGTAGAGAGGTGACACTGGAATTGGTCTCGCTTAGGAGACCTGCCCAACCTGAATGGGGAAACTCCTAGCCCACTGATAGGGTGCTGATCTTGGGGATGGGAGACTTGTGTGTTTTAAGCATCCAGCCCAGTCTTTCAATTTTTAAAAATTCTTACGGCTTTTAATGGTGTTAAATGAATTGGCACCTGCGATGAGGAAAGGAAACAAATGGCAGGTTCATTTTAAGAGCTGAGTTGAAGTCTGGTATCAAGCACTGCACATCAGATCTACAAAATGATATTGAAGTAGATGCTGATCACATATGCATTCTTTCTCTCTTCACAGCACCATCATGGAAGAAACTTAGCTCTTCCAGAAGCTAATAGTCTTTCTCAGGTGCCAGTGACTGTAGTATCAAGACACTACTCCCATCCACTTCTATACCTGCCAAACCCTCTTATCTCTCTCTATATAGAGAAAGATAAATGTTGAAATGAGGAAAAGTCGGTCTTGCATCCTGAGCTGCTGATTCATCCTGGAGAAATGTTTCCCTTTTGCCCAGGTCTCCTGCCGAATACGTTAGAATTAGACTGGTCTGGTCTGTTTGTTAACTTATCACTTGAATTTCTATGGGGCTGAGGCAATATTTTCATCTTTATGGATTATGGAACCCAGTATATACACACATTAAATCTAATCCATATGACACCTGAACATCAGAACCTATTCATTCCTCTTGGTGAAGGAGTGAATTCCAACTTTACCTGTTGGTCCAGACTTCTCATCCTCCCAGAGCTGAAATATGGGACACTGCCTGCCAAGTGCAGAACACTGACCCCTGAAGTAAGGCAGCCATATCTTCTCTTCCACTTTGAATTTGGGTGGTTGTACTCCATCAGCATCTGTACCATTGGGTCTCCTTGTGCTTTTTCAGAAGTGTTCTGCCTTCTAGGCTTATAACACATGGGTAACGGAGTACAGATCAGGAGGAGCACATGAGACCTAGCTATATGGGAGCTACATGAATACTGCTCTTACTGTGCAACTTAAAGGCTGTAAAGTGAAACGGTGCCTGGAAAATTGCTGAACAGTATAACGTCTCACTAAAACTGGGATAATTATGCGGTGTTGATTTCTTTGTCAGTGAAGTCTTAGTGGCATTTATGCAGCAGCATTCTTGTTATGTAGCTTTTAAAGCTTCCTAATTACTGGCTTTTGTGAAATAACTTTCATGGTAAGAAGTAATCTTAAAACATTTTGAAAATGCAAATTTGTATCCTTAATTTTTTTTGCAGTATTTTGAAGATTTAACATCCTCAACCTTTGGCATATGTTAACCAGTTCACGTTAGATCTGGACTAAAGCGCCTTTCTTTCTTTTTCTTTCAGCCGGACAATGAAATCTCTTCAGACTGCAACCATGTAAGTATCGGTTGATTTTCTTTGCTCTCTAGCTAGCTATAGCATTTGAAACTTACTTCCTGCGGCAACCCCTGGCTATTTTGCAGAGACCGAAAACAACACTTGCCACAAGCTGTAATGTTTTCTGTGCCAATATGGGTTCCTGGGCTGACTCTCAGCAAGGGAACATGGAGCCAATTTCTTTATCATTACACACCATCTCATTTAGGCTTTCTAAATTCAGATTTGCAGTAGGAAGGTGCTGGCTGCTTAACTCTAAATCTTCACCTGTGGCTCACTTGGGTTAAGCTAGGAGTATCCAAAATTTCCAGAGTTCTCAATGGGACCTCATCTTTCATGGAGGTTGCAACTCCCAGTATGCAATGTGTGGTCTTCTCTGGAGGTGAGTTCCTTGGCTCAGGATGGAGTATTGCATGCCGAGACCCGTAGTCTATGAACTACACCTGTGTTAAAGGTGAAGGTAGTTAAAATCTTTTCCGTCCTATGCATGGCCCTCAGTTGGGTAAAGTCTGAAAATCCCTGATTTAAATTGTGTGGTGTATTCAACAACAGGTCCTCTCTGTGTAAGCTGGATCATGGAGATTGTCACAAACCATAAAAGGTAGAAAGAAGCCAGACACTGACGTATTTGTCTTGACAAAGAGCATAGAGTTGCCCAGTTAGCTCAGGAGGTAATTGTGACAGTTCCCAGGGCTGTGGGCCTTTAGAATGAGGAAACCTTGTCTATGCCTGCTGTGGGTCAGCTTCCAACTCCGCTGGCTATGGGCAATAGAGGCCCCGCTGTCCCTCTGCAAGTTAGCGGCAGGCACACTCCAACTCTTGAGTTGTCCGAGAGTCTCTCTGGAGTGTCTGGCCCCTCGTCCACTGGGCTCGCAGTATTCACAGATTTGCTGCTTCCAAAGACACAGTACAATCCCGGCTTACCAGTTCCTCTCTGATCGCTGCTCTGCTTAACACATAGCACTTAGATTTGTTTATGTTGAAAACAAGTCTACATTTATTTAGCAAAGCATAGAGATTCAAGAAGTAATAAGTAAAAGAATTGAAAACAAACGGTTACATATAAAATAACGCAGAGTGCATTCTTGAGCCTAGACTTAATTAACAAGATATTCATGTCTTGTAGAGTATTGCTCACCCCAAATCCTTGCCAGGCTTTATAGCCAGGCTGGCTGTGGCCCTTCTTTCATGAGAAGCATGCTGTCACATTGTCCCTTTGCACTCCCTGTGCCATCAGCCAATTGGCACCCGAGGTTCACTGGGTCACAGGAATATTCTGAAGAGTACTGTACGCTTGCACTTAATGCTCTTAGCCTTAGAAAAATCTGATTTACAGAGTCATCTTCATTCACTAAAAATCTTAACTCACATGGAAACTGCTGTTGCAACTTGGAAAAGAACACAATCAGTTTGGTTTATTGTTTCTAAAGCTATGGGAAGGTATAGTGCTTGGAGAGAGGAACATGCTGCTGGGTCTAGGACAGGTTTTCCTTGGCTTACTTTGTTTATCAATGACCAGCCTATCATTATCAAAATTCCAGATTGCCAAGCAGACACTTGGAATTCACTGTTGTAGTTGAATTCAATTTGGCAACTTTGCTATTTTAGTGTTCATTCTTAAATAAAATAATTAGATTAGTTTTTATACAGTACCAAATGTCTTTGCTAGGATTGTGCAGTGTATTTCTGAGCTCTTAACAAAGCAGATCCAGATGTGGATGAGTTTTTAATATCCTGTAAGAACAAAATGATGGACCAATACTTGCTGCCTGAAATGGTAGGGGCATTCTCCAAGGGCCTGCTTGGTATGTGTTGACTTCATCCGTCAGGCCTGTTGTGATCCTGTAGGTTCATAGATTCCATGGCCAGAAGAGACCATGGTGACCATCTAGTCTGCCCTCCTCCTAGCACAGGCCAGAAAACTGCCCCACTTTTTCTTCCTGATGTAATAGGCTGTAGAAAGCCCAGGTTCTTGCTGCTACAACCAAGGCTTCAGATCCAACAACTTCAGAATCCTAGATTCCCTATCCCCTACCCCCACCACAAATAAATAAAAAGGAACCAGCTCCTAGTATGTCAGAACTAAAACACTCCCAGCAGCCCAGTCTGGATCCACAGCCCATAGCCATTCTGTTACGACTGGTGCTGCAAAGAAGACTTGGTGCCAAGAGGCCCCCTCATCATGGCCCAATGCATAGAACAGATGATAAAAATACCGAAGGGGTCATGCATAAAAGTATCCCTGGGTGCAGAGGGTGTGGGATTGAGAATCAAATGTGTTTTGCATCTGATAATTGATATAGTGTTCTCCCTTCCCCTGCTCTGCCCGGAGAGTCCCTCAGATCAGAGTTGCACCTTGGCTCCTACCAGGGAAGTTAAGGCTTTATCCAAACTTCATGTCTGTGAACAATCCTGCATTTCCCAGCATTCCTTGGTCTGCAGTCTTTGGTTGCATTCTCACTCATCTCCTGTGAAAGCATTTGATCTAGTTTATAGGGACTCAGACCTGTGAGCTTTCATCTGAGGGAAAGTCATCTTGGTAGTTCCTTGATCTGGGAGTCTCCTGTTAAGTCTATTATTCCAGTATCAGTACGTTCTTGCCATCTCTAATGTTAACCTCCCAGTTCATGGTGGAGGTGTGTCTAAAGTCCTTCCCCACCACCCATCTTTGGGCTTCTCCCGTGCATTAGCATCAAATGATGGCGGCTCTTACGGCTTTTTCATACCTTTCTGAAAGACCTAAGCACAAATCTCCCACCCTTTCTAGAATACCCTAAGGACCTGTCATCTCCATGTCTAATCTTTCAAGTACTGGAGTTGAGGGAGTGGAAGAAATACATAGGACTGTTGTTCCTGTGTCATCTTTAATGCTCTGTATGCTGCTGTCTCTGCCTTCTGAAGACTTTTAAACAGAGTTGTCCTACTTAGGCAGCAGACGTGCTGTCATCTAATTATTTTTTTGATTTTGTTTGTTTGTTTTATCAAGTGTTGATGTATAATGTTGGTCTAACACAATATTGGCTTGACCCCTTAAT
Organism: Trachemys scripta elegans; assembly: GCF_013100865.1. Classification (NCBI taxonomy): domain Eukaryota; kingdom Metazoa; phylum Chordata; order Testudines; family Emydidae; genus Trachemys; species Trachemys scripta. Next base: position 37,835,133 of record NC_048310.1, on the reverse strand, counting down.
AGATTTTGTCACAAGTACAAAATGTGTGTTTGAAATATACATTTTGTGGCTTAAACTCCTGGTGCTTCTGGAGAGAAGTGCAATAGAATAAGCTAGTAGTGGCAACTGGGATATGAGGCCAGACTAGCTCTGGTCTGTTACCAAGTTTTTTGAATTCTTGCTGCCTTGTCTTATATTTCTTCCTTTAAATTGATCTACTGCTGAGGTGCCATAGGGCAGCTGGAACAGCCATGTTTATGGAGAGCATAATGTGCTAAAAGTGAAATTCATTTTCGATCAGTATAAACAATTAGATCGTATTTAATCAACTAATCCCAGACACTCTCCTGGCGGGGCAGTGACATACAGGAGTTTGGGTGTTAACTAGATCTGTTGTACTGCTGAAATGCCATTAGCCTTTCGAAGAGAGAACCCCTAAATTTTAATGGCGTGCCATCACAACACAATTTGTCCTAGATTTTATCTTGTTAATAGCCTTCTGAAGTGGGAAGTGAATGAGCAGCTGACTGGAATCTCCTTTCCAGCCAGGCTGGAGTTAGAAGGTTTCTGGCATGAATCCAGTTCATACTGAGTGCATCACTGTATCTGCATAGAGCAGGGGTAGGCAACCGATAGCACGCGTGCCAAAGGCAGCACACGAGCTGATTTTCAGTGGCACTCACGCTGCCTGGCCACCGGTCCGGGGGGCTCTGCATTTTAATTTAATTTTAAATGAAACTTCTTAAACATTTTAAAAACCTTATTTACTTTACATACAACAATAGTTTAGTTGTATATTATAGACTTATAGAAAGACCTTTTAAAAACGTTAAAATTTATTAGTGGCACGCAAAACCTTAAATTAGAGTGAATAAATGAATACTCGGCACGCCACTTCTGAAAGGTTGCCAACTCCTGGCATAGAGAATACTATGTTACACAACTAATACAGAAAGATTAGTGAATTGAATGCATTACTTTGCTAAAAGCTCAGCAGGTGTTAACTTAGGATGTTTTCATTGTCTTATAAACAAAGAGCGTGATTCAGAAAATGGATTCATTGGTACCTTTCCTTTTAATGACTCGATTAATGATCATATGTAGAAATTTTGGCTTTGGCAATCGTTTGCTTAAAACGTCGGACGATAGATGGATGAATTTTTGAGGTCCCTTCCAACCCTGATATTCTATCACTATATAAGACTGTAATAAATATAATTGATGGACTTTTTCTGCATAGCTTTAGATATGACCGAAGAATGAAGCTCATGCATAATGAACCACAGTAAGGGCTTGTCTACACTACCTGCCGAATGGGCAGGCAGCGATCGATCCAGTGGGGGGTTGATTTATCACATCTAGTATAGACGCAATAAATCGACCGCTGAGCACTCTCCCGTCGACTCCGGTACTCCACCAGAACAAGAAGCGCAAGCGGAGTTGACAGGAGAGCGTTAGCTGTCGACTTACCACAGTGAAGACACCACGGTAAGTAGATCTAAGTACATCGACTACAACTACGCTATTCACATAGCTGAAGTTGCATATCTTACATCGACCCTGCGCGGTAGGGTAGGCAAGCCCTAAATGTATGTGAAGGAGATTGCCTCAGTTTCTGTTTTAGTCTGAAGCTAAAAAAATCTGCATCATCCATAGGTGCAAAACTTCCAACCCTTCCTATACAAAATAATGCATTCTCTCTTTTTATTTAGCTGTTGTGGAACTACAAGTTGAACCTGACTACAGACCTGAAGTTTGAATCCGTGGCCAGAGAGGTCTGTAAGTCCACCATAGCAGAGGTGAGGGTGAAGAAAGGGGATTGCTTCATCTTTGTTATATTAGTGGATGGTTCTTACCCCTCTGCCACCAAAGCAAAAACACTTCAAATCCATCTAAAGAACACTTAGAGCTTGTCTAGATTGGGGAAAATGAGTGGTATGCTAAAATGATAGCTAATTGGTAATTAACGCAGTTTAAACACTGCTTAGAACCTAATATAGACAAAGATGTTAAAAAAATGTGTTAGCTGAATCAGTCTAGACAAGCCCTGTCTATGGGGAGATTTAACTGACAATAGACCATGTCCCGTCTTCCACATTTGGGGGGAAGGAAAGAGGAGGGGAGGGGAGGCTGGTTCCTGGGGATATCATTTGATATTTGCAGAAATGTCTAACTTGAGTGGTAGCAAGTGGTTGGATAGGAAGAATGATAGGAACAGAATAAAGAGAAATGATAAACTAAGAACTCCTCAGTTCCTGCTTGACCTATCACAAATCCACAGGGACTGGTCTATGGCCCAGTCCCTTGGAAATGACCCCTTTTAGTGTGCTGCACCCCAAGGACCCACACAGTTCCATAGGGGCAGGCCCGTGGCTTCCAAGACTCTGAAATTGGGCCTTCCACAGTCCCTTTCTCTACGTGGCTCCCTGCAAAAATCCAGCCAAAACAATCTCCTGTGGGAGGCTTGTACTGTGCCCCTTCCCGGCACAATGTTCTCAGTATTTGCAGCAACAACAGCAGCATTTTCAAAGCAAGGGAACAATTTATTAGTCATCAAGCATACAGAATCTGAAAGTCCTTAGATTAGTGCAGAGAGACACAGGTTAAGACATGGTCCGTGCTGGCCCAACTTGTGTAATCAGCCAGCCAAGCTATTATGGAATCCTTTTCTCTGTCTGCTTTTCAGTCCCCAAGGAGAACTTCTGTCCCCTACTGTGCCCAAAGGCCAGCCCTTGTCCCAGCCACTTGACACCTTGCCCCTTTTTCCCTCTACCTGGGGCCTTTGCTCCGTTTTCCTGTCTAAAAGTGGAGGAAATCTACTACTTCTTGGTCATTGGTTGCTAACTATAACTGTCCTGTCCATTGGGATTCCCATTGTTTTTCTGAATTATCCATTTATGTGGGTTGGTTCCCGCCAGTTGTTTAATGACTCATTCATTCCACCACAGACAGCTAAATGAGAAACACCTCAGGTCTGCCCCCAAGAGCGGATCTGACCCTTTGCACCCCCTGGATAGGAATGCAGAGTACATTGGGAAAGTGAGGCACACACAGGAATTATAAAAATATTAGATTCCCACTTTGTCATACCTTCCGCCAGGTGTTTTGTGTAGATTGGATTCTTCCATTCTTTACTGAGTACTAACAGCCGCTCCATACTTAAGGTTGCAACTGAGTTTCCATTACAAACCTCATTTTCCATGTTCCCTTCCCCAGTAAAATCCATGTGTCATATTGGCATCAAAATTGGTTAGCTAGGTCTGGGATCAAAGTAGAATTTTTCTTTTTAATTTGAAGTGGTTCAAACAACGGGTTCCTGAATGATGGAACTCTTCTATTTTTAGCTTGCCCTAAGAGTTAGTCATCTAGTTTGTGTTGCACTGCAAGGCACTCTGCTGTGTTTGGAAGTTATAGCTCCAAAATGGAAGCAACACTACAAATATCTCTACAAGCTGACACTTTGCAGTCAGAGCTAAGCCAAATGCTTTCTATTTTCAGCTCTTTGGTTTCTGTAATAGAGCTGCTGCAGAATTTTTACAATCCAGGCATGTTTGAGATTGCTCCCTTATCAAAGCACAGTTAATTTCCATGTTTATACGATGACTGTCTAGCATTGTTGTAAACATTACACTATAAATCTTAGATAAAAGCTCCTAAATGCAGTGGAGAAAGACACTGAATTTTAATTGTACATTAACTGCCATAATCTTCCTCTTATATAATTTTATGGTGAATAATGATACAAACAGGTGGCATACTGGTTTTATAAAATTCCAGTTTGATTTTAAAATCAATCATACATGCTACAACTCTTATTGATATTTAACAGCAAAGTAGATGCATGAAACAATCTTGGTTTAGCATTGGATAATGTAGATTATCAACCTGAAATTTTGCAAACTGACTAAGAAAAAAAAGAGAGCTTTTAATAGACCACCCTTTAAAATGTTTAAGAATTAAAAAGTCATACCATACCTTTCTATTGGGGGAACATGACTTCAGATTTTTATTTAATACGTTAAATACCAATTTGAATTGTCCTGTTCTGTTCCTGACCACTTTGGCTACATTTTGATTTTAATATCTTGTGATTTTTTTCGAAAGCCCTTGAGGGAATTAGGTGACCAACTTCCATTGGAAGTCGCCAGGAGTTAAGCACTCTAAAAGTTTTCTATTAAAATGGTTAATGCTAATGTGAAATGGTAGTCAAATTGACAAATAATATTATGGTTGTATAAGCATTTGGCCAAGAGTTTAACCCATGATAACATGACGTCCTTTAGAGCCAAAAATGGGGTTTCTTTAGAAGTGGCCAGAAGCAGCAACCTAGTACTTGCTGTGTTCTCTGCACAGTTGACTGAGCTAGACCCCATCTTTGAAACTGAATTATTTGCACTTAACTCAAAAGAAATTACGCATTTTGTCTGGTCTTTAGTGATCTCACCCAACAATTCTTTTATAACTGTAATTTTTCTAGGGGTTATATAGGTTAAAATGTTGAAATTGCACTATATTTTTAATGTTAGATTATTTGATAAAACCATTGTCCTTACGAATTAGGTTTTTAAATGGCCACATGCTATAGTTAGCTGGTATATTTAGAAAATAATTGATTGATCGATTATCAGGCAAAAAGGAATCATTGTGATCATCTAGATTGACCTACTACATAACACAGTCCAGAGAACTTCCCTGAATTAATTCCTGTTTGACCTGGAGAATATTTTATGTCTAGCTTCAACTACCAGCCATTTGTTACTGTTTATACCTCCGTCTGCTAGCTGGAAGAGCTCTTTATTATCAAATTTGTTCCCCGGTGTGGGCACTTATATGATCAAGTCACCCGTTAACCTTCTCTTTGATAAACTAAATAGATTAACCTCCCGGAGTCTATCACTATAAGATATGTTTTTCAGTCCTTTAATCATTCTCATGGCTCTTCTCTGAACACTCTCCAATTTATCAACATCCTTCTTAAATTGTGGACACCAGAACAGGACACAGTGTTCAACTAGCAGTTGCACCAGTGAGAAATACAGAGGTAATATAAACTCTCTACTACTACCGAATAAGTCCACTGTTGGTACATCCAGTGATCACATTAGCCCTTTTGGTCATTGTATTACACTAGGAGCTTATATTCAGCTGATGTATTCACCATGACCCCCAAGTCTCTTTCAGAGTCAGTTTCCCAGGATAGAGACCCCCTTCTTGTAATTGTGGCCTGTATTCGTTGTTTCTAGATGTATAACTTTAGATTTGGCTGTATTGAATTGAAACAGCTTGGTAAGCAGGGCACAAGCAATCCAGATCACTCTGTCCTCTTCATTATTTACCATTCTGTTCCAGTCTGCATCATCTGTAAACTTGATCAATAATGATTTTGTTTTATTACAAGACAAAGCAGAACTTGAATCTTGATGATTTTGTTTTGTTTATTAACTAGCATATAGCCAAGAAATGATCCCTCTGGGACCCCACTAGAAACGTACCCACTTGATGATTCCCACATACAATTACACTTTGAGACTTCAGTCAGTTTTTAATGTATTTAATACGTTGATTTTGTTTGTTAAAAAAATGTTGTGCAGTACCAAGTCAAATGCCTTACTGAAGTCTTAAGTAAATTACATTGACACTATTACCTTTGTCAACCAAATTTGTACGCTTATCAAAAAGATATTGTTAGTTTGACAAGGTCTACCTTACATAAACCCATGTTACTTAGCCCTTATTATATTACTCTCCTTTAATTCTTTATTAATTGAGTTCCATATCAGCTGTTTAGTTATTTTGCCTAGGAATGATCTAAGGCTGACTGGCCTGCAGTTACTCAAGTTGTCCTTTTTACCCTTTGTTATTATTGGCACAACATTAGCTTTCTTGCAGTCCTCTGGAACTTACCTAGTGCTCCAGGACTTACTGAAAATCAAATTAACAGTCCAGAGCTGCTTGGCTGGATCTTTTAAAACTCTCTGGGTATATCTACACAGAATCTTAGAGTGGGAGTGAGCCTGCCAGCCCAGGTCAACAGATTCGGGCTAGCGCTCTAAGTATAGCTGTATAGACAGCATTCTGAATTTGTGATTTGGGCTCTGAAGCCCACCTCCCACACTAGTGTTCCAGCCTGAGCCACAGCTTCAGAATACTGTGTACACAGTCATTTAGTGCTAGTGAGAGCCCCACTAGCCTAATCTATTGCCTTGGGCTGGACTCTCACTACTGCTTGGCCCAAACTGATGTGTAGACATAACTTTCATCACACCGTTTGTACACGTGCTGATTCTAAAAATGTTCAACTGCTCCTACTAAATAATTGAACACAACTCTTTCTCTGAACAGATCAAAGAATGTGCAGATGAGTTAGCTGGGAAAGGCTATTTGGTGTCCTGTTTGGTGGACCACAGAGGTAACATCACTGAATACCAGTGTCACCAGTATATCACCAAAATGACAGCCATCATCTTCAGTGATTACCGTCTGATCTGTGGCTTCATGGATGATTGCAAGAATGATATTAACGTCCTCAAATGTGGCAGCATTCGACCTGGAGAAAAGGTATCCACAGAGCAGGTGGATGGGAAGTGGGTTCATAAAGATGATACTCGGGGAAATTGGATGCTATTGTGGGACTTATATGTACACCAGACTTAATTATAATGACTGAAAACCAACAAAAGCGACACAAGCTACAAAAAAAGTGATGTGTTCCTGCTTACAGTGATTACCTCTTTAACAAGTTGTCTCAATTATTGTTAATGCTTGAAGTACTTTACTGACATGTTAGGAAAAATGCTGTCGTACTTGCTCCCACCTCAGCTGCGATTGATTTGTCTCCACTCCCACCAGACCTCCAACACAATTTAAAATAGTAAACAAATTATGTCTTTGGTCACGCTTATGTGACTTTTGCTTTATATGGTGAATCTTACAGTCAGGATTTAGTCTCCAGACAAACTTCTCTGTTCCTTGATGCATACTGTCAAATCTGATCTAGGAAAGTCTTTAGTGTAGGGGAGGCTGCTCGTGTGGCCTGCCAAACCCATCCTCCTTTCTCAGGGGGTTTAAATTTGGTACAAGACGAAGCAGAACTTGAATCTTGCTGTGCAGATGTCTTCATGGGCCTTGGTTTATGTTTTTTTGCAGCATACCATTTGCTGCAAGAAGAAAGAGAATGTTTGTTTGGTAGAAGGGTTTTTTGGAATCTCTGGTGTATTTAAGTGATGTTGTTCACTAGTAGTGTACTGTTTTTATGAATTAAAAAGTCCACTTGTCCTTTCACCCTCCATTGGTTAATTTCCAGGCTGTTAAAATAGACTATGCTGTCCCTGCTAATGCCCTCTTCATTCCTGCGCATATCAGTTTGAGTGTTTTAATATTTGTTCCTGATTGGTTGGTCAGCCCTGATCACATCTTGCAGCAACCTATCTGACTGCACAGCTTCTCATTTCACTGGAAGTGTGGGGCAGTAGCCAGTTTAGACAAGCTATATCCACTTCAACGCTGATTGTTCATTAATGAACCATTTAAAGACACCAAAAGTTTGTGATAGGATAGTTGGAGGAAGTAGGAAGGATTTCTAGGTACTACCTCCACATTCCTATTTCAGTGAAGCTTATGTAATCAACATTATGGTACTGTTTGTGTCAGTGAACTGTTACTTTATCCCTTGTCATCAACTTACCCATAAAGTTAAACTTGACTAAACTTTGTACAGTGCTTTGAAATACAAAGTCCTTAACTTTAATTACATTGCTAGAGGTTGAATCAGCCACTCATGGAGCGGTGAAAAGGTGCTGTCCTAGAAAATAGAACAGTTTCTTGGTGGAGATGCAGATGTGGTGCTTTGCTGCTCCAGTGAGACGTTCACTGGCATTAGCAGATCCTTTACTGTGCAGCATCTTAAATTGCAATGCAAGTGCGGACAGGAAGGTTGTATAACTGAACAGCAGGAAGTGCAAGTAGGTACTACTTAGACCAGCTTTTTCTGTGGGTGTTCCTAGTCTGGGGAAATGTGAAACTGGCAGGCCCCTAGAGCTTTGGATTGGTAATTGTCTTTGAGTACTTTTCAGCAACCTTGTTTCATTTTTGGAGAAATCATCTGTTTTTGTCCTTTTAAACTGGAAGGTCTTTGGGATAGAGACTTAAATCACAAGTATGGAATTGGTCCCCTATACTGAGCTCGACACTTAACTATGGTTTAACCAAATTAAAATATTTATAGAACCAGTGAAAGAATCTAGTTGAGAGGGAGAATAATAAGAGTGCTGAAATCATAGAATATTAGGATTGGAAGGGACCTCAGGAGGGCATCTAGTTCAACCCCGTGCTCCAAGCAGGACCATCCCCAGACAGATTTTTACCCCAGTTCCCTAAATGGCCACCTCAAGGATTGAACTCTCAACCCTGGGCTTAGCAGGCGAATGCTCAAACCACTGCGCTATCTCCACCCCCGTGCTTCACCACCCTCCTAGTGAAAAAGTTTTTCCTAATATCCAACCTAAACTTCCCCCATTGCAACTTGAGACCATTACTCCTTGTTCTGTCATCTTCTACCACTGAGAACAGTCTAGATCCATCCTCTTAGGAACCCCCTTTCAGGTAGTTGAAAGAGGCTTCAAATCCCCCCTCATTCTTCTCTTCTGCAGACTAAACAATCCCAGTTCCCTCAGCCTCTCCTCATAAGTCATGTGCTCCAGCCTCCTAATCATTTTTGTTGCCCTCCGCTGGACTCTTTCCAATTTTTCCACATCCTTCTTGTAGTGTGGGGCCCAAAACTGGACACAGTGCTCCAGATGAGGCCTTACCAATGCCGAATAGAGGGGAATGATCACATCCCTCAATCTGCTGGCAATGTCCCTACTTATAAAACCCAAAATGCCATTAGCCTTCTTGGCAACAAGGGCACACTGTCGACTCATATCCAGCTTCTCGTCCCCTGTAACTCCTAGGTCCTTTTCTGCAGAACTGCTGCCTAGCCATTCGGTCCCTAGTCTGTAGCAGTGCATGGGATTCTTCCATCCTAAGTGCAAGACTATGCACTTGTCCTTGTTGAACCTCATCAGGTTTCTTTTGGCCCAATCCTCTAATTTGTCTAGGTCCCTCTGAATCCTATCCCTACACTCCTGCATATCTACCACTCCTCCCAGTTTAGTGTCATCTGCAAACTTGCTGAGAGTGCAGTCCACGCCATCCTCCAGATCATTAATGAAGATATTGAACAAAACCGGCCCCGGGACCAACCCTTGGGTCACTCTGCTTGATACCAGCTGCCAACTAGACATGGAGCCATTGATCACTACCTGTTGAGCCTGACCATCTAGCCAGCTTTCTATCCACCTTATAGTCCATCCAGCCCATACTTCTTTAACTTGGTGGCAAGAATACTGTGGGAGACTGTATCAAAAGCTTTGCTAAAGTCAAGGAATAACACATCCACTGCTTTCCCCTCATCCACAGACCCAGTTATCTCCTCATAGAAGTCAGTTAGGTTAGTCAGGCATGACTTGCCCTTGGTGAATCCATGCTGACTGTTCCTGATCACTTTCCTCTCCTCTATGTGCTTCAGAATTGATTCCTTGAGGACCTGCTCCATGATTTTTCCAGGGACTGAGATGAGGCTGACTGGCCTGTAGTTCCCTGGATCATCCTCCTTCCCTTTTTTAAGAATGGGCACTACATTAGCCTTTTTCCAGTCATCTGGGACCTCCCCCGATCGCCATAAGTTTTCAAAGATAATGGCCAATGGCTCTGCAATCACATCTGCCAACTCCTTTAGCATCCTCGGATGCAGTCCATCCGGCCCCATGGATTTGTGCTCGTCCACAGCTTTTTAAAATAATCCCGAACCACTTCTTTCTCCACAGAGGGCTGGTCACCTCCTCCCCATGCTGTGCTGCCCAGTGCAGGAGTCTGCGAGCTGACCTTGTTCATGAAAATGGAGCCAAAAAAAGCATTGAGTACATTAGCTTTTTCCACATCCTCGGTCACTAGGTTGCCTCCCTCATTCAGTAAGGGGCCCACATTTTCCTTGATTTTCTTCTTGTTGCTAACATACCTGAAGAAACCCTTCTTGTTACTCTTAACATCTGTTGCTCGCTGCAACTTCAAGTGCCATTTGGCCTTCCTGATTTCACTCCTGCACGCCTGAGCAATATTTTTATACTCCTCCCTAGTCATTTGTCCAATCTTCCACTTGTAAGCTTTTTTTGTGTGCTTAAGATTAGCAAGGATTTCACTGTTAAGCCAAGCTGGTCGCCTTCCATATTTACTATTCTTTCTATACATTAGGATGGAGGTGAACCCCATGGGACCACCAGGCCCCTTCATATCCGGCTACTGCCAAATAAAATATTTGCTCATTCATAACTTTATTATATGTCATTGGGATAAACTGGCTTCCCTTTTTTTTCACTTGAATTGCATTAGAGCAGAATTTCTAGGACTAAGGCCATATCTACACTACGGGCGCTACAGCAGCTCAGCTCCAGCACTGCAGCTGTGCCACCGCATAGCATTATAGCATAGACAAGGGGGTCTCACAACACATTTTTTGGTGGTGGCTGCACTGATACTTTTCCCAAAAATACTTAATTAACTTTAGGAAAAACTAATAAATATGCACATATACATGTCCAGATCATTGTAATTTATTCATGTAGAGGTTTTTTGCAGACTTAATAATAAAAATAATGCTGTGAAAAGTGATAGCTGTATGTTAATATCACTTAGTAGCTACCTGGGAGGCTATGAAAATAAGTGATATTAACAAACATACAAGTATCACTTTTCACAGCCTCCCAGTTAGCTAGTAAGTCTGCTCTGAGAAGTGGTACTTGCATGTTTGTTAATATCACTTCTCTCAGCAAGCCCCAGGACCCATTAAGCTCCAGATGGGGAGGCCAGAAGAGGAGGCAGTGGGGGCCAAGGGGGATGGGGGAAGGCAGTGGGGAGCCAGCGGCAATGGAGGTGGTTAGTGAGCCCTGCTGCTGCATGGCCTGAACAAGGGGTTGGTGGCTGGGGTGGGGGGGATCAGTGCCCACAGCCAAAACTGGGGGCAGGAACTGTATCCCTGGAGTCAGAGCTGTGGGTCAGCGCCCAGGATCACCTGGTGCTCTGTGATCGGAACCAGGGTCTGGAGGCTGAAGCCCCATGACTGGAGGCCAGGGCCGCGTGGCCGGGGAGTCAGCACCCCTAACCAACTACCAGAGCTCAGGGCTGCATGGCCAGGCTCCTGAAGTTCTGCCGCTGGAGCCCACCGCCCAAAACCCTTCCCCCCACCAATGTAGGTCGAGAACTCATCTTGCTCTTGTAGCACTGTGCCCTGCTTGTGTCAGGAAGGGAGGGAGAGGGGCCAATGGTCCCCATGCCCCCGCCCATCACCACTCAGGAAGCTGTCGTAGCCACATGAAAAGTCCTGGCCGCAATTGAGAAACACTGGCATAGACCCTTCCTTTAGTGATGGAAGGGTTTTTTTCAGTCTCTAGTTAATTCACCTTTCTGAGCTGGTAGTTAGGTCAGCAGCATCATTCTTCTGCTAATCTAGCCCCATGTATACTGAGGGTTAGGTTGGCTTAACTGCAGCTGTCTGAGTTAAGAATTTGTCATTTAATGACAGCAATGTAGCTGGTCACTCTAAATTTTTCAGTGTAGAGAAGGCCTAGGACTCTCTTCCAGCCCATGTTGTCTTACCTTTCCTTTTCTGTAAACTCTCTCCTCTGGTTTATCCCTTTATCTGCTCTCTAGTCCATTTTATTCCATCTCATAATTTCTTCTGGCTTGTTGCGTGTTTTGCCCTCTATCTGCTGGGTTGTACCTCTTGCTGTTCTGTTTCTTGTGTGAGCAACAGAGTTCAATTTGTTTCCTGATTTCAGACTTCATTTTGCTGCGTGTATCAGAAAAGAGCGTGTGTGGAAAGCAGTAAAAGTGCCATTGTATATTACAGCTGCATGCTCGGCCCATTTTCTGCTGACAGTGAGCATACTTATGTCTCCTTTCCTCTCACCTGGATGTTGTGCTGTGTCATGAGTTTGGTTCCCTGGTGTTTAATCCCTGCTTTGTTTTATACAATAGAAGCTTAATGTGATACTCTTTTCACTGAGAATTGTGGTGGCAGCTGAGCCTTTTTCCTTCAGATCTGTCATCTGTCAGCATAAGCCAGCCATTTCTCTGACCTTTGTCTATATACACACACACGTGCACCAATTTAACTAAATGTCTGTGATTCAACCTGTTTAGTTTAAACTGGTGCAAATTTGTATCTAGACAAGGCCTGTTTCTGAGCTGGCTTAGACACTGTTTTCTTCCCTTGGTTATTAAAAGTGACATCAGTTTTTAAAAAAAAAAAAATCACACTTCTCTCAGGGTAGTTTACTTGCTAGTGTTACAGGTAACATTTAAGATTACTGTAAGAGATTAGGAGAATATAATATTTCTTTTTTCTGTTTTTCAATTAGCTTTTGGCCTAGTCAGTGTCACTGTTGTGTAGGTCTTTAATACAGCAACAGAGAAAAACAAAGTTAAATAGGAAAATGATAATTAAAAAGACATGAGTGAAAGGTTGCATAGTTCCTTGTGCTACCTTTAACTCTTTTTTTAAACTGACTAGACTTCAAATAGACAGCATCTCTTTAATTTTGGTTTCCACTACTGGCTACTTAAAGCTGCTAAAGTGGGATTTGTAGTAGAACCACTGGGAAATGGTTGGTTTTCTATAGATGAGTTATTTTGGTTCAGTCGGGTCATCTGTCTGGCTTCTTGTGCTAGCTATTGACTACTTGCACAGCACTCGGCTTGAACGACAAAGATACTGGTCAGTTTGACTTTCGGCTTTCCTACACAAGCATAATGCAGGTGTTTCTGCTCCAGCTGGCTAGAGGGGGTGACTGGACAGCAATAGGAAGCACCTAGTCCCTGTGTTATCCCAGAACATATGCTGCTCCTACCCCATTGGTGCAGCTTCCCATCTTTACTTTATCTATTTTCTCCCAATCTCTGCACTGCATCCTCCACTTCTTGGTTTTCTTTTGTCCCCTTTTCATTCCTAGCTCACCGCAGTGCTTCTGCAACTAGAGCAACAGGAATTTTATGCACAAGTCAAATTTTACTCTTTAGTACCACCCAATGTTCTCCATCCCCCTCGGAGGGTTTTGAAAATGAGAGGGAGAAGTAAACACCAACAGGAATTGCACATACAGGTTGAATTTTGCATAGGCCACATTTTATAGAAATCTGTTTTAGGAAAACTATCCCGTGTCTTCCTGGGGAAAAAAGGGTGTCTTGGGCATCAAGTCCAACCAAGATGGCCTTAAAAAGAGGGAAAAATTAAAACTAATACATTGTAAAACAGTTCTAAAAATTACCTTAAATGCCATATTTTAAATTTTTTCAATGCATTCCATAGGTTGATATGCTCTATTCACCCTGGGGAAAGTTGGTTAGCCCCCTTTTTTTGATGATCTAAAGTTTCCATTTCTAACTTGGCAGGATTTCAAGATATTGGACTATAAATCTGTCTATGCAGGAATGAATTACCTATGTTTTTCAGACCTGTGCAACCTTAGGTGAAATTCCCAATTTGTGGGTAGTGGGAGAGAAGAGGCATGTTGATATTTTTTAAATGGCTGGAAGCTGCTGTGTATCCTTTAGAATTTTGGAAATACTTCTGGCAAAGATGCATTAGCGAGCAGAGTGCTCGTGTAGGTGTATGATAAATGCAGTTTATCACATGGCTCTGCACTGCAGCTAGAGCTTAATGAGTAATGCAGTCATTCTGAACTCATGCCAGTTATTTTTTGTCACCTTTCTGTGTGCTTCTGTCAAACTGCGTTAAAATACTATTATGGTTGCATGTTTAAGTACACTTGAATCATAGAATATCAGGGTTGGAAGGGACCTCAGGAGGTCATCTAGTCCAACCCCCTGCTCAAAGCAGGACCAATTCCCAACTAAATCATCCCAGCCAGGGCTTTGTCAAGCCGGGCCTTAAAAACCTCTAAGGAGGGAAACTCCACCACCTCCCTAAGTAACGCATTCCAGTGCTTCACCACCCTCCTAATGAAATAGTGTTTCCTAATATCCAACCTAGATCTCCCTCACTGCAACTTGAGACCATTGCTCCTTGTTCTGTCATCTGCCACCACTGAGAACAGCCGAGCTCCATCCTCTTTGGAACCCCCCCTCAGGTAGTTGAAAGCAGCTATCAAATCCCCCCTCATTCTTCTCTTCTGGAGACTAAACAATCCCAGTTCCCTCAGCCTCTCCTCATAAGTCATGTGCTCCAGACCCCTAATCATTTTTGTTGCCCTCCGCTGGACTCTTTCCAATTTTTACATATCCTTCTTGTAGTGTGGGGCCCAAAACTGGACACAGTACTCCAGATGAGGCCTCACTAATGTCGAATAAAGGGGGAACGATCACGTTCCTCAATATGCTGGCAATGCCCCTACTTATACAGCCCAAAATGCCGTTAGTCTTCTTGGCAACAAGAGCACACTGTTGCCTCATATCCAGCTTCTCTTCCACTGTGACCCCTAGGTCCTTTTCTGCAGAACTGCTACCTAGCCATTCAGTCCCTAGTCTGTAGCAGTGCATGGGATTCTTCTGTCCTAAGTGCAGGACTCTGCACTTGTCCTTGTTGAACCTCATCAGGTTTTTTTTGGCTCAATCCTCTAATTTGTCTAGGTCCCTCTGTATCCGATCCCTACCGTCTAGTGTATCTACCTCGCCTCCCAGTTTAGTGTCATCTGCAAACTTGCTGAGAGTGCAGTCCACACCATCCTCCAGATCATTAATAAAGATATTAAACAAAACCGGCCCCAGGACTGACCCTTGGGGCAATCAACTTGAAACCAGCTGCCAACTAGACATGGAGCCATTGATCACTACCCGTTGAGCCTGACGATCTAGCCAGCTTTCTATCCACCTTACAGTCCATTCATCCAGCCCATACTTCTTTAACTTGGCGGCAAGAATACTGTGGGAGACCGTATCAAAAGCTTTGCTAAAGTCAAGGAATAACACATCCACTGCTTTCCCCTCATCCACAGAGCCAGTTATCTCATCATAGAAGGCAGTTGGGTTAGTCAGGCACGACTTGCCCTTGGTGAATCCATGCTGACTGTTCCTGATCACTTTCCTCTCCTCTACGTGTTTTATAATTGATTCCTTGAGGACCTGCTCCATGATTTTTCCAGGGACTGAGGTGAGGCTGACTGGCCTGTAGTTCCCCGGATCCTCCTTCTTCCCTTTTTTAAAGATGGGCACTACATTAGCCTTTTTCCAGTCATCCGGGACCTCCCCCAATCGCCATGAGTTTTCAAAAATAATGGCTAATGGCTCTGCAATCTCATCCGCCAGCTCCTTTAGCACCCTCGGATGCAGCGCATCCGGCCCCATGGGCTTGTGCATGTCCAGTTTTTCTAAATAATCCCGAACCACTTCTTTCTCCACAGAGGGCTGGTCACCTTCTCCCCATACTGTGCTGCCCAGTGCAGTAGTCTGGGAGCTGACCTTGTTCGTGAAGACAGAGGCAAAAAAAATCATTGAATACATTATTTTTTCCACATCCTCTGTCACTAGGTAACCTCCCTCATTCAGTAAGGGGCCCACACTTTCCTTGACTTTCTTCTTGTTGCTAACATACCTGAAGAAACCCTTCTTGTTACTCTTAACATCTCTTGCTAACTGCAACTCCGAGTGTGATTTGGCCTTCCTGATTTCACTCCTGCACGCCTGAGCAATATTTTTATACTCCTCCCTGGTCATTTGTCCAATCTTCCACTTCTTGTAAGCTTTTTTGCGTTTAAGATCAGCAAGGATTTCACTGTTTAGCCAAGCTGGTCGCCTGCCATATTTACTATTCTTTCTACACATCGGGATGGTTTGTTCCTGCAACCGCAATAAGGATTCTTTAAAACACAGCCAGCTCTCCTGGACCCCTTTGCCCTTCATGTTATTCTCCCAGGGGATCCTGCCCATCTGTTCCCTGAGGGAGTCAGTCTGCTTTTCTGAAGTCCAGGGTCCGTATTCTGCTGCTCTCCTTTCTTCCTTGTGTCAGGATCCTGAACTCAACCATCTCATAGTCACTGCCACCCAGGTTCCCATCCACTTTTGCTTCCCCTACTAATTCTTCCCTGTTTTGTGAGCAGCAGGTCAAGAAAAGCTCTGCCCCTAGTTGGTTCCTCCAGCACTTGCACCAGGAAATTGTCCCCTACACTTTCCAAAAACTTCCTGGATTGTCTGTGCACCGCTGTATTGCTCTCCCAGCAGATATCAGGATGATTAAAGTCTCCCATGAGAACCAGGGCCTGCGATCTAGCAACTTTTGCTAGTTGCCAGAAGAAAGCCTCGTCCACCTCATCCCCCTGGTCTGGTGGTCTATAGCAGACTCCGACCACGACATCACCCTTGTTGCTCACACGTCTCAACTTTATCCAGAGAGACTCAAGTTTTTCTGCAGTTTCATACTGGAGCTCTGAGCAGTCATACTCCTCTCTTACATACAACGCAGCTCCCCCACCTGTTCTGCCCTGCCTGTCCTTCCTGAACAGTTTATATCCGTCCATGACTGTACTCCAGTCATGTGAGTTATCCCACCAAGTCTCTGTTATTCCAATCGCATCATAGTTCCCTGACTGTGCCAGGACTTCCAGTTCTCCCTGCTTGTTTCCCAGGCTTCTTGCATTTGTGTATAGGCACTTAAGATAACTCATCGATCGTCCCTCTTTCTCAGCATGAGACAGGAGTCCTCCCCTCTTGCGCTCTCCTGCTTGTGCTTTCTCCCAGGATCCCATTTCCCCACTTACCTCAGGGCTTTGGTCTCCTTCCCCCGGTGAACCTAGTTTAAAGCCCTCCTCACTAGGTTGCCAACCTGCTGGCGAAGATCCTCTTCCCTCTTTTCGTTAGGTGGAGCCCGTCGCTGCCTAGCACTCCTCCTTCTTGGAATACCATCCCATGGTCGAAGAATCCAAAGGCTTCTCTCCGACACCATCTGCGTAGCCATTCGTTGACTTCCACGATTCAATGGTCTCTACCCAGGCCTTTTCCTTGCACAGGGAGGATGTCAAGAAATGACTCTTCCACATAGTCTATTTTCTTTCTAATGCTATAATTACATGAGCACTATTCCTGGAGAACAATGTATAGTATTCAGCATTAGAAAATCTTGTAGTCTTTTCTTTCTGGTATATTAAGCTATTTTCACTGTCAGATTGAAGCAGTTAACTTGGATTTCTATATAAATTAAGATACTCTTCTCTCTGGTATGGATTTAATGACTTAGTCAGCAACCATATTCTATAGTCAGCATTTTAAAGAAATTGGTAGCTAAAGTTAAGCTCCTGAATTGCATATTTAGACACTGAAAGAAGTAGCTTGATTTTCAAAAGTTCCAAGCTTCTTGCAGCTCCTATTGATTTTCATGTGAAGTCAGAGCAGCAGGGAGCTTGGCACTTAAGAAAATCAGGCTTCTTTCAGTGCCTGAATGTGCAATTCAGAGGAGCATAATTTTAGAACCAGTTTTTAAAAAGCTTGGTCTATATTTTTTCCTCAAATAGCAGCTCAGTCTTATGCACTTATGAGTAGGTGACACAGTTAACTATTATGCTAATTTAGTTACAAACTTAAATGGCCTATGTCTGTCTGCAAACTTCCACTGTTCTTTTGTACTGGATATATGGTAAATTTAAAAGCAGTTTAATAAGTATTTTTAATGACTGGAATACAGAGTAATGCGGAGTATGAAAGATATATATACACACCTCTACCCTGATATAACGTGACCCGATATAACACGAATTCGGTTATAACACGGTAAAGCAGTGCTCTGCGGGGCGGGGCTGCGCACTCTGGTGGATCAAAGCAAGTTCGATATTACGTGGTTTCACCTATAATGCAGTAAGATTTTTTGGCTCCCGGGGACAGCGTTATATCAAGGTAAAGATGTATTTATCCAAGGTTTTAGAACATTTGTGAACTAGTATGTGATCATGTATTCGTGATATTATTTTATTACATAGATGTATTCATGATATTACAGTAACTCCTCACTTAAAGTCGTCCCGGTTAACGTTGTTTCGTTGCTGATCAATTAGGGAACATGCTTGTTTAAAGTTGTGCAATTCTCCCTTCTAACATGGTTTGGAAGCTGCCTGCTTTGTCCATTGCTTGCAGGAAGAGCAGCCTATTGCAGCTAGCTGGTGGGGGCTTGTAACCAGGGTGGACCAGCAGCCCCCCATCAGCTCCCTGCTCCCCTAAGTTCCCTGTGCTGCAGCCACCCAGCAGGCTATCATTTGCTGGCAGTTAAGCTGTCCCTCCCCCCACTGCTATGTGCTGCCCAGGCCCTCTGCCTTGGAAATGCTCCCAGAGACTCCTGCTTCCTGTGCGGGGGGAGGGGTATAATGTCAGGGTGTCCCCTTCCCCCCTGCCCCTGCACCCCGCTTGCCCCTTCTCCATATAAAGCAGGGAGGGGACAGGGACGGAGAGAGACATAGAGAGCTTGGGGCAGCAGCTGCTGTCTCAACTTACTGATCCACTTAAAAAGACTTGCACTTAAGAGTGGGTTAGCTTCCTTAAAGGGGCAGTGTGCATCTTTCTCTCTTTCGCTTTCCCACACACAAGGTGTGTGTCTGTCTCTGTCCGCTATGCTGTCTCCCCTTCCTCGTATTCACTCTGCCTTGTGTGAGAGGCTACATTAACAACAATGTATTAACCCCTGAGGGCTCAGCCGAGTGCTAGTTCATCATTTATCAGCAAGGCATTCCCTGGGAAATATCCCACCCTCTTCCACCCTCTAACTTCACCACCTCAACCAAGCTTCACAATCATCATAGCTGTGAACAATATTAAATTGTTTGTTTAAAACTTATACTGTGTGTATATCTATATAATATATCGTTTTTTGTCTGGTGAAAAAAATTTCCCTGGAACCTAACCATTTACATTAATTCTTATGGGGAAACTGGATTTGCTTAACATCATTTTGCTTAGTCGCATTTTTCAGGAACATAACTACAACGTTAAGCGAGGAGTTACTGTATTTTATTATTTTAGTTAACTCTTTTAGTAGGTTGTGTACATACAAATAAAATAGCTTCCATCTCGTTCATGTACCTAATGTGCACTGAAGTCTTTATATGAAGTTTTAATTAAAGAAAATCCCATGGTATGAGGAAAACTTGAATAAAGTGCTCTCTAGTTCTTCTGCCTTAGGGCTAGAAACCATACACTTCCTAGTAGGAAAAGTTTTCATTGTCTCATGCCCCAACAAGGAGGGTGCCCAGGTTGAAAGCCTGCAGATGAATGAGAGAATCTTTGAAGCAGAGCTTGCAGCTTGGAAGGCAGGCTGGAGCAGGGAGTTGTCAGATGTGTTTAAGCCACATTTTATGAAGTTTGTAATATTAAATGGCTCGATTGCAATGGCTATATGTGCATCACCATGGGGATTTGAGGGAGAAGGTTTGTGTCTAACATGATTATGGATAAATTAGTGTGGGGTAATATTCTGGCATGATGCCAATTTTTTACCTAATATACTTTTGGCCATTTTAAAAAAAAGGTTGATAGTTCTGGGATTGGTGGTGATTTAAGTAACTCGTGGCTTTTGAATGCTGCTTGTGTTCCTAGTGTGCCAGTACCAACAAGACAGGTATCAGAGGTTTCCTGAGCCGGGAGAAATGTTGGAACAGGAGGGAACGATTATTGAAAGAATTATGTGGCTTTAAATAGTAATGTTACTGTTTGAAAGATTCCTGTTTTGTTCCAACCCCTGCTGCTGTCTGCTCATGGCTGTTATGGTAACACTTGCTTGACCTATAGAGAGGGACTGAAGGCAATAAGGGCTCACTGTGAATACCTGTTAGTACAGTACACACGGACAGATTGATTTATCCAAGCGGTCAGATAGGGCACTATTGGACAATTTCCCTTAGAGCAGGTGGTTATCACACCAAAGCAGCATACATTGAAGGAAAGGAGCTGATAGTTGAAAGTCCACTGCTGATAGAACTCTTCTCAGCCAGCTGTCTTGGTCAGAGCTCCACCAGAGATGGATTTTAAAGGCTCAGACTTTCTGAAGGCTTCTTGGGTACCTTTTTGTTTTAATTTTCTAAGCATGCGCAGCTGTGTGGCTGTGAAAAACCTGACTGATCAACATTCTACTGCCTACTTCAGGGATGCTGGGCAGAAGTGACTCATCTTGTGCCATCCTTTGGACACCAGTGAGCTTCCTCAGGTTGCTTGCTATTGTTACTCACGATCCTCTCGATCCATAGTTACTGTTGAGCCCACTTGGCAGTGGATGTTAGCCTGGAGTTGCTTATCTTATGAGACAGTGCAGTGCTGGATGCTTTGACTTTTTTTTCATTGGTGGAATTAGCACTGAGAATCCTAGATTGCTAAATGCTCCTTTGTGAGTGCTTAACATCACTAATTACACTGCTCTACAGCCAAAATGCTTCTGAAATAAATGTAGTCAAACTTTACTAATTCTGGGTCACTGAGAACGAAAATGGTGCTTAAAATTGTTGATTGGCTCTAGTTTTCAAGATATGCTGTTGGGTCAGTATATACGACCCGTGACTTGGGAATGGCAGAGGATAAGTGAGTTATAAAGGGAAGGGATCTCAGTTTAAACCAGAAATGACTAAAATACATCTTTGACTGGATCTATGAATAAATCTATGACTGGGTTTGGATAGTACTTGCTTTTTAGGCAAAACAATGAATGATGCAATCTGAAGCTGGTATTGCGTCATACATGATATGAATTGCATCATGTTATTCCTAGAAGTCATGGATGATGCAATCATAACGAAGCTTACATCACTCTGCTGAACAAATTGCCCTATATCAGCTGTAGAAATCATACAGTGTCGTGTTCTCTTATTTGTCAGTGTTTGATTTTGCAAAGGGACACATTTCTGTTTAGCCAAAGTGAGCAGAGATGCCCCGTACTTGTGTGAACAGTGCAGATAACTTCTGCTATGTTTGTGGTGAAGTGACTTTTGCATCACAAAAGCGCAGTATAACCACTATGGTTAAGAGAGCCTATCACCTTTATTTTGGCTGCAAAATTGGAGATCAGGACAAGAGGTGGGCCCCACACATATGCTGCAACAGTTGTGCAACAAATCTTCGCCAGTGGTTGATCAGGAAAAGGAAATCTATGCCTTTTGCAGTGCCAATGATTTGGAGAGAGCCAACAGATCATACCAGCAATTGTTACTTCTGCATGGTGCCTCCAGCTTGGAAAGGTGTGTCAAAGAAGAAAAAGTGGACTGTGCATTATCCAAACATTCCATCAGCTATATGCCCAGTATCCCACAGAGAAGGACTGCCGGTTCCTGATGCACCAGAATCATTCTCACTTGAGTCAGACGAGGAAGAGGAGGAGGATGAAACTTCTGGTCCTGAACCATCAATGTCACAGGACCCACATTTTCTCCCATCCTCCTCCTCTGAACCACACCTCATAACACAAGGTGAACTGAATGACCTTGTCAGGGATTTGGAACTACCCAAGAGTAAGGCAGAGCTGTTGGGCTTCAGACTACAGCAGTGGAATCTCCTGGCAGGTGATGTTAGGGTTTCCATGTTCTGTGACCGTCAAAAGGATCTTGTCCCATTCTTCTTCATGGAAGGTGATCTTGTAGCCTGCAACATCGATGGTGTGATGGCAGCCCTCAACATTGTTCACGATCCAGATGAGTGGAGACTGTTCGTTGATTCATCGAAGACGAGTCTTAAAGCCGTTTTACTGCATAATGGCAATGTTTTACCATCAATTCCAGTTGGTCATGCAATCCATATGAAGGAAACCTATGACAACATGAAATAACTTTTGAGGTGCATAAACTATGACCAACATCAGTGGCAGCTTTGTGGCGATTTGAAGGTTGTTGCTCTCTTGCTTGGTCTGCAGACTGGATACACAAAGTACTGCTGTTTTCTCTGCGAATGGGATAGTCGTGCAAGAGATTCCCACTACATCAAGAAAGATTGGCCACTCTGACAGTCATTGGAGCCTGGGAGGAAAAGTGTTAAGCATCCACCACTTGTTGAATCAAGGAAGATTTTGTTACCACCCTTACACATCAAGCTTGGTCTGATGAAGAACTTTGTCAAGGCCATTGGCAAAACACAAGCAGCTTTCAAGTACCTCTGTGGAAAATTTCCAAGGTTAAGTGAAGCTAAGATAAAGGAAGGTGTCTTTGTTGGTCCTCAGATGCGTGAACTTCTTCAAGATGATGCATTTGACCATGCACTGCGTGGCAAGGAAAAGACGGCATGGAAAGCCTTCCAGTTAATGGCAATAAAGTTTCTCGGAAACAACAAGGGAGACAACTACAGGTTGTTGGTGGAAAACCTCCTTAAGGCATACAAAAGCCTTAATTGCAACATGTCACTAAAGATACATTTTTTTGCACTCTCATCTAGATTTTTTTCCACCAAACTGCAGAGCAGTGAGCGACGAGCACGGCAAGCGATTTCACCAGGACATTGCAACAATGGAGAAACGCTATCAGGGCAAATGGAGCCCATCGATGCTTGCAGACTATTGCTGGACAGTGACAAGAGATGCTCCATTTAATGAATACAAGAGACAAGCCAAGAAGCACCGAGTAGACACTGAATAGGACTAAACTATGTACATAATAGTTTTTTGCCTTTTGTTTCATAATAAATTTTATTTATATAACCCTTTTGCTGATTTTTAAAGTGTTACATAAACAGGTGAAATACCATGTAAAGCAACCATAAACACATGAAAAGACCTAGGTTTACAATTTATGATTAAAACTCTACTATCTACACAATATACATAGACATAAAATGTAAAAACTTAAATATCTTAGAAACAGTAGCCAATCAGTTGTTTTTATTGTCATATTTGAATTCAGCACATCAAAATACATAATAAATAGCACATTTTATCTCTGAAGCAGACGACTTCTCAAAAATTGTAGACCAGTGTTATCAGTAACCAGAGTGAAGGCTACATTGACAGCAGCTTTCTAATTCCTTCCCTCCCCCAAATATGTTCCTTTAATGTGACATTGCTACTTGCTGTTGCCATGGTGATAAGAAGGCTGTCAGATTGACGATAACTTGACCATTTTGGTAAACTGCTCTAAGCAGTGTATCTAAATGGTGATAATCTCATTAAATCACATTAAAGCAAACCCAGAAGCATTGAAGGAGGCTACACCGCTGTGAACCATCAGCACGATGGCAGTCTGTTATGATACGGTATATGGATCATGCCGTGCAAGGCTGTTGTATTACAAAGAGAGGAGGGGGACCGTGAATACAAAGCAGATCGTGTTGCAGTTTAATTTTGTTTGGCCACTCCTGGCTTCCAGCCTGATGGTGAGGTACTTCTCTCTCCTCTCAATCTGAATTTGGGAGCCAACTATTTCCAGGCTTTGTAAATTGTTGCTCCTACCAACTGTATGAATGTCCATGCACTGGAACAAAATGCATGTCTGCATAACTTTCAAGTCTGTATATAAATTGTGTCACTTAATTCTGGTCGTAGGTATGTATAAAGGGTGGGCATTCTTAGCCACTTGCTAAGCCTAGTGTGTGGCATGTGTAAGTCAGCATTATGGGCTGCTTGGGGTGCAGAATATGGATTTTAACATATTGGATAAATTTGAATTGGTAATCAGGTATTTTACGCATTCCCGTATGTTAGGAAATATTTGTTCTTGTCTTCTGTTCTTGTAAATAATGGATCACAAATCCTCTTGGTAAAGGCCTTGATGCAATCTTTTTGTTATATAGGATGCTCACTCACAAGGAGAGGTGGTGGCCTGCCTGGAGAAAGGGCTGGTAAAGGAGGCAGAGGAGAGTGATCCCAGAATTCAGGTTTCTGATGAGTGTAAGAAAGCAATTCTTCGTGTGGCTGAACTCTCCTCAGATGACTTCCACTTGGACCGACACCTGTACTTCGCATGCCGCGATGACCGGGAACGCTTCTGTGAAAATGTGAGTAGTTGGAAGTATTAGCCCGGTCTTATCCCACAAATTAATGCCTGAAAAGAGCCAGAGAGGAACCAGAGCAAGATCCCAGGACAGCCGAAGTGATTCTGGGAACTACCTGTTAGTCAGCCTTCATACGTCCATCTTCTGTGATGAAACCTGTGCAAGAGATCAACTGTATTAGGCAGCCTTTGGTTACTACTCTGTTCCACTGCCAATAGCATATGACCTCTGTTAAGCATCTCATTTTGGTCAGTCCTTTGAGTGGCTGGTAACAAGTTCTCAGTTTTTATTTTTTCTCTGTGGTTTGAGTAGCAGATTTTCTTGCTATTCTAAGCTTTTAGTTAAGCACCTTTGGCACCAGGAACTCCTATGAGGTCTTATGAAAAGTACATTTTGATCTCACTGGGTGGTTTTAGAGTGGACAGGAGAGGAGAATCTCAGCTCTACTACCATTCTTGTCATAATGTTGAATTAACGGCAGCTGAAACATAGGCTCTGCTAATGGAGCAGTGGCATTGAGTGATGCAGCAGGAAAGCAGACCTATTGCTTTGTTCAGGTTCTCTTGCATTAATAGAAAAGGTATTTTCTCAGCAAAAAGATGGCAGGGGCCAGAGTAAGGAAACTCAGCTGAAATATTTTCCTTTACAAAAAAACACCTTCAATTCTGTGCTATGTTTAACAAATGTTAGAGAGTTAGTCCCATAATGCACATGAACACGACTTTATTAGTTTAAAAGTAGGCCTTTGGTACAATAGCACAATTCTATTGAATTTTGGTTAGCAAGAGGGTAAGCTGTAAACTATCCTAAATGACCAGTGCTGCTGTTCTGTTTCACAGACTCAGGCTGGGGAAGGCCGGGTTTACAAGTGCCTTTTTAACCACAAGTTTGAAGAATCTATGAGTGAAAAGGTAGGTATCTATTTCAGCTGGGAAAATCCTTTACCCAGCAGTCATTGATCATCCATTCACCTAACTGACCCTCTGTCTTATTCATCCCTATCCCCAGTATTACTACATTTACAGTAACCCACTATTATTAAGCTGGCCAGACAGATATGGGTCCTTGAATAACTTCAAACAGATGCCTTTAAATTGGGACATTCATGCTTCCAAGTATATGCTGATGGTATGGATTGGTTACTTTTATTAAGCTTTGGGAGTGCTACGTTTGATAGATAAAGCACTAAGGATATACAACTGTAGTCCATCTACCAAGCCAGGGAAAGCAAAGGCCAGGAAATGCAGGGATCTGGACTAGTAAAGATTTCTCTCCTGTTCTTTGGGTGACTATTCCTGTTTTAAACATTGAATGGTGGTGTTGCTGTTTATCCCTGAAGTCCTAGATAAATGGTGTTGCTTTCATGTGTAGACTAAAACAAATTGTTTTGATGTATCTCTCGATATAGGCATTGCATATTAAACCTATTGCTTTGTCACCAGGTTACTCATCAAGGGCTGTTTTTAACAAATTTGTGGAAATGATGCTGTGATGGGTTGGATCACAGAAACCCCCTTGGGAACTGCCAACTGATGTGCAAGACTACTTCTGCCCCTGCTTTCCCTGCCCTCCCAGTTTAAGACTTCAGTGCCCTGCCTGGTTTGAGCCAGACCCGCTAGCCTGCTGCAGACCCAGACTCAGGTCTGAACCACGTCCCCTAACAGCTGTAGGCTTAATTGAAAGCAGATTAAGAAGTGTTCCTGTCTTTAAGACTCAGATGCCCAACTCCCAATGGGGTCCAAACCCCAAATAAATCCGTTTTACCTTGTATAAAGCTTATACAGGGTAAACTCGTAAATTATTCACCCTCTATAACACTGATAGAGAGATATGCACAGCTGTTTGCCCTCCCAGGTATTAATACATACTCTGGGTTAATTAATAAGTAAAAAGTGATTTTATTAAATACAGAAAGTAGGATTTAAGTGGTTCCAAGTGGTGACAGACAAAACAAAGTGAATTACCAAGCAAAATAAGATTAAGACGCAAGTCTAAGCCTAGTACAGTAATAAAACTGAATACAGATAAAATCTCACCCTCGAAGATGTTCCAATAAGTCTCTTTCACAGACGGAATGCCTTCCTAGTCTGGGCACAATCCTTTCCCCTGGTACAACCCTTGTTTCAGCTCAGGTGGTAGCTAGGGTATTTCTCATGATGGCCAGTCACCTTTGTTCTGTTCCACCCACTTACATATCTTTGGCACAAGATGGGAATCTTTTGTCTCTCTGGGTCGCCCCCCCAGCCCCCTAAGTGGAAAATGAAAAGCACCAGGTTAAAGAAGGATTCCAGTTCAGGTGACACGATCACATGTCACTGTATGACTTCATTACCCACTTGCCAGCACATAGGTATACAGGAAGACTTACAAGTAAAACTCAGCCATCTGCAGTCAATTGTCCTGGTTAATGGGAGCCATCAAGATTCCAAACCACCATTAATGGCCCACACCTTGCATAACTACAATAGGCTCTCAGAGTTATATTTCATATTTCTAGTTTCAGATACAAGAGTGATACATTTATACAAATAGGATGACGACACTCCGTAGATTATAAGCTTTGTAAAGATACCTTACAAGAGATCTTTTGCATGAAACATATTCCAGTTACATTATGTTCACACTCATCAGCATATTTCCATAAAATCATATAGAGTGTAACATCACAGATGCATTGTCTGTGGTAACTGCGGTTTTCCTATTAAACTCTATAGAGAAATTTAGAATTGTAACAAATTGTCTTAATCTCACAGATGTGCCACACTGGAGTCCAAAACCTTTTCTGTCTGTACCTATATTTTCACTTTGTTTAATGGCACATGAACATAAATGCAAGCAATACAGGAGTAATTCAGTCTGGATACTGTGCAGTATGCTGCCATCGAGTAACATCCTTGGGACGCTCAATCCAGAATAGTATAGAAAAGGAGCGTCATGAGGGGTGAATGTGGGTTGTGGGCGAAGGGAGGAGAAAGGATCTTTATCATCCATACTAGAGGTTCTTTCTTATCGCTTTAGTGGCATACATGTTTGAGAGAGAGGAACCCCTTCAACTCCCAAAACAGCATCATAATGATTGGGGTTAAAGAGAATTTAAGTATCTGTTGTCTGAATGGATGGAGATGAGAGGTATCTGGGCAGACCTGCTTTGGGGCTTGCTGGAGTGAATGAGCCTGTGATGAGATACTTGGAGGCAATGTACCATTGCATTTTCTTCAGATGTTTTAACTGTCTAACAGTTCAGTTAAAATGAGTCGAAATCAAAACTGTAGGAGTAGCCCCTGCTTTTAAGAATGGCTCCAGCTAAGTGTCATTTCTCACGAGAATTTTAGACTCCAAGTGGCTGCCATTTTTTCCTAAGTATGAGAAATAGAGAAGCATTTTCATACCCTCCCGGCATGTGCAAATATCCAAAGCAGCAGTGAACTTTTACAAGCTTCAGAGCTGACAGCCTGCACTCTCGCAGCCCAGGGTACTGGTTCTAAGAGTACCTGGTGTGTTTATTGAGTGGGAACAGACTGTGATGGCCTGGAGCTTGCCCCTGTGTGCTCCCTTTTGGTCAGCTGTGGTGCTGCAATGGAGACCTGCCTCACTTCTCTTCACCTGGCTTATAAACAAATGCAGACAGACTCTTTTTAATCAAAGAGCACCCCTTTTCCAAAGGTCTCATTTATTAACTAGAGCCATAAATATAAGCAGGAGACTCTTCTTTCTTGAGTCTCGGTCTTTGGAAACCTTCTGGGTTCCTCCTTTCATGGCTTCCTTAAGCAGGAATCCCCAGCTTCCCTCTCTAGAGCTGGGTTCTGTTAGTCAGATTTTCTTGTCCTTCCTAAGCAGGAGCCCTTAGTTCTCTTCTCTGGAGCTGAGGTGTGTTTTCACCAGCTCTGAGGCCTTTGCCAGTCTCTGCCTTAAGCTGGCTGTTGTTCCTTAATCAGGCTTCAGCCTTTCCCTGCTGGTATCTCTGGGTGTCTGTCTGCTGTGAGAGAGGAGGCAGCTTGTCCCCAATTGGGTGGAGGAGAGGGGAGTCTCGCATGGCTCCTGGCCCCAGGCCTTTAGAGGAAATCCTGTCATTCTATCTCTAAACACCATTCATTCCTGGGACTACTTCCTGTCTCCACATCCCCCTTAGGTCCTTATGTTGGACCTTTCAACCCCTTAAAGGGCCATGCTATGTTAGAGTGGGCTGACCATTAGGCCCCATGACAGTATATATTTGTATTGATTGACAACTCAGCTGTTCTAACGCTTATCTTCCTCAGTGTCGTGATGCACTGACAACCCGTCAAAAGCTGATTGCTCAGGACTATAAAGTCAGTTATTCATTGGCAAAATCCTGTAAAAGTGACCTGAAGAAGTACCGCTGTAATGTGGAGAACCTTCCCCGGTCCCGGGAAGCCAGGCTTTCCTACCTGCTGATGTGTCTAGAGTCTGCAGTGCACAGAGGTAAGAGAGGTTAGAGTTGGGTAACGTGATTTGCTTGCTTATTTGGAAACTTAACTACAATAGATTCCACTTAATAGCAATCCCAAAATTAACAGCTTTTGCTTAATAGCAACATTTTGCCAAGGGTCGATCCTATCCCATTGACTATAATGTTAATGGGATTCAGATGGTGGTGACAGGCATGTTGCTTACTAAGAACCTTTTTTGGAAGAAAGGCCCTGGCCACAGGCAGGTTTGCATGGCTGCAGCCAGGGAAAACCTGACTCAGTGCTTCCTTCCCTGGCTATAGACCCATAAACCTGCCTTCCACTTATTGGCAATTTTCAGATAATGGCAACTTCTATTGCTGGATCCCAAGAGGTTGCTCATTAAGCAGAATCTGCTATTTTCAAGCTCCAGCTCGTCAAATTAAAATGGAACTGCCTACTGATACTGCCATCAGTGGGGTTTCCCCTCATGCAACAGTACTTGATATAAGACTTGCTTGCATATGCCTAAGCTGTTAGAGATTTGGTGGATTGTTTTGTAGTTAAGGTTTGAAATAAAATCTGGCCTGTGACTCTTAATATGTTTGTGGAAGACCATTGCTTATTTTAATTCTTGCATCATGTCAGTGATCTCAGTGTGAAGATTATCAAATGGAGGATTGTTTCCAAAGTGTGTTCAAGTGATTCCTATTATATACTTTAAAATCCTTGACAATAAAATGGCTAAGTCTACTTAAATTGTTACTGTGGAACTGAAACCTGAAGCAGCTGTACTAAATCCTTCCCTCCACAGCTAATCTAAGTGGTTTTCCTCTGTTATATAATAAACATGAAATATACGTTACTTAGTATATGATATAAACCGCTACCTTAATTTATAATCAGCTCACAACATGAAAGCCAAAGCTATTCACTTACTCTTCTGTCTTTGTAGGTAATCCTTCTTCCTCAGCTAAGTTGTTTAATTAAATTAATTTTCTTACTGTACACATGTATGTATGTATATATCAGCAGAGCATACTGCATCCTAATGATACACAATGCTAATTAATGTTCTTCCTTAAATGTAGAAAGCAAAGATAATGAATGCTGAGGCTGCTCTGGAACCCAGAACTGCCCCACAGGCATTGCAGAACATATGGGCCTATCAGAGGGTCTCAAAAAGCAGGACCATGTTATATAAACTTGGCAAAGCTGCTATAAAACTGTGTACAAATGGCACACAATGTTATACATTCTTAACTTATGTCTTGGAGACGTTTGTACCACTCTGCAGTAGTGTTCTGTTTTGTGGCTCCTGTAGTAGGACTGCATGCTGTAACGCCTCTGGTGCAATGAGGGCCAAAGTGCCGTGGCAGCCTTTCTCAAAGTCTTTGCATTTATGGCCTGGAATGAGTAATTACATTTGGATTGTGTAAAAAAGTATTACTTACTGCCTACTGTAGCGTTTTCTTTATAGGACAGGTATGGACTGATTGCTTCCCTGAATTCCTCAACCCTGCAGGCAGTTGCTGTGGTGTGTTTAATTTCCTCTTTGCTGATGGAACGTTATGCAATACCTAGCCCAGGGGTGTGCACATTCTAGCTCAGAAGGAACATTGCTTCACATACCCAGCCATATAGTTTAAGCATGTCTTGGGAATTGGCAAAAGTTGGAGTTGAGAGATTTCCAGTTTGTTTTTGGAGTCAAACTGCATAAGGGAATTCCAGGAAGGTTTCTAATTAGCATATCTTAAACTTTTCATAGCTGAATTTCTGTATAACTATTGTCCACTTGCTAGAAATCCAGCATGTCATTTCTGTAATGTGCCTGAACTTCATGGCCCTCTGAGTACGAGACTCTGCTGTCTCCCATTAAACCTTTCTCCCCCTAAATGGCGCTGTTAACTCATCATCTGGCCAGAATAATCTTTTCCAATTACGTAAAAGGCCCTTAATTTACTGAAAGTGGCTTCCATCTCTGCAGTGAAACTGATCGCTTGAATGTGCTAAGAATAGATGATAACCTTCTAGTTCAAGGCTAGAAATCCATTAAGGGCTTCTGGTTATGGTACAAAAGCTGCTCTTGAACAGTACAGGCTCAAACTGGAATGTCCCTGTAAATTTTTTCAGAATATAATAGCATATTCTATTTAAAGAGCTTCCTGGTCCCAGCAGTCATATTACTATTGATTTGAAGTATGAACAGTGACTGTTAGTGTTTGTTCACTAGTTTATCGGGTGATGTTTAGTAATTATCTATATTGCCTCAGTAGTTTACAGAATGCCAATACTGTCTCCACTCCTTCAGTGTGTGAAATGTTCAATTACAGTACGCTTCCTCGCACCACAGAAAGACCCCACTAAGCATTAACACTAAATCATATCTGCCTTCACTTGGCCTAGGTCGGCAGGTGAGCAGTGAGTGTCAGGGTGAAATGTTGGATTACCGGCGCATGCTAATGGAAGACTTCTCGCTGAGCCCGGAAATCATTCTGAGCTGTCGAGGGGAGATTGAACACCACTGCTCAGGGCTGCATCGGAAAGGGCGTACTTTGCATTGCCTGATGAAAGTTGTACGTGGGGAGAAGGGAAACGTTGGACTGAACTGCCAGCAGGCGGTAAGGAGAGGCTTATGTCACTTCAATTCCATGTTGTGTGCTCTGTAGAACAACTGCTCTTACTCCAATTTCTTATGTTGCTGTGAGGATTCTAATGGATGCAGTCTAGCTGGTGGTAGCTATACATCCTGGTAGCATGAATCTTGACTTAGTATCCAGCAGCAGTTGAATAATTTTGCTTTAAAAATCCAATTGCAATGTTCCGTTTCTTTAACTCCACTTTAAAAATTCCAACTGCATATTTGAACTCCTGATACTGTAGTTCTTTAAAATCATGTGGCTCTTTCCTACACACGATGTAGGGAAACTTCCATTTATACAAGGATATTCCCCTTTTTTGTTTGCCAGAAATATAAAAGTTTTTCACAATTTTACTTCTCACTATGCTGTTTTACTCTTTATTTCTCCCAGTTTGAACAATGAAAATAGACTAGTTGTTTTCACTTCGAGTTCTGATATGCTACAGTGCTGCAAAGTTTGGGCTGCAAGCATTTCAGGGAATGTTAACTTCTCCAAAAGATGAGGAAAAAATAGCAAATTTTTTTTTGTCTAAGTTTTATAAAAACTTTTTTCTAAACATAAGTTTGGTCCAGATTTGACCTGACAGTAACTCTATAAATTGAACTCACTAATTCATTAATGTCTGTTTTCAGACTTATTAGTTCTGCTTAATTTTAAGTTTGTGCCTAATTTGTGTTTTAATGACTATACAGCTTGTTTGTATGAGTTGATCCTGAAAGACTGACACTGTGGAGGGAAATGGTGTAGGGATTTTACTTCTAGTGTGATGCGGCAGTCTGGGCTCAACTATTAACTGCTATGTGTGAAAGTCACTATAGCCCAACTTCATTATAAACTCATTGCAAACAAAGCAGCTTGTGGCCAAATCATTTTCTTCTATTTTTATTATCAAATGTAGATGAGTGTGCTCACTTGATTAAATTTTACATATTAAGTTATATGAAGCTTTTTTGAGAGTTTATTTTGGACTCTTGAAGTTACCAGATTCATCAGTGGAGTGATTGCATACTTTGAAATTGGACTTGTCTCCTCTCAATTTAGTTACGCTGGAAAGTGTCAGAGGATGGATTTCACTTGGGGAATAAGTCACAGGTTTTTGTAGCAGTTAAGATAAGACTCATGACTTAGTGTGGAGGGAATCTCCATAAGATACTATGAAAATGCAAACGTTTGGGAAAGAATGTGGGAACAATCTATGCTTTTCACTGGACTGTCTGTGGGGACTTTTCAGATCTTCTCACTGATTCAACTACTGATTTTTGTGTTGCAAGCTGGCTCAGTAGCAGTGTCTGCCTATAAATCAAGTGACCTGTGACCTGTTCTCTGGAGAAAATAAGGAGCAGGAGCAAATATGATTAATTTCCTCCTATTTTGGTGGGTGAGGGTAGAGGAATGGGGAGAATAGACATTTGATGCACAAATAACTTTCTAAATGGAATGTTCATCTTATCGAGTAGTAGTGGGCACTTAAGTATCATGTGTGACATATATAACACTTAAGTATCTGGATACCTTTATTGCTGCATATTTTGATGATTAGTGACTGCCTCAGCTATCATCATTTTTGGTCCATTCTAGTATCACGCCACAATGAGCTTGCAGTTTTTGCTCTTCTGTGGATGTTAGTTAAAGCACGTCTCTAAAAAGAGAACATTCCCTTGATCCCTGCTTCTAGATCATATGCTTTGAGTATAAGAAAAATAGGAAGTCATCTAGGGCTTGTCTACGCTACCGCTTAAGTAGATGTAAGTTATGTTGCTAAGGGGTGTGACATAAATTACATTGACTTAAAGGGGCATCCAGGCCGTGCTATGACAGCTGTTCTGCGACACAGCTTCTGCCTCTCATTGAGGTGGAGTAATTATGCTGACCAGAGGGCACTCTCCTATTGGCATAGCACATCTTCACCAGACACACTACAGAGGCGCAGCTGCATTGGTGCAGCAGTGCCGATGTAGTGGGATAGTGTAGAGTAGCCCTTAGTTCTCAGAGGCATGGCCCTTTGAGGCACCAGTTGATGTCTCTCACAAAGATCAATGATTGATGTTTCAGTGCCCTCTAGAACCTTGCCTTTCAGTTCCTTACTGACAGCAGTCAGCAAAGGAGCACCCTACCCCTATCAGAACAGAATCATATGCTGAGCTGTTGACACCTGTGAGGCTGGGTTTTTCGGCCCCTCAGTTTGGATGTCTAGATGTTTGAGTTTACTCTTTGGGATGCATTGATGGCCTCCGCACTTTCTTCAGGGAAATTGTTCTCTGCAGCTGCATTAAATTCAGTTTCAGAGTAGCAGCCGTGTTAGTCTGTATCCGCAAAAAAGAACAGGAGTACTTGTGGCACCCCGCCACAAGTACTCCTGTTCTTCTATTAACTTCAGTGCTGCACTGATAGCTCTAGGTGCTTTATGCAGTGCCAGGTTGGCCTTTTGTTGATGTGTTGTGTCTGGTGAATGTCCTGAGTTGCAGAGAACACTAGGATCTCATAACAATTGGTGATCCTTAGGGACATTGAGAGTAGAGGGTTTATGAACTTGCTAGAGCTGAAAGCCATTAGGCTCCCTCTCAAACATTTTCTCCCACAGACCAGAGGGCAACTGTGACCATATTGTCCTAAAATTTGCGCCAATGTATTACCTACATGGACAGGGGTTAGTCACCCCTGCTGTGTCAGCAGGCAGTCAGTCTGCTATGCACCTTGCAGGGATTAAACTTCTTCAGTCGATGACTTGATTAGAAAAAATCTGGATCGTCTTGCGTTCGATCAAACGTGCAGTGTCTTGACTGATATTTGTCAGGCTGCAGTCATCCATACATTGACTAGTTTGTTACAAAGTAGAACATCTGCTTCAGTGCAGGTAGAGACCCACCATGCATATCAGACCACCTTCGTTCACACTGGGGAAAAGGGCTCCAATGGCCATCTCAGTTTGTTCTCATCCTGGGAATGCTGAGGAAGAATCAACAGAATAGTCAGGGTAAACTTAGTCACTTTGGTCTGGTCCCAGCAGAGCCAGCTCTTCCAAAGTTCATCCACCTACTTACCTCAGAATTGAGATTTATTGTCCCAGCAGAACAGCTGGGTGTTTACTTACACCTTGAGTTTCTTCATTTGACAGCACTGCTAACAAGTTTCTATGGAAGCGTGAAGGGGGTGTATCAGGCCCTGAGGCTCCCTGCTGGAGACTTCATGGCCTTACCACTCCCCACCCCAGGAATGAGCAGAAGAGGTGAGTCCTCCAGGTTGCCTAGAGCAGCTCTGGGGAAGCAGCAAATCAGAAGAGGCTGCAGGGAGCAGCCAATCAGAGTCCAGCAGACTCATATAACAGGAGCTTCTGGAGTGAGCAGATTCAGTTGCTGGCTGGAACCAAGGGAGCAAAGAAGGTGTTCCCTGGCTGGCTGCAGGGACTCAGACTTCATCCCTGAGATAAAGGTGAAAGTAGTGGGGCAACGGGGAAGTGGCCAAGGGAAACACAGCAATTAAAGAGACACAGCAGGCGGCTGCTTTTTATAGGGTCACTGGGTTGAGACCCAGATTAGGGGGCAGGCCTGCGTGTGTCCATCCCGTTCTCCCCCCCCCTCTCCCCCCCTGCCCCGCGACTAGGGAAGTGGCTTAAGCCCTGTGAAGGGAAGTAGCCCAGGAAGGAGTTGAAGACCCTGAGAGGGAGGTCAGCATTTGTGGGATTCTTGATACCACCCCGGAAGGGGATTGAACTGTAATGAGTGACTCATCTGGAGATCTGGGGCAATAGGCGAAGGCTCCAGGGAGGAAGCCCTGGGGGCACTGCTCCAAACCAGAGCAGGGACAGTTTGAGAGAGAGCCCAGAAGGGGCTGAAAGACTGTTTGAATCAGGGTGATGCGATAAAACCTGCTGGACTGGTTGAGGACTGAGCCCAGAGATAGGGCTACGGACAGAGACTTTATTGAGGGCACTGTGGCAAGCCCTGCTGAACTACCCTGGAAGGGGTCTGTTTTGTTTGTGCACATATGGACTGTGTGTGACTTGGCCGGAGGGCTGAGTCACTGAAAACCCACCTGAGAGGTTTAACTGCCAGCAGGGGTCACCGTAAGCAATGCAATGCAGAGGGATGGAGGTGCAGACACACCCAGCTGACGGGCTCTTGCATAAGGGGAATGACCCTGCCACAGGAAGGATGTCTTGTCTCCTCCTTATTTGAGGAGATAAAGACAGTCCAGTTCGTCTTGAAAATCTTCCACTAGGAGGTGTCATGCTACCAGACAGATGTGGTTTAAAGGGATGGCTTCAAGTTAGCAAGGTCTGGATCCTGGTTCTAGTCTGGTTCTGTTCATTCTTGGATTCTAATCTGGTGTTAAGGCTGTCCCTGGCTATGACTTAGGTCACTGTTTCTGCCAACCATTTCCTTGCAAAAGGAACCATGACATTTGTCCAGCCTCCGAAACAGTTTTTAAAGGTCTTATAAATTTTGCTTTCCTGTGTGGGCATTGTCGGATCCTAGTGCTTCACGCTATTACTAATCAAATTTATGGAAGGGCCTCTTGAGCCCAAGCGTTCTTGTGTTCTGCACGATCTCTCATTGAAGACCTGGTCTCTGTGGCCATTGCATCAGCCAGGAGGGTCTTGCATTTGCAGATACAGATAATCTACCCATATATCATATACCACTTCTTCTTTGTGGCAATTGGGCCTCACCCCAAATTTCTGATAAGTGGGTTTGACATTTCAGTGTCAGTCACCATCTGTACCTCTCCAAAAGTGTCTGAGTATACTCTGTGGATGATTACCTGTTGTTAAGCTTGGCAGAATTCTATTTTATTTATTTATTTTTTAATTTTGTAAGTTCATCCAACCAGGAGGAGAGAAGCTTTACTGGCATATGGCAGCAGTGTACCCTTACCTGAAATCCACAGGGCTATGGAGTTTTGGTTCCACCTTCTCAGATTACTGTCATCAGTGCTACATCAAGGACAGATGCTGGTTTTGGGAGGGCAGTACCTCTGTCACTGTTTAACAGGGCTACAGACCCCACCTCCTTATGGAGTGAACTGCTAGCTACTCCTGTGTTGTATCTCTGTAAAGCAGGCATGGGCAAACTATGGCCCATGGGCCACATCTGGCCCGCCAGCCATTTTAATCCAGCCCTCAAGCTCCCGCTGGGGAGCAGGGTCTGGGGCTTGCCCCGCTCCGGCGCTCCAGCCCGGGAGCAGGGTCAGGGGCTGCTCCGCGCAGCTCCCAGAAGCAGCGGCATGTCCCCCCTCCAGCTCCAACAAGTAGAGGCAGCCGGGGACTCCGCTCTTCATGCTGCCCCCACAGCTGCAGGGGTGGTGCCTGCGGATGGGGCAGCGTGAAGCGGAGCCGCCTGGCCACACCTCTGCATAGGAGCCGGAGGGGGACATGCTGCTGCTTCTGGGAGCCGCTTGAGGTAAGCGCTGCACGGAGCCTGCACCCCTGCCCATCCAGCCACGCCCCAATCCCCTGCCCCAGCCCTGAACCCCCTCCTGCACTCCGAACCCTTCGATCCCAGCCCAGAGCACCCTCCTACACCCCAAACCCCTCTGCCTCATTTCTGGCCCCACCCCGGAGCTCGCACCCCCAGCCAGAGCCCTCGCTCCCTCCCACAACCCAACCCCAATTTTGTGAGCATTCATGACCTGCCATACAATTTCCATACCCAGATGTGGCCCTCAAGCCTAAAAGTTTTCCCACCCCTGCTGTAGAGGCAATGTCATGAAAGAGAGGGGTTACTTGCAGTGCCCCCCTTATGCTTCAGAGCCACAAACAAAGCTCCCGGGGGCAGAAAGGAATACAGGCACAGCTAGAGTGGGGAAGATATCTAAAAGTTTCTTCATTAGAGTGGAGGTTGTAGATCTCGAGAGACATGTGTATATGCCCTCTTAACAGCTAGCTATGTCCTGGAAAGGGTCTGTGGCCAAATGGATGAGTATGTGACCCGTACAGCGTCACTCTGTGGAGTCAGTACAGTCAGAACAGGAGCTGTTGTTGACACATGATTTCTCTTACTCTCCTCACCTTTTCTGGCCTAACTTTTCTTTGGTCCCCTCTTCTCTTATTAACCCCATGAGCGTGTCATCCCTTCCAGCAACAATTATGGGCTTAGCAGTCATTCTGCTCTCAAATTCTGATGAAGCTAATTGTGAGTTAATCAGCTCCTAATTTAGCTATGACCTAGAATAAAAATTGAACAGAACCAAGGGACTATAAAGTGCTGCTGAAGAGCAGATGGACACAAGGGCTAGTCAGGGGTGGGGTGGTGGAGAGTTTTAGGAATGCTTTTTCTTGTTCACCAACTCTCACCAAATCATTCCCTCACTCTTTCCTTCTGCCATGGCAGTTGGCTGGGCTGCTTTAAAGTTTTGCACTTGGTTAAAAATCTGAATTGGGGCCCTTGGAACAGCTCCCAAAACAGCATTTTAAGTAACAGTGAAACTTTAAAGCAGTGTAGCCCCTTCTGAAGTGCTGCTGGGAAGTCTCACCACTGTGGAGTGCAGGCAAACAAACTTCAATGGAAACAGCGTATCTCTTGCCCAGCCTGGTCAGCATGCTTTAAAGTCACTGGGCAGATTAAACCATTGCTTTCATTAGCGAAGGACGATTGGAGAGTGTTGACAGTCCTATTATAATGTCCTCTGGGTAGAGGAATTGAGGAATTTCACAGACATACCAGTGTAAACTTTTTCAAAAGAACTGATTATTAACTGCCCTTGTTTTGTGTAATAGAATACTATAACTGAAATATTAACTTTTTTCAGATGACTTACAGAAATTGCTGCTGCACAAAGTTTCACGGTGTCCCCTTTGTGCAGATCTTTCACACACCACCATGTAGAGCAGAGCTTTAAAAATAGAGAGAGAAAGCAATAATCACAAACAGGCAAAAGGGACTCAGGAGCAGATATAGTACCCACTGCTGCTTTTAATTCAGGTTTTTAAAAATGCCTAGATTTCAAATTGACAATATCCTTATAATTTAACTGCCAGGAAATGCCTGGCTCAGAAGTCATTGCTATTATAAATCATGCCACCTGAATAAATGAAGAAAATATAATTATGGTTCTGGTTTTATCTGTGCTTTTGACAATGCCTTCCTAGTAGTTAAAGGCCTATACATTAACGTGTGGGAGAACTGACTTCATTCTCAGTGCTCTGATAAGTTTATAATAGAGCTTAACTGCTAAAGGGAAGACAACAAACCTGCTCCTTCATGGGCACATGTGACTCATCATAAATGGGAGGTTCCCGGTGTCCTTTCAACAGCTTTAAGCCACTGCCCTACAGCTTTGCTCTTGAAAACAACCATACAGAGTGAATTGTGACCTTTGCAATCCAGAGTGAGCAAAGTGAATTTGATTCCGATTATGACGTGTAACAGGAACATATGGATCATCTTAAAACTTGGAAGTACCATCTTCTAAGGAGGGCATGTGGACTGTTGAATATCACAACAAGTGAAAAGCTAGAGGGAAACCAGACCTAAACAGACAGCAGTGTGGTAATTCAAGACATCTCTTCTGCTCCATCTCATCCAATAAGTGTTGACTTTGGCTTCTTCCACTTGCTAACAGCCAGAGTTCGCATCCTGCACACAGAGACATAAGGAAGAATATCTTGTCTGTATGATGACTTGATACATTCTGACCCAAACAACTTATTTAATCTTCACTTGTGAGTATGTTGGAGTTGGAGTGATGAAAAAATGAAACATCTTGATTTAGAAAACTAGTTTATGATCCTTTTAATATGAAAACTAGTAGTTGAAAACCTCTGCTGTTGCATGGGTGTAATTCGTTAAGTCGTGTAAAAAAAGCCAAAACAAGCTGAGAACTTAAAAATTGGATGGTAACAGACCATGAACCTAATGACGATCCAACCTGGTGATGAGCTGTGGCTTCATGTAAATGAGTGAGGGTTGGCAAATCTGTGTGGTGAGCTGGGAGAGTTGCGTTGATTTATATGTGGATTGTGTTGTACTGGGAGATGTGTGGATTTGTGCAGATGATGAATGAGGGGCTGTGCTGAGGTGAGAGGCTGGGTGTGTTTGGGGTTATTGTGGATGCTGGGTGTCTTTGAAGAACTGTAGAGAGACAAGGTGGGTGAGGTAATATCTTTTATTGGACCAACTTCAGTTGGTGAGAGAGAGATGCTTTCAAGCCCCACAGAACAGTTGAGCCAAGTAATCCACCATCTATGTAGTCTCCCTCATACAGCCAATTAAATGGTTGTATGCAAATTAGTTGTAGAGTAAGGGTGGTAATTGGCTGGGTTACCTCTGATATTACAGTGGTCTAGGACTCTTGGCGTAGCGTAGATACATGCCTCGCTGTTGCACGTGTGTAATTCATAAAGCTGAAAATGGCTGAGAACTTAAAATTGGATGATAACAGATCCTATCGCAGTGGTGATAGAACCTGGTGATATTCTGAATAAAAAGAGCTTTCAGCCATGCTCATAGCTGTTTCCATCACTTCACGCCAATTCAACAGATATTCTAGACTTCAGAGTAACAATCCTGGAATTTTATATAGATAACTGGCCTGAAGCCTTCTTAATGCCTTACATATGCCATGTCATTGCAGGGGAGGAGAGAAGGAAGGGCATGGGAATTCCTCTACTACAGTGGTTTTTAATCTGTGGTCCAAGGATCCCTAGGGGTCTGCAGACTGTCTAAGATTTCCAAAGGGGTCTGTCTGCAGGTTGAAACCCACTGCTCTAATATCTTTGTGACCCAGTGTTAGGTTGATGCTGTCTGATTCCAAGGAGTAAAGAGGACTCTGGTATTAGTGCCACACCCTGATCTTTTGGAGGAGTTGCTGTTCAATAGTTTAAAGCATTTCTCTGTGTCCCCATTGCGGTGTGTTATGAATGGGATTTGCAGCCCATATGGCAGTGGGCTTTTATATCTGATCCTTGCCAGACTGGGTGGTAATGGGTAGTATTTTTAGTATCATCTTTGACAAAATCCAAGGAAATTTGAAGTGAGTTAGCTTATCCAGAGAGACTTTGTATTTAATATGGCTTATTGTGCCTGCCAGGCAGGGTATTTTTATTTTTTGAGTTGCCTACCTCCTTAGAAGCTGCAATCGGGATAATTAACTTCCAGCCAAGAACAGGTTATTGGAAATCTTGTGTGTTCCCTCAAGGTAGTATAGTATGTGGCCTCCTTTCATGATTTTGAACTTCCTGTTGGATATATAATACAAACTTTTTATTTTCGTTGGTTCTTTTGGTGTATTGTCTCCAATTGCCCCGTGATGTCAGTGCTTTGGTGCCTCTGTAAATGCACCTAAAGATGCTCAGGTGAAAAACTTGAGGTGGAAGATAAAAATCTTAGTTAATACTCTTAATCTAACTGCTGTAGGGATCTACACAGCCACAGAAACTTGAAATGGGCAGGGGACATTTGTATCGATTTAGGTGGTTAGGAGCCAAAGCACAGTTGCCTTATGAGTGAGAATTCGAGTTTTCAGTTTAAATGGTTTCTCAGGAGAAAATTCAGCTTGCCTGAAGGGTGAAAATACAGTAAATATCTGCCTTCCTCCTGGCCATCCAGTTGCTGGCTACCATTTCAGTGAGAAGTGAAATGGAGCAAAAGGTCTAGGGGCATCCAAGTGATGTATACAAAATTGCTTCCCAGTAAATGCAGGAAATGAGATGTTTGCCCAAATTTCCTCTTATGCTCTTCAGTATAGAGGTCTGCTCAGGCCTAATTTTTAAGCTTGATCCAAGCCAGAAAGGGTCATGTAATTTTCCAGTCTTTCCCTCACAAACCTGAGTCAGCATCATCGGCGCAGCAGCAGCTGCATGTGTCCCATTCCTTCCAGCTGCTGCCCCCATTGCACTGCATGCATGCCATGGAGCAAAAGGCCCTGCGACTCGTTGGCACGCTTTCGATCCCAGGGACAGGAGGAAGAAACCAGACCCTAAGAGGGTCAGGTTGTGTTCCCACCTGACTTGAACCAAATGCTTGTCAGGTCCTGTCATGGTTCGGTTACAGGGTTCTACCTCAGTAAATACATCTTAAACTAAATCTCCTATGCAGTAGCATAACAGAGGGCCCTCTGGAGAGGAACTGTGTTGTAGAGCTGATGATGGAGTCCATATCTCCTGATTCAGGTCTGTGCTTTAGCCACTAGACCATGTTTTGTCCCCATCTTGTGGCCAGGCTAGTCTGGTCAGAAGTTCAGAATTGATCGTTTCTCCCACTGTCATTAAATAGATTCATAGAATATCAGAGTTGGAAGGGACCTCAGGAGGTCATCTAGTCCAACCCCCTGCTCAAAGCAGAACCAATTCCCAACTAAATCATCCCAGCCAGGGCTTTGTCAAGCCTGACCTTAAAAACCTCTAAGGAAGGAGATTCCACCACCTTCCTAGGTAACCCATTCCAGTACTTCACCACCCTCCTAGTGAAATTTTTTCCCCTAATATCCAACCTAAACCTCCCCCACTGTAACTTGAGACCATTACTCCTTGTTCTGTCATCTGGTACCTCTGAAAACAGTCTAGAGCCATCCTCTTTGGAACCCCCTTTCAGGTACTTGAAAGCAGCTATCAACCCCCCCCCCCATTTTTCTCTTCTGCAGACTAAATAATCCCAGTTCCTTCAACCTCTC
The DNA here is from genome assembly GCF_013100865.1 of Trachemys scripta elegans. Lineage (NCBI taxonomy): Eukaryota > Metazoa > Chordata > Testudines > Emydidae > Trachemys > Trachemys scripta. The sequence continues at coordinate 37,793,510 of NC_048310.1, read as the reverse complement.
CTCATAAGTCGTGTGCTCCAGCCCCCTAATCATTTTTGTTGCCCTCCTCTGGACTCTTTCCAATTTTTCCACATCCTTCTTGTAGTGTGGGGCCCAAAACTGGACACAGTACTCCAGATGAGACTTCACCAATGTCGAATAGAGGGGAATGATCACGTTCCTCAATCTGCTGGCAATGCCCCTACTTATACAGCCCCAAATGCCGTTAGCCTTCTTGGCAACAAGGGCACACTGTTGACTCATATCCAGCTTCTCATCCACTGTAACTCCTAGGTCCTTTTCTGCAGAACTGCTTCCTAGCCATTCGGTCCCTAGTCTGTAACAGTGAATGGGGTTCTTCCGTCCTAAGTGCAGAACTCTGCACTTGTCCTTGTTGAACCTCATCAGGTTTCCTTTGGCCCAGTCCTCTAATTTGTCTAGGTCCCTCTGTATCCTGTCCCTCTCCAACGTATTTACCACTCCTCCCAGTTTAGTGCCATCTGCAAACTTGCTGAGAGTGCAATCCATGCCATCCTCCAGATTATTAATGAAGATATTGAACAAAACTGGCCCCAGGACCGACCCTTGGGGCACTCCACTTGAAACCGGCCGCCAACTAGACATGGAGCCATTGATCACTACCCATTGAGCCCGACGATCTAGCCAGCTTTCTATCCACCTTATAGTCCATTCATCCAACCCATACTTCTTTAACTTGCTGACAAGAATACTGTGGGAGACCGTATCAAAAGCTTTGCTAAAATCAAGGAATAACACATCCACTGCTTTCCCCTCGACCACAGACCCAGTTATCTCCTCATAGAAGGCAATTAGGTTAGTCAGGCATGACTTGCCCTTGGTGAATCCATGCTGACTGTTCCTGTCACTTTCCTCTCCTCTAAGTGTTTCATAATTGATTCCTTGAGGACCTGCTCCATGATTTTTCCAGGGACTGAGGTGAGGCTGACTGACCTGTAGTTCCCCGGATCCTCCCTCTTCCCTTTTTTAAAGATGGGCACTACATTAGCCTTTTTCAAGTCATCCAGGACCTCCCCCGGTCGCCATGAGTTTTCAAAGATAATGGCCAATGGCTCTGCAATCACATCCGCCAACTCCTTTAGCACCCTTGGATGCAGCGCATCCAGCCCTATGGACTTGTGCTCATCCAGTTTTTCTAAATAGTCCCGAACCGCTTCTTTCTCCACAGAGGGTTGGTCACCTCCTCCCCATGCTGTGCTGCCCAGTGCAGCAATCTGGGAGCTGACCTTGTTTGTGAAGACAGAGGCAAAAAAATCACTGAGTACATTAGCTTTTTCCACATCCTCTGTCACTAGGTTGCCTCCCTCATTCAGTAAGGGGCCCACACTTTCCTTGACTTTCTTCTTGTTGCTAACATACCTGTACAAACCCTTCTTGTTACTCTTAACATCTCTTGCTAGCTGCAACTCCAAGTGTGATTTGGCCTTCCTGATTTCACTCCTGCACGCCTGACCAATATTTTTATACTCCTCCTTGGTCATTTGTCCAATCTTCCACTTCCTGTAAGCTTCTTTTTTGCGTTTAAGATCAGCAAGGATTTCACTGTTAAGCCGAGCTGGTCGCCTGCCATATTTACTATTCTTTCTACACGTCGGGATGGTTTTTTCCTGCAACCTCAATAAGGATTCTTTAAAATACAGCCAGCTCTCCTGATTAAATACATGTTGAAATGGTTACACTTGAAATCCATCTGCCTATTCCAGTTTAAATTTACCAAAAAATAGGTAAATTAATTTGGTTTAACCCTTCAACAGACTAGACAGATGGACTAATGCTTTCTAACCTATATATCTAAGACTAGAAGCCCAAATACATATTTTGGCTCTTGGCTTATTTACCACAACTGGAGAGTTTCAAGCTCCATCACTAGAGCCCTACCAGTTTCATGGCAGTGAAAAACATGTCACAGACCATGAAATAAGCCCTTCCCAATGAAATCTGATCTCCCTGAAATCAGCCAGGCTGGGGACGGACAGGACTTGTCCTTCCCCTGCACAGCTGTTACCGGAGGAAGATCAGACCCACCTCCACATGTACCACCCTCACTTGTGCGCTGCAGCAGCCCCAGAGCTGGGATCTGGACTTACACCCCCCGGCTGCTGCCCAGGCTTGGGGCACCTGAGCTTGGGGCTGCTGCCACTGGCTGTAGCTCCTGCTGGGGCTCCGGACTTCTGCTCACTCGCTGCTCTTCCCCCCTCCCCCACCCCCCTGTGGCTCCTGCCGGGGCTTGGGGCTTCCACCTCCTGCCCGGGCTCAGGGACTTGGGCTGGGGGTTGCCAGCTCCTGCCAGACTCAGGGATTGCCCCCTCCCCCTCCTGCCTGGCCTTTGGACCCTGGGCTGGGGGCTGCCACCCCTCGTGGCTCCTGCCCAGGCTCAGGGACCTGTGCTTGGGGCTTTTGCTTCCCACAGCTCTTGCCTGAGCTCCAAGCTGGGCTCTGAAGGCAGCACAGAAGTGAGTATAGCAATCCTGCAGCCCCTCTGCAACAGCTTTGGGACCCAATATAATCACCATTTGGATCAAGACCCCCATGGTTACAACACTGTAAACATCTGAAATCAACCAATTTTAAGACCCTGTGGCTTTGAAATTGACCAAAGTGAACCATAATTTGTAGGGCCCGATCCATCACACAGCAGTTAGTGGGTGACCTCTTATAAATGCTGAAAACCAAATCTTTACTCTAAAAGCTCTTAGAGTGAGATGGGAAATTACTGCTTTATAAACAGAGCTTTGAGTCAAATATTTATACAGTGTATGCGTGTACCCCACCATCACCATCCATTTGGTTCATTATTTCCAAACAATAAGCAGAATAGTTCCAATTCATGGAACCATGGAGTAAGATCTTTTCCTGTTTACTGTCCTTGGTTCACTTGAGAATGTTCCGTTACTATCCAGTTAGAAACTTGATTTTGAGAAGTGTTTCAGTTAAAAGCCATTTACTCAGACGCACAGATTTGGGCTTTTTCTTGGGAAAGGGTACATTGTGTAACTTTAATGGGAATGAGTGAAAAACCTTCCTTCTCTAAAGCATTCTGCACTGTCAGTTGCTAAAATGAGCAACTGTCAAATAGGTGTGGTGTTTATTACAAGGCAGTTAGCATTGTGGAATTGCCAGTTAGAAGATAGGACCAGTCTGACATTGATCTCCCATGCTGGCTAAGCTATTTGCCTGTCTCCAATTCCTTTCTTCCAGCTTCAAACTCTGATTCAAGAGACTGACCCTGGTGCAGATTACCGCATTGACAGAGCTTTGAATGAGGCTTGTGAATCAGTAATACAGACGGCTTGCAAACACATACGATCTGGAGATCCAATGTAAGTGGATTTTTCATAGTCACACTGTACTTTACACGTGCCCAGTAGCAACAGTAGAGTTCACTTGAGTAACCGAAATAGATATTAACCAGTTTAAAAAGGAAGACGCCCAAGCAATCAAGAGCATATACCAGCAATTTATATAGCAACTGGAAGTGGGATCCAATCTGCAAGCAGCTCTTGCTGTAGATAGTGCTGAATGTTTTTGTTCTAGGACTAGCATGGCATTAACAAGGGTTGTCTAACTTTATTAGTTGTAGGTTGAAATTGTATCATTTGGTGTGCTTTCTTCTGTTGTTACACGGACCTTCAGTGTGTCATTTTTCTAATGAGAAATGCAGTAAAAAAGGTATCAAAAGGTTTTTTTGAAAGATGAGAGAAGGAAATCCATATTGCAGAGACAACTGTCCTATTTATACCCTCTTCTGAGCCTATTTTTATTTATATATTAAAATATGATGCTTTTGCCTGATTTAACTGTGAACACATTTGAGTCTAGTTCATATACACAGTGGAATTTAACACAGCGCACATGGGAGTGTAACTATTTTGATTTATTCCTTTTTTTTTAGGTAGAATGTTATTTAAAAAAAAAAAAAAACAACCCTCTATGATGTGACTTACACCTCTTGCCAGCCAAAATTTTTCTATAGAAAGGTAGATCTGCTGCGTATAGAGTTTGAATCAGTACAGTGACTGGTGTATGTGGGGGACCCACAGCACGGCCTGTCTCCTTTCTCATTTTCTTCGCTCCTGTTTCCCTTCTGTTCCCAGGATTCTGTCGTGCCTTATGGAGCACTTGTACACTGAGAAGATGGTAGAGGACTGTGAGCACAGGCTCCTGGAGCTCCAGTACTTTATTTCTCGTGATTGGAAGTGAGTACCGTAAAACAGAGGGTTTAATTTTTCTCCCTGTTAGCACATCAGCTGTGCCAGATAAGCAACCCCCTGTACACCAGCACTGCTTTCTGTTGCTCAACTGGAGATACTTTGTTTATGCCGTGGAGACTTGGCTCCTCATCTCTCTGTGCAGTGCCTTGGAAGCCAAATCTGCTGTGGGGCTACCCACCTATACCTGGTGTTGATACAGAGCTAGAGAGTCAACTTTCCAACCTGTGTGTCCTTATTTAGAGTTCTGAGACTTGAGAGGAGGGAAGGCATGTGCACAATTATAAGCAGTTCATTGCCTGCGTTTCAGATAAAGATTACGTGCTCAGTAGATGGGAATGATCTTTAGTAGTGATGCGTGGGTGTTCTTTTAAAAATCTTACTATTCAGTATAGGGAGGATTCACTATTTCTGTAAGAGGTTTCCTATTCTTTTATGGAACGTGGAATGTTTCCATTCCTGCCTTGTTTCACCCCCAAAATCCTTGTAAACCCTGTCTTTCCGGCCAGTGTGGACTAGGTGGAATTCCCTTTAGACCGTCACTGCCTTTTTATTTGGCCAGAGTATCTCCAGTGATGGACACAAACATTTCATTTCCCTCCTTTCCCTGCCTCCTTTGGTGGCTGCATTTATTGCCTGAGCCACACTTCCAGCAGGGAATCACTTGTTTGAACCAAGCCACTTGATTAAACTACAGAATTTTTCCTTCTGTTGACTCAGGCGTATTTAACCCTCATGCTGTTTGAACAAAGATCATTCTAACTCAAATCCTAAGTGGACAGATGGTGCCCAGCCTTTCATGTTTATAACCACCATTCCCTTGAGTTGGCTAATGAAGCTGCAGTGTAATTCCCTAGGAGTGCAGGCAGAATGGAAATCTTGCATGATTTATTTTTCTTATTGCTTCTCAAAAGCAAGTGTTTGCAGAACTGTTTTGTCTACAAATCTCCTCCTCCTCCCTGCCCTTCTGAAAATGCCATGAAGGCCTGGGGCTATTTATAAACCTCACCACTAAACCTCTCTCCCACTACATTTCCATTCCAGAAGGCTCACAGTACCAACCCCTCATTTTGGCGTAATATAATTAAACATTTCCTCCCAAGAGCAGATTCCATGTGTGCAAAGCGGGGACACTGAGGCTTCACTTCGCCCTGTCACCCCAAATCTGAACTGACTGTAGTTAACTGGAACTAAATCTGCCTCCTGTAAAACTGACACTTATATCAAAATGGAAATAACGGTACTGGCGTTGGAGGTGCTCTTTAGGCAAATCTAGTGAGTACTCAGCTTCACTTTATCACCTGGCCCGCTGTCATGCTACCTCAGGGAGCTGATTTTCTCAGATTTTGAGCACTAAACATTGCCAGGCCTGGTCAGCATTGGGATGGGAGGTCTTGAGGGAAAACAGGGGTGCTTCAGGATGTGATGTGGGAGATTAATTCAGTGACTCTTCCTTATGAGTCAGTACTAGAGCAATCCCCTTACATGTTATGGGAGACTGTGCTGCTGGAAGTGGCCACTTTTGGGAGAAGATCTAAAATCAAGATCCGGATTACCTGTAGACACCAGTGATGCCAGAGCATTTGTTGCAAGAGTAAGGACTTGATTCCAGATTGAGTTATACAGTCTGCCAGCCTGCTGCTTTGGTTGGTTACAGAGTTCTCATGCTTTGCTGTGATCAGTTAATAGTGGATCTGTCCACTTCATAAGCATTTCTGTGGTTTCTGTATCTAAAAATATATAAAGCCTTTGATAGGTGTTGGGGTGTGAAAGGCTCTGTGGTAATGATGGTGACTTCCTTTTTTTCTTCTACAGATTGGATCCAGTCCTTTATCGCAAGTGTCAGGGAGATGCTTCTCGACTCTGTCATACCCATGGCTGGAATGAGACTACTAGTGACCTGATGCCTACAGGGGCTGTCTTTTCCTGCTTGTACAGACATGCCTACCGCACGGAGGAGCAGGGAAGGAGGGTATGCACTCAGTATTAACTTTTCATTCTCTTCAATGGTGATCTGTCAGAGTTGGATGCTTGTTCAGTTATCAGTCATGCTGCATTGACAGTACTACTGAAAACTAGTTAGAAAAGGCAGTTTCTGCAGATATTTATTGCATCAATGCAAAGATCCCTTACCAGCTGTGTTCCTCCATGGACGTACCTTTAATGGCTATATTAGAACTTCAGTGGAAAGAAGAGAAATGTGGTGTCTTACCAGCGGAATTGCCACCTTGAGGCATTTGTTCAAGGAGTTGCAGCAAAGCTTGAGATCCAAGAGTCCTGTGTTTAAATCTGTGCATAGACGCTTTGTAAAGGCCTTTAGGAAATCATTCGATTGCCATGTGCTCCAGCCACTTAGCTGCCAAATTGCTTTTATACAAGAAGTCCCTCTGTCATAAAGGCCAGGCTATTCTCAAATTTAAGACCGGAGTCAGTTCAGAGCAACTTCCTTTGGTTTACATAATCTATTAAGAAGCTCTGTGTAGTGACATAGATTATTCTTTTAGCCCTGGGTAGCAGAAACCATAAAAAGAACAGGAGTACTTGTGGCACCTTAGAGACTAATAAATTATATTAATAATATAATTTTAATTCTAATAAATTTGTTAGTCTCTAAGGTGCCACAAGTACTCCTGTTCTTTTTGCGGATACAGACTAACACGGCTGCTACTCAGAAACCATAATACATTTCCCAGTAAAACTTAATGACTAGAACACAGTAAAGATTTGACTTACTGCACTGGTGCTTGCCTCCTTGGATATGTGATTCAGAAACCTTTTACTGTTGTTTAGTGGGTTCTTGTGCTGAGTTTGCTGCCCTCTAGTGTCTTTGTTGGGGGACACAGCCTCTCTTGGAAACATTTCGGTGCTCAAAGTTCCATTTGCTTCTTTGATGGTTGCACTGTCGGATGCAGTTCCAGTGAGCTTTGGTGGGATTATGCAATGATCTTGCTTACAAAATGATTCTCTAGAGCCTGATGTAAATTGTCTTATGATGGGGAGGTCAAATATTGATCAAAAGTTCCTTCCTTGTAGGGAATGAGTCTTTTATTCGATGGTTTCCAGTTCAGCCTTTTAGTGCCATGAGCTGAACTTCTCATTGTAATGCATTTTACATTAGTGCTAACCGCAGGAATTCCAGGCCCACTGCAAATGATCTAGCAGTTATGGAAGAAAAGTTCTTTATATGTGGAGAGCAGGTGTGTCATCTTGCAATTTAGTGTTAATGAAAGACTGATCCCACTGATTAGAGCTGTACTTTGCCCACAATACTTGTCTAGGTAAATACCAGGTGGGATATTTATATAATTTCCAATAAGTGGTGCTCACAGTATTCTATGTAACTTTCAATACTCCGTGCTGTTCCAGGTTTAAGACCTGATAGAACTCTGCCAATGCATCTCACACCTGAGTTGCAGCATATCCTGCTATTTCAGTACTGCAGCCCCCCAGTCCACACCAGCATCACCATCTGCTGTTGCAATCCTGAACCCTTCCACAATTGTGCCTCTACTTCAGTCTTGACATCAGCATCCTTGTTATGTTAATATAGGACTCACCTAAAGGAAGTGACAGGACACATTGTACAAGGATATGGGCTGTCCTTCATAAACTGATGTCACCACTGAGTTATGAGTGTCTCCAGATTCATATGTAGTCCTCGAGAATAGAAGACCTCTTTTCATATGTAATGCAGCGGTGTCCTGTTTTCCAACTTAGAGGCCTGTTCTGGTATTTAGTTCCAAAGCCAAGAGAATGTTAGCTTCCAGTAAAATGTTCGTTGCTGAATACTACATGCAACAAAGACCACAGAACAAAGTATCCATCGATAGGGGAGAAATGTTCTTCAAGCAATGAGGAAAGCCAGAATTGAGGATACCTTTGGAGCTCAGACCACCTGGCTGGTAGAAGCCAAACTTATCCTGGGGCTGATGCTCTCCATATGTAGGAGAGAATGATCTACTCTTACCAGAGGTTAGGAAGAAGAGAAATTTCTTGTTACTTTCCATGGCACATCATTTATTATAACTGAACAATTCATTTGCTATGTAGTAGGTCAGAGCCGCATATTTGTCCCTTTTAAACAGTTCTCTGTTCCCCATTTAGCTGTCACGAGAGTGCAGAGCAGAAGTACAACGAATCCTTCACCAGCGTGCAATGGATGTGAAGCTGGATCCAGCGCTCCAGGACAAGTGCATGATCGACTTGGGAAAATGGTGCAGTGAAAAAACAGAGACAGGACAGGTACTGTGAATTGCTGTATGGCAGTCACTCCGATTGCAAATGCCTTTTTGTGTGGGGATGAGGGAAACCCTTTGTTGCTGGCAGGTGTTGATTCTTTATGTTCATAGCTTATAGTTTATTAAAATTAGTAAATCCCCCGGCACTTTAATAAATAAAATATATAATAGGCAAAAAGACATGGGTAGTAATGTCTGTCTGTGAAGAAGAAACTACACAGCTATGGAAGTTGCCTTGTAGAAGAGATCTGAATGCTTAATATGAAGTGATAGTTAACACTGTGGGCTCTCCTTTGATACAGCAACTATCTTTTTTTCAACTCATATTTGTAATATCCTGTTACAAACTTGACATTTATTTTCCCCATAAACTTTGTCCCATTTCCGTTTGGCAAATATTGACATGCTTCCTGTGTTTGAAAAGAGCTGAAATTAACATCTGCTGCTCTTTAACAAGACTCCAACAGATAGTTCTTTCATATTAAATCATTGTGCGCTAGCATAGCTCTGGGGAGAGAGCTGTTAATTAGTGTATGCAAAAGAGAGCACCTCACTCATTTTTTTTTTAAGTGTTTCTCACTGGTAGGTTTTGGTATCATAAGTGCTGGAATTAAGGGTTCTGGGGATGCTGCCACACCCACTGGCTTGAAGTGATTTCCTCATACTGGAATTACAGTTTGGTTCAATTGCTCTCAGCACCCCCACTATACAAATTGTTCCAGCACCCTTGTTTGGTAGTTTGGGATGTTCGTCCCTGTATGAAGATTACCCTTAGCAAACTAAGAGCAAACCATCAGACAAAATATTCCAGCATGTGGTGTTCCATCCTAAGGGCATTCCCAGTCACTGCTGATAGTGTCTATAACTTGATGTATGCCAAAAATTAAAACTAAATTTGAAAATTCAGACAGAGGTGCTTACATTTTATGTTCAAAATGTGATTAGCGTTTTAAAAAAAAATAGTATTTTTCCACTTGAAAATAAGACCAAGTGGACAGAGGCACATTTTCATCCAGAGAGGTTTTCTCTTCAAAGCAGAAAAATGCAAAATATCCAAAGTTCAGAATTGTTCTTGGATTCAAGACCATTTGCATTGAAAACATGAAAATCTTGTCTTCCGGGTGGTGACGAAACTTCAATCAAAATAAACATTTTTCATCATTTTCATCTCGCTCATTGGCCGTGGGAGGCAGCTTGATCTAGAACAGTAAAGGGTTTGGGGTTGGAAGTTTGAGTTCCGCTGCTGTGTCCCCCCTCGTGCAAATCACTTCCACTGTGTGCCTCATCTTACCCTGTCTATAAAGCATCAAGGGCAGTGTCCCCATCACCTATGAATTTACTAAGGAATGAGAAGGGAAGCCACCGGATGGTTAGTGGAAGCACCAAAAGAGCAAGAAACTTGAAACATAAAACAAACATGGAAAATCTTTAAGTATAATCTCATCCCAAATTAAAACTAACGAGCAGACTTCCTGAGGAAGGCCATGTGTTGGGGATAGGAAAGAAAAGCATGGGGTCCACCAGTCCTGCAAGACTGGCTCCAAGCTACTTTATAGCTGAGGCCCTTCGTCCAGCATAACACCTTGTTGGTCTTGCAACCTTGAGTTGAGCTGAACAACTGGAACTTTTCCAAGGCAGTGTTTAGTTCTCAGAAAGCAGGCAGAGGTAGGGCATAGTGAACATTAGGGATCCTTTACTTGCTAAGATGTTGTATGTATCATTTCTCTGGCACAGGGCTCTGAATTTTCAGTATCTTGTCAGATATTAAGATGACTTGTGTTTCTGTAGGAACTTGAATGCCTCCAGGACCATCTTGATGACTTAGTGGTTGATTGCAGAGACATAGTTGGAAACCTTACTGAGTTGGAGTCTGAGGTAAGCAGTTTTCAGCCTGGCGCAAAGGGAAGAGTCTGTAACAAAGCATATTCAGCTGCCCTCATGCCAATCCTGGGAAAAATATAATATATATATTATTTCTGTGGTGGGTTCCTGATATATCATCAACCCACCACAGAAATGCAACTATCTTTGAGGTAAAGCAAGTCATCCCGTGTCAGTACTGCACAAGTTTTTGTAGGGAAATGAAATAACAGTTGGGATATGAGATGGGCTGAGTGCAGGCACCACAATGAATGTGGCCAGAGTACTGGGGCTAACACCTGTACTCTTGCAGAAAGGAACACAAGATCTGTAATGGTCAAAATATGCTCAGGAGCTCATTTTGGCCTTCTCTGAAAGCAGTTGCAGCAGCAAACAGCACCTGCCTAATGTTTTGCTGGAGGCAATGTTATGTAGTGAGTGGTGGGAAGAGCATCATCAATGGAGTCAGCAGTACCACTTCTTGCAGCAGTCCAAGTTTTCATTGAGTGCCTTTCCATCTAATCATTGGCTTTGTTTTACATCCGACAAGCTCTCTGCTCTAGGGGCTGTTTCCTTCCCACACTTCCAACGCATTTTGCTGAAAATGGGCACTAATCTCCAGCTGTCTAGGTTGCTGTGTGGCACCTATCACTGTAATATCTCTGGAATGAGTTCCTCCTAGTGAGACTGAGCTGGCTGAATTATCTGAGTGGTAAGGGCTTCTCCAGCTCTGTGGAGAGCTGTTCTGCTCTAAGCCCACAACCTGAAAGGCTCTCCCATCATTCACCACACACTTGGCTGGAGCATGCACTGTGACTGCAAATGCCAAAGGGCGAAACTCTCTGGATTTCATCTAAACGAAATACCATAAACTCAGGTGGACAGCTTGACTTGGAGCACAATTTTCAGAACCTTTAATGTATGAACAGAGCCTTTCCCTTATGGCTGTTTACTGTGCAGCTGTTACCGAAGCTGAATGTTGCATGTCTCTTCTGCAGGATATTCAGATTGAAGCCTTGCTGATGAGAGCATGTGAGCCCATCATTCAGACGTTCTGTCATGTAAGTTCTTTGTGATACTCATTTCCCTAGCATTCCCAGATTATGTTGGAAAGGTTGGAATTTTCATTGTTCAAGCATCATTGGAAGTACCAGACCCAGGCATCAGAATGAATGCTAATATAAATGAGTGCAATTAGTGATGTTTGTATGCCGCATGTTTGTTTTGCCTAAGGATAAAAGCTAGGAGAACACCCAAACCCTGTGTGTGGTGCCAGAATTGCAGCCTGGGATATATTACCTTACAATAATTTAATGATCTAGGACTAGGTAACCATTTTCAGCCCATGTGTGTGTACAGCGGTGTCATAAATACACAGCTCTGAACCCTAGTCAGATTGTTCACAGAATTAAAAAACAGGCAAGACAGATGAATTGTATGTCTAATAGCCAGCTGAATCCCAAGGCTCTTAATTCCATCAAGGGCTTCTGCTATTATCATAAGCCTTGTCACAGGAGTTAGGACCTCTCGATGAATATTACTGTTTATATTCGGTCAGAACCCCAGTTCCACAGTAGCAGACCCCCCAGTGGCGCCGCTCCCTTTCTGACACTCTTGCAGCCGCTCATCTTTACTGCATCACTCTGTGGTATTGATTAGTCACACTTTCTGATAAGCAGGTAGCTTCACATCTGTTAGTTACAAAGTTCTTATCGTGGATGTCGGTGTTGGCTGGATGTGTGTGTGTGCTCATGCTGCTTTGAGAGCACTCCACTCTCAGATGTGTGACTAAGTATCTACAGAGGGATTAATGTTAATTAATCCACACAGGGTCACATAATGAGCTCAAGTTCAAAGTAGAGAACAGTGCTGTTAATTTCACTGCATTGAATTCTTATTGGTGGTCATGTCATTTGCTTGTCTGGTTGATTTATAAAAAGCATGGTGGAATGGGAATGTTTTCAAGAGGGTAACCCATTCTGAAGTGTGGGTAACAGCCTGTCCCTCCTTCCTTCAGGAGATGGCAGATAACCAGATAGACTCTGGGGACTTGATGGAATGTTTGATTCAGAACAAGCACCAGAAGGAGATGAATGAGAAGTGCGCCATTGGAGTCACTCACTTCCAGCTGGTGAGCAAATAATCTGCCTCCACACACCGTATACCTTGTAATATCTCACTTTGTCCAGGGAGAAGTGGGTAGGAGACTTCTGATCATGATCCTCTCCATGATCCAAGACCCAGTCCAGCTCTTGTGAATTCACTTCATAAGTCTGATCCCTTATTTCATGTCCCTATTTGTACATCTAGTCATAAACTTTCACTTTTGAATGTTAGCTCTAATTCCGTTGATGCCCCATCCCTGTCTCTCTTTGAGGCAGGGCCCAATGCATTCTGCAGCACAGTTGGAACAAATTCTGTGGCAATATTAATTCGTTATGTCTCCATGAAATACCCAGCATTCCCATCCCTCCCACACCTATCCACACGCAACTGTGGCTCTTGGTGGAAAACATGGATTGATAATTTGGCAATGATTACTTTCAGCGATGATTTTTTCACTCTGTTCTCCAGACGGCTCGGCTCCGTGGGCTTCAGCAGTTACAATGTTGTTTGAGCAGCCTGGCTCAGAATTCCTTTGTCCTGCCCTGTGCGTGACAGGGAAGTAGGGAGCTTGTAGACAACTGCTGTGGTGATTCTTCTCAGCTCCCTAGGCTTTGGGTACTACTCTGTTCTCTAGGCAGCCTAGCTGCCCGGTTTGCACATCTGGCTCCCGGACTGCTGTTGATTCTAGCTGCAGTTCCCTGTCTGTAGCAAAAATAATTCTGTGGTATCCAGAGTCCATGGGGCCCCAGGTGAGATAACTAGGGCAGCTCTCACCTCTGAGCTGTTGTTTCAGGCTCTTTTCAGTGACAATGTCTTGCACTTAGTACATGTTTGAGGTGATCTTCCCAACTGTCAGGGCTAGAAACTTACCTTTTAAACAATGAAAGCTGAGATACTGGAGCTAAATTCTGGGTGAATTCTACAGTCGCCGAATACTTGGGTCCCTGATATCTCTTGGGCCTTCATAATGGTTGAAAGTCAGCTCTCCGCTTTCCTTGCCACCTGCTTAACCCTCCATCAGTGCAGTTCTGATGTTTATGGATTGTGATCAGGCTAGGTTGCGTGTATGTTGCTGGTGATGAGTAAGGCTACAATGTAGTCACGGAATCTGTGACTTCCAGCAACCTCTTTGACTTCAGCCCGCGGCGGTCAGGAGCTTCAGGCTCCCCCGCCACCTGTGGGGGCCTGGAGCTGCAGGTTACCCTCCGCCGCCTCTGGCGGCCCCCACAGCTCCTGGGCGGTGGGGGGGACCCCTTAGAGCTCCCAGTCACAGCGGGCCCGTGGAACTGTGGGTGGCGGGGGTACCCCACAGCCTCTGCACAGCTGCCCTGCTTCAGGCAGTGTGGGGACCCACTGATCCCCATTTTGTCAGGGATCTTTTTAGTAAAAGAAAAATTCACGGAAGCTGTGACCTGTCTGTGACTTCGATGGATTTTTCATTTTTGTCCATGAGTTTTACTAAAAATATCCCATACAAAATCTTAGCCCTAGTGATGAGTAGTAAACAGGGGCAGCTGCCCCAGGAAAGCTTGAGCCTGCTGCAGATCTTGTTAGGCAAATTAGGAGGTTGCTCTTCCAAGCCTGTCACTCCTGGAGACTCCTTCTGTAGTGAGGATGCCTTGAGATTGTGGTTAACGTTGTTTGAGGCATGGGGGTAGGGGTGAAGAGGAGAAATTGGCCAGAGGGGGCCCATGCTTCTGGTCAGTGGAATTGCATCAGGTACACAACGTATTGACTCTGTCTTAGAGCATGGCAATTCAGGTGCTATGGAATACGCTGTTTCAAGCAAGTCTAGTGTCTCATCTTATTTTGATATACTCCTTTTAATGTCTGCTTCTTTTTCACTTAGGTTCAAATGAAGGATTTCAGATTCTCATACAAATTTAAAATGGCTTGCAAGGAGGATGTGCTGAAACTTTGCCCCAACATCAAAAAAAAGTATGTAGCAACTGAGTGACTAGAAGCACGTAATGAAGTCCTCTAACAACATTCCTTTGCCTCTGTTGCCAGAAGTGTTAGCCTGCCCCAGTGAAAATCGCTGTTTCTGTTAAGCTTTCCTTGACTGTATGCGGCAAACATTTACAATGGAGGAGGTTCCTCTTTAGGAAAATACTTCTTCTGCCTTAGTTGCAAATTTCTAATTTTGCTGTTCTCTTCAATGGCCGTAAGAATAGGCAGACACCCCAGAATTTTAAAGCACTTACATTATCCATTGTTCTGTGCTACTCTTGAGATGTAGGAGACAGTGTTGATTAGCTGATTAGCTGATGAAGGAAGAAGCTCCACAAATTTTCAGCAGGTTTGTTCTCTTCAGAAGAAAAAAGTTTTAATGGCCTAATATGATCTACGAACAATTGATAAAAATGTGAATTGGGACACAAGCTCAGGCTTACTCTTGCCTTATGCAGCATATGGTAGGTGGCGTAGTCACTCGTCCTCTAGTGCTCATGTGCTTACTTTGAAGACCAGACCCCTGACACTGGGAGTGGGATTTTCAAAAGCACCTACATGATTTGGGAGCACAAGTCCCAGGTTTTTAGTGGGATTTTACACAAGTCCCCCTGTGCTTGCATTTATAGAGTCCTGTACAGAACCAAGCTGCTGAGTCTGGATTTGGGATTAGAAATCCTCAAATTGTCTGTTTTAATCTGCAGTCCAGTTGCACTCTCATCTGATTGTGCCTGGGCTAGATCTGCCTTCTGATCAAATGCACAGGCACTTTGTGCTGACATGGCATTCCTGAGTGTCCTAGGTTACTAAGCTTCTTGGTGACATGGTGTCCGAACGCTAGCCCTTTGGCCTGGTGTACAAGGCCAAGAAATGAGTTGGCATGATAAATAGGGGCCTGTTTCCTTTTCTGCAGGGTGGATGTGGTGATCTGTCTAAGCACTACGGTGCGCAATGACACACTGCAGGATGCCAGGGAGCAGAGAGTGTCTCTGAAGTGCCGCAAACAGCTGCGCGTTGAGGAGCTAGAGATGGTAAGTATGCATGGGGCTCTTGGCCATCTATTTTCCAATATTAGTTTCCCCTCTTGCATACTTTGGAAAACGAATTAAGCTCATGAGATATAGCTAACCCACTTTCTACTGGGAGAGCTAAAAGGGACAACTTTTAAAGCAACACATCAAAAAACCAGTTGCCTTTCAGACTCTCAGTGATGACTTAGTGTTCTGATGCCGGCTGCCTGAACATAGCTCTTAATACTCAGCAGCTGGATAGCAGTACAAAACACTGACTTCCCCTAGCCCCTATGAGAAAAGTATAAGCCATATTTTACACATGAGGAAGTTGAGGCTCAGAGATGAAGTGACTTGTCCAAGGCCACCCAGTGAGTCAGTGGCTCAGCAAGGATTAAAACCTGTTTATTTCTCTAGACAAGGCTACCTCCTCCTTCTCTGGCATTGGTAGTATTTACAGTAATAGAGCCACAAGACTTTTCCCCTTACATTATTTTGTGTAAATGGTGAAGTTCTGTCTGACCATCCCCAGCACCCTCAGAGGCAGCATGGTCAGTCTGTGGGTCGGGGGGAGTGAATGCCTTGCATCACTGAGCAGCACCTTCAATTAAAGAGCACACCAGGATGGGTTCCCATCAGTGTTCTGGCCTTTAATCTTCAGTCAGAAAGATGTTGGCTGTCATGGACCTTGGTGTGGAGGGAAAGGGAGGAGTCTTCACTGGTGTGGAGGAACCCTGCATTTAGAGGGAGAAAGGAATCCCCACTCTGTGTTAGTATTCTATGTGACCTCAGTTTAAATGCAAAACAGTTGCTTCAGTAAAGCAGTGTAAAATAGAATTTCACCCTAAGGCTATGTCTACACTGCCACTTTCAGCGCTAAAACTGTGAAAAAACACCCCCCGATTGACACAAGTGTTAGCGCTGAAAAGCGCCGGTGTAGACAGTGCTTTATTGCCAGGAGCCACGCTACCACCCCTAGTTCGGGGTAGTTATTTTTAATCTCCAGGAGAGCTCTCCCCTGGCAATAAAGCATGACTCCATTGCCCATGTCACAGCGCAGCCATGGCCGCGCTGTAACGTGGGCAGTTGTAGACATATACTAAAACCCACGGCCAGCTGTAAGATGTGACCATGTCTTGATCTGCTACGTGGATTTGCAAAACTGATTATTCACTGACTTTCACCACTTGCCCTGACCAGGATAATTCAGACATGCGCTCAGATAAGTATGAAAACGAAGCTGGTGAATATACATAAGTGACAGATGTCTGTGACTGGAACAAGAGAGCCAGATATTGTCAGTCCTGCAAGGAAAGGTAGCCAGTAAAAAGTACTCAGAGTGGGATATGGATCCAGGATAGTACCTAGACATGTGACAACTCAGTGACCTTTTCAGCACTGATCATTCTGACCCACTAGATCCTTAACTTCTAAGCACTGAAGACTTCTCTTTTGTGATACTCCAGTGCCTCCTTTGTCTGCTGTTGTGAATATGCTGTAGTTCCTGGATAAAACACTAATTGACTTTTTGCTTGAGTCAGCTAACTGCTTGTTTTCCTGGGTCTACTTATCTTACAGACAGAGGATATTCGACTTGAACCAGAGCTGTATGAGGCTTGTAAGAGTGACATCAAGAACAATTGCCCGAATGTGCCCTATGGCAATGCACAGGTGATGAGCCTTTTAACTATTTACATGTCAGTTTTTCACTGCACATAGCCTGTTTTTGAAGAACGTCCTTGTTTTACTAAGCACACAGAATTAGACTTGCATTTTGGAGTATTTTCCAACTTTTGTGAAGATTGGAGCATTTCAGTGTCCAGCTCTTCCTGCATAACATCAGAGCACAATGTAGCAGTTGGTTTATCCCTTTGTACCGTGGCAAAGTTAACGATTTTGTAAATCTAGTTGAATAGGAAGGTGTCATGACCATCTTACTAAAACTAGCAAGTGGCTAGCTGAATACAATCTGCTCTACAATATAACATTAGTGATGATATTTTTGGGGGGAGGGGGGGGAAAGGGGTAAATTCCAGCCTCTGATGCCTAGGATTTAACAAGTGCAGATACTTGAAAATGAGCTCACAGGGGAACACCAAAAGTATTTCTTGACAAAGTATAAGGGGGAGGATTTTTACCGCTGGTGTTCCTTTCTCAATTGTTGTTATACTGTCTTGCTGCAGATTATTGAGTGTTTGAAGGAAAACAAGAAGCGTCTGAGCAACCAGTGTCACCAGAAAGTGTTTAAACTGCAGGAGAATGAGATGATGGATCCAGAACTAGACTACACGCTCATGAGGGTCTGCAAGCAAATGATCAAGGTAATAGTAGCATGCTGACCGGTGAGAGGATGGATCGGAGACCGCAGGGAAAGTTAACTCACCTAGAACTCTCAGGATAGTCGTGCTTGACACAAGGCAGGGAGGAAAGGATTGGTTTTATTTTTAAAATATTTATATCAAACGCAAGTTCTGTATTCTCTACAATGACTTATTGCCAAAATGGCTGCTTCAGACCGTACTGCTTTTTTACACAACATAATTAGGTCCTTTTTTGACTTATAACCTTGAATCAACATGAGTGTTCTTTCAGTGATCTCCTCTTTCAACTGCACTCCCTGTCCCCAAGTGCCATTGTGTCCCATGATCAAAGTAGGCTGGGGTACAAGCAGATCTGTTGCCTGGAGTATCAGCTGGTGTGGGGGAGAAAGGGAGTTGGTGTGCTTGAGCTTTTGATAGAACTTGGGTCGAGTCTAGTCTGCTGCTGCTCTGGATCCCTTTCTATCCAAGGAAAAGAAGTTGTCAAGAACACAGATTGCTGTAACTCTTTCAGTTCACTGCTAATACAGCTTTTTATCAAGTGACAGATAAGGCAAAATCATACAGCTGCTCTCGCCACATGCAAGATTAAACCGCCCTCAAGCTCAGAATGCTGACACCTCGTAGTCAGGAGACAACATTAAACACTACTAAACACTTTACTGCATAACTGGAGGAGCCCTGAGTTAACATGGAGAGTTAATAAAACAGTAACCTGGCTCCATTTATGGCTAAGGCTTAAAGTCTGACTGTGGGGCTGGTAATGGACCCAGGCTTTTAAAAAAATCTGTAGCGTAATCAAGGCTAGTGGAAGGTTACCGCCCCATGGAAGCCTCAACTACAGTTCCTAGAACTAGAGACCCTGCGAGAGCAGGATCCACCAGAGCAGTGGTTAGTCTGTAGAGTGTTTGTCAATCCATGGATCTAAATGGACGATTTTATGATCTCTGTGCACTACATTCAGCTCTCCAGTGCTCCATAAATTGCACTGAGCACTGCCGTAGTGTTCTGGTGTCTTGCACAGGGCAGTGACTTGAAGGCACGATCATCAGCTTCCGTTTATTCCTGTTTCTGGAGCAAAGAAGAAGATGGGTATGAGACCCAGACAGACATAATGGAAGTTCTTCTTCGAGTGATTGTTCACGTCCATTACACATTAGGTGTACGCGCGCCGCGTGCACGGACGTCAGAAACTTTTTCCCTTAGCGGCTCCCGTCGGGCCGGCGGGGCCCCCCCTTCCCACCAGAGCGGCGCCCCGCTCCAGGGTATATATATCCCTGCCGACCCGACCACTCCAGTTCCTTCTTACCGTCCGTGGCGGCGTTGGAACAACTCTGTCTCTCGTCTGAGAGTGTCCCTTAGCAATAGTCAATTAGAGTTCTAACAGTTATCAGTTAGTTGTTGTAGTGTTTAGTCAGTAGTTAACAGCTCATTAGAGTACTTAAAGTTCCTGCCGGGGTTGTTTGTTCAGCCCCGGCACCGGCCCCGGGCGGTGGGGTATGCCACACGCCCAAGGCTTCAAGGCTTGTGCCACGTGCCGTAGGCCCATGCCATTGAGCGACCCCCACGCTTCGTGTCTTCGTTGCCTGGGGGAGGCTCACCAGAAAGAGCGCTGCAAGATCTGTAAGGCTTTTAAGCCCAGAACTAAAAAAGAGAGGGACTTCCGCCTTAAGCAGCTGCTCATGGAGACGGCGTTACAGCCCTCCACTTCGACGGCACCGTCTGCCTCCGTGCGGAGTGCCCCTGCCTCGGTGCGAGACCCGGCGCCGGCGGGTCATCCGAAGACCGCGGCACCGACACAACGGGGAAATACACGACGCCGGTCGTCTTCGCCGGCGAAAGGGAAGGGCCAACCTAAGGCCCGAGGTCGCTCCCCGCACAAGAGGGCGGCACCGGTAAAGACCTCGAGTGCCCCTAAGGCCGATACGGCCCCAACACGGACCCCGGTAGTGGCTCCGGTGCCGAAGGGCCCGTCGAGCCCCGGGATGGGCGCGTCGAGCGAGGAGGAAGGGCTGGAGGAACTCGTGGAACAGCCCTCCACTCCGGACACGTTTGAGGCAGCTAAGGACCTCATTGCCTTGTCCGTCGAGGCCCCGGCACGCGCTGAAGGCGCCCCGCCTATGCTGCCGCGCAGAGGCAAGCCGGCGATGGTGCGCCCATCACGGTCGCCGTCCCGGCACCGTTCCAGGGACCGGTCCCAGTCGAGCTCCGCCTCGGTGGACTCCCGGTTGCCCTCGGCGCAGGAAGCACCGCAGCAGTCGGGCTTCAGCAAGCGGTCGGCACCGACTCAGCAATCAAGCACGAGTCGGCACCGCGAAGCATCAGAGGTTCGTTACCCGAGGCCGACCAGCCGTAGCCGTTCCCAGTCCCGAGATCACCGGTACCGTTCCCGGTCCAGGTCGGCAAGGCACCGTTCCAGATCCTAGTCGCGGAGGCGCTACTCCCCAAGACCAGACCGGCACCATCCGACGGCACCACCGTGGCCTTCCAGATCACAGTCAGTGGTCTCGGGGACTGACTCAGACCGATACGGCGGGTATGCCCATAGGTCACAGGACAGCAGGGACTACGGTCAGTCCCAATGGGGCCAGTCGAGCCAATGGCCATTCTGGACACCCTGGGCCTATCACCAACAAGGGCCCCCATCGAGAGCCTCGAGATCCGGGCCATCCCGGTACCGATCCCGCTCCCCGCGGCACCGCCCGCAATCGTATAGGGAGGCAACGGTCTCTAGACCACCGGAGCCGGAAGGAGTGGACTCGGCACCGAGTACGGTACCGTCCCAATCACACGCTGCGGGTCAGGCCGCAGAGGAACAATTGGCTGACGCAGGTTTACAGGACAATGAGGATGGGCAGAAGGCCCCGACCTCTTCCTCCTCGCCAGACGAGGCGGTAGCGGGCACACTGGTGTCCGGCCCTCCCCCGATTGACCACCGGGCACACCAAGACCTGCTTCGCCGGGTAGCCCTCAATCTGGGCTTGCAAGCGGAGGAGACTGTAGAGCAGGATGACCCCATGGTCGATATCCTGAGCCCAGAGGGCCCCTCCAGAGTCGCACTCCCCATTATATGGACAGTACAGTCCAACTATAAGACGGTGTGGCAAACACCGGCCTCCAGTGCTCCAACTGCAAAGGGAGTGGAGAGGAAATACTTCGCCCCATCTAGAGGGTTTGACTTCCTCTTCCTGCATCCATCCCCCTGTTCGTTGGTGGTCTCGGCGGTCAATGAAAAGGAGCGGCATGGCCAGCAAGCTCCTGCCCCCAAGGGCAAGGAAGCCAAGAGATTGGACTTGTTCGGGAGAAAAGTCTATTCTTCGGGGGGCCTTCAACTGAGGATCGCCAATCAGCAGGCGATTCTAAACAGGCACAATTTTAACTCTTGGGCATCAGTCGCCAAGTTTAAGGGCTCCCTCCCATCTGACGCGCATCAGGAGTTCAAGGCCCTGGTGGATGAGGGAATGGCAGTGGCCAAGACCTCTTTACAGGCCGCGCTAGACTCAGCAGACGCTGCAGCTAGAACAATTGCGTCGGGAGTCGTGATGAGGCGTTCGGCGTGGTTGCAGGCTTCAGGTCTCCCGCCAGAGGTGCAAACCACACTGCAGGACCTCCCGTTTGAAGGTTCGGGCTTGTTCTCCGACCAAACGGACGCCAGGCTGCATAGCCTTAAGGACTCGCGTGCGACCCTTAAGTCGTTGGGTATGCACACTCCGGTAACGCAGCGTAAACCCTTTAAGCCACAGCCACCACAGAGGCAATATCACCCTCGCCCCCGGCACGAGCCTTACCGCCGTCGAGGCAGGGATAACAGGCGGAGACGTAACAATACGCCTAACCAAGGCCAGAGTCACGGCCAGGGCAAGCCGCAGCCGGGAAATAAACCAGGCTTTTGAAGCTACGCCCGAGGACAGCGTGCCACTTCATATACCGGATCCTCCTCTGGGTTTCAAGGACCGTCTGTCCCATTTCTACCGGGCCTGGTTGCGCATAACATTGGACCGCTGGGTCCTGCGCACAGTGAAGGCGGGCTATACCCTCCAGTTTTCCTCACCCCCTCCCTGCCATCCCCCTTCCCCGTCCCTCTTCAGGGACCCTTCTCACGAGCAACTCCTCATACAGGAGGTACAGACCCTTCTCGCTGCAGGAGCAGTAGAAGAGGTCCCTCTAGACCTAAGGGGAAAAGGATTCTATTCCAGATACTTCCTGATCCCCAAGGCGAAAGGGGGCCTCCGTCCTATTTTGGACCTGCGCGATCTAAACAAGTTTCTGATCAAAGCGCGCTTCCGTATGGTCTCCCTTGGAACTATTATTCCATCCCTGGATCCGGGGGATTGGTATGCTGCCCTCGATATGAAAGATGCCTATTTTCACATCGCAATCAATCCGGCCCACAGACGTTTTCTGCGCTTCGTTGTCAACCAGCGCCATTTCCAATTTACGGTCCTGCCCTTCGGCCTGGCGTCAGCACCACGGGTGTTTACGAAGTGCATGTCCGTGGTAGCAGCCTTCCTTCGAAAAAGAAGGATGCGTGTGTTCCCGTACCTGGACGATTGGCTACTCGCGGGCAGGTCGGAGGCCGAGGTCCGATCTCACGTGACGCTGGCCTTGCAGACGTTCGACAAGCTCGGCCTCCGGGTCAATGTGCCAAAATCCACGTTAGTCCCCACACAGAGGCTGGACTTCATAGGTGCTACCCTGGACTCGGTAACCGCACAAGCGAGCCTACCAGAGGCACGGTTCATGTCAATTCACAGAGCCGTAAGCTCGGTCCAAAAATTCCCCACGACAACGGCAAGGTGTTGCATGCAGCTTCTGGGGCATATGGCAGCTTGCACACACGTGGTCAGACATGCCCGCCTGAGGCTCCGGCCTTTACAGTTGTGGTTCGCCCACACGCATCGCCCCAACAGAGACCCATTGGATCAAGTAGTCACGATCCCAAACCAGGTGCTCGGCTCGCTACGCTGGTGGCTCGATCGCCAACAGGTATGCGAAGGGATCCCCTTCGCTGCCCCACAGCCCACTCTGACGTTGGTAACAGATGCATCGGACCTGGGTTGGGGGGCGCACCTGGGGGAACTGCGGACCCAAGGGCTGTGGTCCAGAGAAGACAAGCTGCTTCATATCAATCTGAAGGAGCTAAGAGCGGTTCGCCTCGCCTGTCAGACCTTCCGCGCCACCATAAAAGGTCACAGCGTGGCAGTCCTGACGGACAACACTACCGCCATGTTCTATATAAACAAGCAGGGCGGGTCACGGTCTTCTCCCCTCTGTCACGAGGCACTCCAATTATGGAACTTCTGTATAGCCCATGCGATACACCTCATCGCAACGTATCTTTCGGGGATTCAAAACGGCTTAGCAGACCGCCTCAGCCGATCCTACCGAATGCACGAATGGACGTTGAGGCGAGACGTCCTGCATTCGATCTTCCGAAGGTGGGGTTTTCCCCGGGTGGACCTATTCGCCACCAGGGACAACAGCCAATGCCCTCAGTTCTGCTCGTTCCAGAACCTCAGCCGGGGATCATTAGCAGATGCTTTCATGATCCCATGGGGAGGGAGCCTAAGATATGCCTTCCCTCCGTTCCCACTCATACACAAGGTTCTCCTCAAGACCCGCAGGGACAGGGCGACGATCATACTTATCGCCCCGGCCTGGCCACGCCAGCATTGGTTCACGTCCCTGCTGGAACTGTCCATAGCCGATCCAATCACCCTCCCCCTCCATCACGACCTAGTCACGCAAGACAAAGGCCGCCTACTCCACCCGAACCTGTCTTCGCTACATCTCACGGCATGGTATCTCTCTGGCTGAATGATGCAGAACACAGGTGCTCTCACCAAGTTCAGCAAATCCTCCTTAATAGTAGGAAGCCCTCTACAAGAGCGACCTACCTGGCAAAATGGAAAAGGTTCTCCCACTGGTGTGAGCCTCAAAGCATACAGCCTTTACAAGCCTCAATTCCGTCGATCTTGAACTACCTACTGCACCTCAAGAATCAAGGGCTTGCGCCCGCCTCAATTAGAGTTCACTTAGCCGCTATCTCGGCCTTCCATCCGGGAGAGTTGGGAGTGTCAGAGTTCTCCAACCCCACAGTGGCCCGATTCCTCAAGGGACTGGAAAGGGTGTTTCCCTACTCGCGCCCGCCTGTCCCGGCGTGGAGCCTGAACCTAGTCCTAACAAGACTCATGAGTCCTCCCTTTGAGCCCCTAGCCACTTGCTCCCTCACGCACCTCTCGTGGAAGGTGGCGTTTCTCGTGGCCATCACGTTGGCCAGGAGGGTATCGGAATTGAGGGCCCTCTCTTCGGAACCACCCTATACAGTGTTCCATAAAGATAAGGTGCAACTGAGGCCGCACCCCAAATTCCTCCCAAAGGTGGTATCACAGTTTCACATGGGGCAGGACATTTGCCTACCGGTGTTTTTTCCTAAACCCCATACGGACCCTCACCACCGCAGCCTACATACCCTGGATGTCCGAAGGGCGTTGGCATTTTACCTGGAACGGACCAGGTCGTTCCGCAGAACACCCCAGCTGTTCATTGCTATTGCGGAACGTATGAAAGGCTTGCCTATCTCGACGCAGCGCTTGTCGGCATGGATTGTGCATTGTATACGCACTTGTTATGAGCTCGCCAATGTTCCGGCCCCGGAGATCCGGGCCCACTCGACTAGAGCCCAAGCGTCCTCAACGGCCTACTTGGCTCAGGTCCCTATCCAGGAGATCTGTAAGGCAGCCACCTGGTCGTCCGTACATACGTTCACAGCCCACTACGCGATCCATCATCAGACCAGAGAGGACGCGATGGTCGGTCGGGCCATGCTACAGTCAGTTGTACCTTGACTCCTACCCACCTCCAATGGTAAGCTTGGGAATCACCTAATGTGTAATGGACGTGAACAATCAGTCGAAGAAGAAAGAACGGTTACTTACCTTCTGTAACTGTTGTTCTTCGAGATGTGTTGTTCACGTCCATTACACTTCCCACCCTCCTTCCCCTCTGTCGGAGTCTCCGGCAAGAAGGAACCGGAGTGGTCGGGTCGGCAGGGATATATATACCCTGGAGCGGGGCGCCGCTCTGGCGGGAAGTGGGGGGCCCGCTGGCCCAACGGGAGCCGCTAAGGGAAAAAGTTTCCGACGTCCGTGCACGCGGCGCGCGTACACCTAATGTGTAATGGACGTGAACAACACATCTCGAAGAACAACAGTTACAGAAGGTAAGTAACCGTTCTTTTTGCACCAAAGTGTGGAATAAGAAAACTATGAATGGGGAAGCAAGGGGGCATCTGGCTTTGTTTGGTGTTACTGACATAGAGCAGCAGCTGCAGCCTGGGACCTCAGTTGTTAGCAACTGCTCAGACAATGTTGCATAAAACGATGTTCCCCTCCCTTCTGTCCCCTGCCAAAGCTGAGGGTGAGAGGAATTGCTGTTAGTGGTGGGTATTGGCGAGGGAGAGTCAGGCATGGTCCCTCTTTGGCTTGCGCAGGTGGCTATTTAGTCTCCCTTGTGAATGCTTGACGTTTCATATGCTGTAAAACCTGGGTTTCTCTTTGCAGAGGTTCTGCTCTGAAGCAGATTCTAAGAACATGTTGCAGTGTCTGAAACAGAATAAGAACAGTGAGGTGATGGACCCTAAATGTAAACAAATGATCACGAAGCGACAGATCACACAGAACACAGGTACCGTGGCCTCCACTTCCCTTTTTTACCCAGGGGAAGGAGCTAGTTACCTGCCTGGGCTGAGGAGTGATCTGCACAGCCTTAACTGCAGACACCTTCCCTTCATTTAATTCCCCTTCACCCAGTCTAAGAGCAAACAGTCTCTCCACCCTAGTTACTGAGTGTCATGTGATTAGCACTGCTCTACAGCCAAAATGCTTCTGAAATAAATGTAGTCAAACTTTACTAATTCTGGGTCACTGAGAACGAAAATGATGCTTAAAATTGTTGATTGGCTCTAGTTTTCAAGATATGCTATTGGGTCAGTATATACGACCCTTGACTTGGGAATGGCAGAGGATAAGTGAGTTATAAAGGGAAGGGATCTCAATTTAAACCAGAAATGACTAAAATACATCTTTGACTGGATCTATGAATAAATCTATGACTGGGTTTGGACAGTACTTGCTTTTTAGGCAAAACAATGAATGATGCAATCTGAAGCTGGTATTGCGTCATACATGATATGAATTGCATCATGTTATTCCTAGAAGTCATGGATGATGCAATCATAACGAAGCTTACATCACTGTGCTGAACAAATTGCCCTATATTAGCTCTAGAAATCGTACAGTGTCGTGCTCTCTTATTTGTCAGTGTTTGATTTTGCAAAGGGACACATTTCTGTTTAGCCAAAGTGAGCAGAGATGCCTTGTACTTGTGTGAACAGTGCAGATAACTTCTGCTGTGTTTGTGGTGAAGTGACTTTTGCATCACAAAAGCGCAGTATAACCACTATGGTTAAGAAAGCCTATCACCTTTATTTTGGCTGCAAAATTGGAGATCAGGACAAGAGGTGGGCCCCACACAGATGCTGCAACAGTTGTGCAACAAATCTTCACCAGTGGTTGAACAGGAAAAGGAAATCTATGCCTTTTGCAGTGCCAATGATTTGGAGAGAGCCAACAGATCATACCAGCAATTGTTACTTCTGCATGGTGCCTCCAGTTGGGAAAGGTGTGTCAAAGAAGAAAAAGTGGACTGTGCATTATCCAAACATTCCATCAGCTGTACGCCCAGTATCCCACAGAGAAGGACTGCCGGTTCCTGATGCACCAGAATCATTCTCACTTGAGTCAGACGAGGAGGAGGATGAAACTTCTGGTCCTGAACCATCAATGTCACAGGACCCACATTTTCTCCCATCCTCCTCCTCTGAACGACACCTCATAACACAAGGTGAACTGAATGACCTTGTCAGGGATTTGGAACTACCCAAGAGTAAGGCAGAGCTGTTGGGCTCCAGACTACAGCAGTGGAATCTCCTGGCAGGTGATGTTAGGGTTTCCATGTTCCGTGACCGTCAAAAGGATCTTGTCCCATTCTTCTTCATGGAAGGTGATCTTGAAGCCTGCAACATTGATGGTGTGATGGCAGCCCTCAACATCGTTCACGATCCAGATGAGTGGAGACTGTTTGTTGATTCATCGAAGAAGAGTCTTAAAACTGTTTTACTGCATAATGGCAATGTTTTACCATCAATTCCAGTTGGTCATGCAGTCGATATGAAGGAAACCTATGACAACATGAAACAACTTTTGAGGTGCATAAACTATGACCAACATCAGTGGCAGCTTTGTGGCGATTTGAAGGTTGTTGCTCTCTTTCTTGGTCTGCAGACTGGATATACAAAGTACTGCTGTTTTCTCTGCGAATGGGATAGTCGTGCAAGAGATTCCCACTACATCAAGAAAGATTGGCCACTCCGACAGTCATTGGAGCCTGGGAGGAAAAGTGTTCAGCATCCACCACTTGTTGAATCAAGGAAGATTTTGTTACCACCCTTACACATCAAGCTTGGTCTGATGAAGAACTTTGTCAAGGCCATTGGCAAAACACAAGCAGCTTTCAAGTACCTCTGTGGAAAATTTCCAAGGTTGAGTGAAGCTAAGATAAAGGAAGGTGTCTTTGTTGGTCCTCAGATTCGTGAACTTCTTCGAGATGATGCATTTGACCATGCACTGCGTGGCAAGGAAAAGACGGCATGGAAAGCCTTCCAGTTAATGGCAATAAAGTTTCTCGGAAACAACAAGGCAGACAACTACAGGTTGTTGGTGGAAAACCTCCTCAAGGCATACAAAAGCCTTGGTTGCAACATGTCACTAAAGATACATTTTTTGCACTCTCATCTAGATTTTTTTCCACCAAACTGCGGAGCAGTGAGCGACGAGCACGGCGAGTGATTTCACCAGGACATTGCAACAATGGAGAAACGCTATCAGGGCAAATGGAGCCCATCAATGCTTGCAGACTATTGCTGGACAGTGACAAGAGATGCTCCATTTAATGAATACAAGAGACAAGCCAAGAAGCGCCGAGTAGACACTGAATAGGACTAAACTATGTACATAATAGTTTTTTGCCTTTTGTTTCATAATAAATTTTATTTATATAACCCTTTTGCTGATTTTTAAAGTGTTACATAAACAGGACAGGTGAAATATTATCATGTAAAGCAACCATAAACACATGAAAAGACCTAGGTTTACAATTTATGATTAAAACTCTAACTACACAATATACATAGACATAACATGTAAAAACTTAAATATCTTAGAAACAGTAGCCAATCAGTTGTTTTAATTGTCATATTTGAATTCAGCACATCAAAATACATAATAAATAGCACATTTTATCTCTGAAGCAGATGACTTCTCAAAAATTGTAGACCAGTGTTATTGGTTTCACTTACTCCTGAGGCTTGTTACTACGTTGTCAATTTCTACAAAGTAAAAAGTGACAATTTAGCTCTTTCAAACTGCTGGAAGACAGTGTCATCCAGAAGGAATTCCTACTGCAGATCCCCTTTGGAGCTCTGTCAATTTGTTGTTACATCTTTTGTTCAATACTGTGAAAATTCTAATGCAGTTCCTTTCCATCTTTCCTCTCTTGGTTAGATTACCGCTTGAATCCAGTGCTCAGAAAGGCCTGCAAACAAGACATCCCCAAATTTTGCCAAAATATTCTGAGTACGGCTAAGGATGATGCAGAGTTGGAGGGGCAGGTCGTCTCCTGCCTCAAGTTGAAGTATGCAGACCAGGTGAGTGGGGAAAGTAAATGTGTAAATATGATCTGCATAGAAATGTGCGCAGCAACTCTGATTGACCCTCCATCCTAGTAAATTAGACTCACTTGCAGTGTATATGTATGTAATTTTGTGCTACCTATGGATTAGAGTCCAAGTGCTTTGCACTTACAATTTAACCATCATTATCTCTTAGCCATCACTATAGAATAAACATATTAAATGCATTTAACCCTTTTATTAAAGTTGCCAAGACAGCTGACTAGCAAAAATCAAGCTCATTATTTGGTTGGCTAATTGCTATCTTCCTCCTCTCGATAGCGTCTGTCTCCAGACTGCGAGGATCAGATCCGAGTGATAATCCAGGAATCTGCTCTTGATTACCGGCTAGATCCTCAGCTGCAAATGCACTGTTCTGATGAGGTAGGAGACATGACCATTATGTCCCTTAGTTCAGTTGGTAGCTCTCCTCAGCAGCTTCGCACTCAATCTCACCCTTTTTAACAAAATGAACCCCTCTGTCTGCAACTTGCACCTAGCACAAAATAATTGTATTCTTCTGCACAATCAGTATTTCTAAGTCAAGCTTTGCCTCTGGCATGCACATTGACACTATTAAACTCTAGAAGTACAAATCATTATCATCACTTGTGAAAAGCAGACAAGTTAATGTGTCCTTTTGAGTTTCCCATCAATCATGAGTGAACCATAGTAGCTGAAATCTACTTTATCGTTTCCATGTCAGTTTAAGCAATGACTCATGAATGACATATTTCATGCCAGAGCTGTGTTTGTGCCAATTTTCTTCACCTTGCTCATGCTTCTCTGACCTGGGTATCTGAGCAGCAGCAGTAGTAGGCATTGGGGTCAGTAGGGTCGTGGGAGGTGGCACTGCTGGCAAGGTGGAGGGAGAGAAGGAGAGACAGGAATTGAGTGAGCTAGTCCTTAGATGTTTTAAAGGATGAGTATATGTGGCCTTGGAGATTTGAGGGTTAAATTGTACAGCACCTCCTGCATCTTAGCTTTTGGTAGCGTCCATATGGAGGCTAAACCTGTTGCAATCCACAGTCCCTTGTAGATAATGCAACAGTTCTGAAATGGCTGCCACTTGTTTTTTTCTCTCTCTGACTGACACACACACATACCACTTTTAAATTCACTACTCCAGTTTTGGATCAGGGAATATAGAGTCTGCTCAGAATATCATGGCATCTTAAACTTTCAGTCAGACTGCTCCTGTAATCTGCCACAGACATAGCACATAGGATGACTGGGTGCCTGGTCAAAAAGGACCCTGGCGGTTCCGGTCAGCACCGTTGACCAGGCCATGAAAAGTCCAGTCGGCGGTGCTGCAGAGCTAAGGCAGGCTAGTCCCTACCTGTCCTGGCTCCGCGCTGCACCCCAGAAGCAGCCAGCAGATCCGGCTCCTACGTGGGGGGGGGCACAGGACTCTGTACGCTGCCCCCGCCCCAAGCACCGGCTCCGCACTCCCATTGGCTGGAAACCACGGCCAATGGGAGTTGTGGGGGCAGTGCCTGTGGACAAGAGCAGCGTGCAGAGCTGCCTTCCGCGCCTCTGCCTAGGAGCCGGACCTGCTGGCCGCTTCCAGGGCGCAGAGTCAGGACAGGCAAGAAGTCTGCCTTAGCCCCACTGCGCCGCTGCCCGGGAGCCGCCCGAGGTAAGCCTGTGCCCTAGCCCTGAGCCCCCCTCCACCACCACTCCCCCAAACCTGGAACCCCCTCCTGCAGCCTAAACCCCTCATCCTCGGCCCCACCCCAGAGCCTGCACCCCCAGCCAGAGCCCTCACCCCCTCCCGCATCCCTGCCGTCCAGCCCAGTGAAAGTGAGTGAGGGTGGGGGAGAGTGAGCCACCAAGGGAGGGGAAATGTAGTGAGCAGGGGTGGGAGGGGAGGGCCTTAGGGAAGGGCGGGGCGAGGCTAGGGTGTTCGGTTTTATGTGATTTAGGAAGTTGGCAACCCTAATAGCACAACATGTAGAGGTCACTCATAATATGTTCGCTGACCTCCTCTTGCTGTATAGGACATGTTGAGTACATTCCAAGCAGGTCACCTTTGTAACAGCTCATAAGGTAAGCCTGCCTCAGTGAGCGAGATAAAAAGAATTACTGGAACTGCCAGGCTCTTTGAGACATAGTTACTAGAAGGGTATTTTCTCTGTAAAGAGTAAGCAAGTAAGCTGTCATTGCCACAGTTGTCTTCAAATGAAGACAATGTTTTTATAAGATTGAGTTTCCTAAATTTGGGCCCATTTTATGTTGAAAGTTTTGTGATGCACGTTCAGATTAGCTGTCATTCTTTCCATCTCTAGCCTCTTTCTTTAGAAATTGTTTTTCTTGGATGATTCTCTCCAAGTGAGGCCCCTATGTGTATTCCACTTGAGATGGGCATCTGCCTGAGACTGGATGATGATTGTTAGCAGTGTCTGGTGGTCCTCTGACAAACAGAGGCTAAGGACACCATTCCTTACCCATCCTAGCTAATAGCCATTAATGGACTTAACCTCCATGAATGTATCCAGTTCTCTTTTAAACCCTGTTATAGTCCTAGCCTTCACAACCTCCTCAGGCAAGGAGTTCCACAAGTTGACTGTGCGCTGTGTGAAGAACTTCCTTTTTTTTGTTTTAAACCTGCTGCTCACTAATTTCATTTCCCCCCCCCCTCCCAATTCCTATATTATGGGAACAAGTAAATAACTTTTCCTTATTCACTTTCTCCACATCACGCATGATCTTATATACCTCTATCACATCCCCCCTTAGTCTCTTCTTTTCCAAGCT
The DNA here is from genome assembly GCF_013100865.1 of Trachemys scripta elegans. NCBI lineage: Eukaryota > Metazoa > Chordata > Testudines > Emydidae > Trachemys > Trachemys scripta. Next base: position 37,762,256 of record NC_048310.1, on the reverse strand, counting down.
GAAAAGTCCTAGCCTCTTTAATCTCTCCTCATATGGGACCTGTTCAAAACCCCTAATCATTTTAGTTGCCCTTCTCTGAATCTTTTCTAATGCCAGTATATCTTTTTTTGAGATGAAGAGACCACATCTGTATGCAGTATTCTAGATGTGGGCGTACCATGGATTTGTATAAGGGCAATAAGATATTCTCTGTCTTATTCGCTATCCCTTTTTTAATGATTCCTAAGATCCTGTTTGCTTTTTTGACTGCCACTGCACACTGCGTGGACGTCTTCAGAGAACTATCCACGATGACTCCAAGATCTCTTTCCTGATTAGTTGTAGCTAACTTAGCCCCCATCATATTGCATGTATAGTTGGGGTTATTTTTTCCAATGTGCATTACTTTACATTTATCCACATTAAATTTCATTTTCCATTTTGTTGCCCAATCACTTAGTTTTCTGAGATCTTTTTGAAGTTCTTCACAGTCTGCTTTGGTCTTAACTATCTTGAGCAGCTTAGTATCGTCTGCAAACTTTGCCACCTCACTGTTTACCCCTTTCTCCAAATCATTTATGAATAAGTTGAATAGGACTGGTCCTAGGACTGACCCTGGGGGAACACCACTAGTTACCCCTCTGCATTCTGAAAATTTACCATTTATTCCTACCCTTTGTTCCCTGTCTTTTAACCAGTTCTCAGTTCATGAAAGGATCTTCCCTCTTATCCCATGACAGCTTAATTTACTAAGAGCCTTTGGGGAGGGACGTTGTCAAAGGCTTTCTGGAAATCTAAGTACACTATGTCCACTGGCTCCCCCTTGTGCACATGTTTGACCCCTTCAAAGAACTCTAATAGATTAGTAAGACACGATTTCCCTTTACAGAAACCATGTTGACTTTTGCCCAACAATTTATTTTCTTCTCTGTGTCTGACAATTTTATTCTTTACTATTGTTTCAACTAATTTGCCTGGTACTGACATTAGACTTGCTGGTCTGTAATTGCCAGGATCACCTCTAGGGCCCTTTTTAAATATTGGCGTTACATTAGCTAACTTCCAGTCATTGGGTACAGAAGCTGATTTAAAGGACAGGTTACAAACCATAATTCTGTAATTTCACATTTGAGTTCTTTCAGAACTCTTGGGTGAATGCCATCTGGTCCCGGTGACTTGTTACTGTTAAATTTATCAATTAATTCCAAAACCTCCTCTAATGACACTTCAATCTGTGAGAATTCTTCAGATTTGTCACCTACAAAGGACGGCTCAGGTTTAGGAATCTCCCTAACATCCTCGTGAAGACTGAAGCAAAGAATCCATTTAGTTTCTCTGCAATGACTTTATCATCTTTAAGTGCTCTTTTTTTATCTTGATCGTCCAGGGGCCCCACTGGTTGTTTAGCAGGCTTCCTGCTAAACTAGTCCACTCTCTGATGACACCAGTACTTTCAAGTTAGGCATTGTTTCTCAACTTTCTAGAAAAGCTTTTTCTACAGAAAGCTAACTTTAATAGAAGTGATGTCTGATCAATTAGGAAACCAAAAAAAGTATTAAATTATGAATTTTTGCAGACCGAAAAAATGGCTATATATGACATGGTGAGAAAAGAATCTGGGGAGACAAATTACCCTGAGGAATGAACTTCGATCTGGAAAAGGATCAGGAGCATTAGCGTGTAGCATGATAAAGAAAATTTCTGATGGTACTTCTCACCTGTCAGGTTTAAAAATAGAGATTGCGTGGGGATAAATGTTGGAAATATTTTGGTGATAGAGGAAATTTTATCCATATATAGTGGACATGTCCAGTCAGAGATTATGGGGGTGCAATTCATAACCAAATAGCACAAATGGTTGGATATTTATTTATTACCAAATGATCCTTTGGTAATCCTCCTGGGGCTTCCCAGCTGAAAGTCACACAAGAGGAAATGAAGAATTCATCTCTCATCTGCTTGTAGCTACTGGGCTACTGATAGAAAGAAAAATAGGCCAACTATAGAGAAATGGTTCAAAAAAAAATGGGGAGGTGGTGGTTATGGAAAAATGAACACACCAATTACATACCCAGCAAAGTAGACAGAGGACAAATACTTAGATATTTGGTTCCTTTTTATTCAGTACTCAGAGTCCTTTCACCTGCCAAACAAACCAGCACACCTGTCCAATATTTTTGAATATTAACATATGACACACCTGGTCTGTTAAATGTGTGTAATCTGAGAGTCACTCAATTCCATTAAATCCTTAGAAAAAATGTGTATGGGTGTTACACTGCTCACTCTGTAATAGGGTGACACCTGTTAAATAGAGAGATCTGATGACTATATTCCCATATGTCTCTTTAAACAAAAACTCTCTGTTGCAAAGATTGTTGTTTTGTTTCTGATATTTCCATGGCAAGGATTTGTAAATCTGTTAATTGCTAAATAAATAGTTTAAAATAGTGGCTGTAATTGTCTATGTATGGCCTTTTTTTACTTCAGGAATTCGGGGATCCAAATGAGGGATGGATGGTAACACAGCTCAAGGCTTGTTCCCTAGCCATTGCATATAACACTGCACTAACATGGCAGCATGCAAATGCTTTGAAAAACAACCTGGGTCCTACATTATTTCATTCATATTGAAATAGGGATTTTCCCCCCCCAAACAGATCTCCAGGTTGTGTGCAGAGGAAGCAGCAGCGCAGGAACAGACTGGGCAGGTGGAGGAGTGCCTGAAAGTTAACCTGCTCAAAATTAAACCGGAGATGTGTAAAAAGGTAAAAAAGGAAATGGTGCGTCTCCCAAACCAAACAGGCCTTAATGCACAATTACTCCTTAAGTTTCAGACGAATGAACATGGTTCGTTACATGGCACAGACCAGGAACAGTGGGAAGCCAGTGCTATGTATGCTTCTGTGCATGGCTGAGTCAGTGCACCTCATCCTGACCTGCAGCATCCTCTACCATTTCAGTCCTGGCTCTGACATCTCTCTCCCTGCCAGGGAAGCTTAATCCCAATAAGCAGTATGCCTTACTAGTCCAGTCCTGGATTCCCTACTCACACACTTCCAGTGTACCTCAGTGCATAGCTGCCTCCCACTCTTACTTCAACCCTAGGCCTCTTGAGCACAGATTGGCACTGGATCTGGCAAGGAGCTTTGTCAGCTACCCCCAAAGATCTATCACCTCACCTTAGTCCAGACCTGTTAGTCATGCCAAATTATTTGACTTTGTGTTATAGATTAGTGTGTGTCTATTTAATTAATTGAATGATGCTGATCCATCCTGGAACAGCTTCAGTTCACTTATGGGGGGAGGGAATAGCTCAGTGGTTTGAGCATTGGCCTGCTAAACCCAGGGTTGTGAGTTCAATCCCTGAGGGGGCCATTTAGGGATCTGGGGCAAAAATCTGTTTGGGGATGGGTCCTGCTTTGAGGAGGGGGTTGGACTAGATGACCCCCTGAGGTCCCTTCCAACCCTGATATTCTATGTTGCCCTCCTTTAATATGTACCTGTAATGTGTAATAATCTTCCCTCCACAGGAGGTGCTCAACATGCTGAAGGAGAGCAAAGCAGACATATTTGTCGATCCAGTGCTTCACACAGCCTGTGCCCTAGACATCAAACACCACTGTGCAGCTATCCCACCCGGAAGAGGACGTCGTAAGTGTTGGCATGTCCTACTGTGTGAGATCTCCCAGCTCCTAGAGTCACCTAAAACTGGGATCTTTCTTGGATGACTTGAGGTCCTCTTAAACAGTAGATATTGCTTCCAGTAGTTGTGGCTGGTGAACAAGGAATACTGCCACTTGCATGGTATATGGGTATCCTTTTCTCCGTGCTTGGCTTCTTAGCTTAGAAATCTTTCCTTACATGGTCTGGTAAACATTAAGCTAGTTTTGTTCTTTCTAATGCAGTTTAAAATTAACATACTGTTTTTCTTGGAATAAAGTTAATTTCTGCTACAGAATCAGAAATAGGTTAAAAATGTACTGCCGCATACCCTCTTCGGTACCGAAAGCATTGCAGGTATCTTTGACGTTCCTTCACATTTCTCCTCCACAAAGGATGGACCTGATAGTGCTTGAAGTAAACCACTTTTCTAAATATATGTCACTCTGTCTAGTGCAGATGGCACACCTGACACAGGGCTTGTCTACACTTATCCGTGGGATCGATGCATCAGCGGTCGATTTAGTGAAAACCCGCTAGATCGACCGCAGATCACTCTCCCGTCGACTCCTGTACTCCACCGGAAAGAGAAGAGTAAGGAGAGTCGACAGGAGAGAGTCCCCCATTGACATCACATAGTGTGTACCCCGTGGTAAGTAGATATAAGCTATGTCGACTTGAGTTACGCTATTCATGTAACGCAGATTGTGTAGCTTAGATCGACTTTCCCCTGTAGTGTAGACAAGGCCACAGTCTGCACAGGTTGTGTCTTGTGTTGAACTTCCTCTACGTTCTTGGAGAAGACACATAGAATTTAGCATTCTTAAAATATTTTTAGTGAGCTGTTTTGTGAATCATAAAATATCCTGTCAGTTCAGCTGAGCTTAAGCTTCGGATACATAAAGTTAACCTTTTAATCCCCCTCCATGGGTCAGCATTCCTTGCCACTTAAATATTTGAAGTGAGACCTTCTGGGCTGCTAGCTCTGAGGGTTAAACAGAGGTTTCCTTCCAAACCAGTCTTAGGTTAAATTTCCCAACACTGATTCATAGGAAGTTGGATGGATGGCTTGGCTGTACAACTTTGTAAATAGACAACCAATGTTCTGAGGAATTGGAATGCACCTCCCAGCACTCTGTATTGTGACCAGGGCCGGCTCCAGGCACCAGCCTGGCAAGTAGGTGCTTGGGGTGGCCGCTCCGGAGAGGGGCGGCAGGTCCAGCTATTCGGCAGCAATTTGGCAGATGGTCCCTCACTCCCGCTCGGAGCGAAGGACCTCCCGCCAAATTGCCGCTGTAGATCACGATCACAGCTTTTTTTTTTTTGTCTGATTGGGGCGGCCAAAACTCTGGAGCTGGTCCTGATTGTGACCTGTCCCTGGGGCCAGTTTGTGTGTGTGTTGTGATACCATGTTCTCCATTTTGCAGAGATGTCTTGCCTAATGGAAGCTTTGGAAGACAAGCGTGTGAGGTTACAGCCTGAATGTAAGAAACGCCTTAATGATCGGATTGAAATGTGGAGCTATGCTGCGAAGGTGAGGATGCAGGGTGGGCTCTAAACCCCACCTGACTTTTGGCATTAGTCACTTCACTATACTGAGCAATGGTGAGTTGTCTGTTAGGACAGGGGTCCCCCCACAAACTTTTTCCCCCAAAGCCCACTTCTGCCACTGCAATAGGCACTGTGACCCACTATTAATACTTTTTGAGGAAAATATATTAATTTTAATTATTACATACATATAAACTATAACACTGGAAATAAAAAATGTACATGTTTTCTTTTCATTTTAATGTAAATAATTGTAATGATAGAAATTCATAGCAATATGTACTCAAAGAAATGCTTCAGGATCTTTAAAACCAAGCAGTTTTAGTAAAACTACAATTTAAAAAAATATTGAGAGCAAAATGTTGTGTTCAAACAGGGAAAACACAATGTATAAATGTACAATGTATAAAACTGAACAATAAGCAACACCACAATGTTAAAAGAAATTGTTACACGTGTTTGTTTTTAAAACAAAATAATTGTCCAACTTTGAACACTATATTGTTTTCAGTTTTTAGTGTAAATTCTGAATTTTTGTGCTATGTAAGTAAAGACCCACTCTTCCTCTCTACAGATTAGAAAAGAATAAAATATTGTAAATAAAAATATAAAATAACAGTTATATTATAAAAAGAAGAACAGGAGTATTTGTGGCATCTTAGAGACTAACAAATTTATTAAGCTTTCGTGGACTACAGCCCACTTCTTCGGATGCATATGATATCCGAAGATATGCATCCGAAGAAGTGGGCTGTAGTTCACGAAAGCTTATGCTCTAATAAATTTGTTAGTCTCTAAGGTGCCACAAGTACTCCTGTTCTTCTATTTGCGGATACAGACTAACACCGCTGCTACTCTGAAACCTGTCATTATGCGAGTTATATTCTAACATGCTGAAGCAATAGGTACTCCTCCGATCCGGTAAAGGAGAATCCAAACTTCGTGTGTGTCATCTTATTTTCCTACCACTTAATTTATTTTTTTGGCTGGCTCATTTTGTGTAGCTGTAGATGGCTGGGGCTTTCATTATCTTCTCCATCAGTGCACCCTTCTCATTTTCGAAAAATAAATCAATCCATGTCAGATTGAAATACTGATTGCTGTTTTTTACGGTTGTAAATTGCAGACTGTATGTACATCGCAGTGAAACACACCATTGTACACGAGAATTAAACTTAACATATTGCAGCTTGCTTTTTTAAATAGTTTTTCTTATACTCTCTCCAACATATACAGCTCCAAATGTTACACTCCTATAGTTTTTACTTAGATTACACAAGTCACGTGGAGTTAAAGATTTACTAAGAGCTTGAGTAGAGAATGCAGTTGTACTGGCGGACCACCGGGGGCTGTTTCACAGCCCACAGTTTGGGAACCCATGTTCGGAGACTGACTCATGGTTCTTGTGATTCAGACCGTTAGTGTCTTGTGAAGGAATTGGCAGGAGAGCAAGGTGGGGATTGTGCTTTCAACCATGGGAAAGCTAAAGAACAGACATGCCTCAGTCCTGTGAAGTGACTGAGTGAATGCAATCAACTGTGTTAGGCCTCTGTCAAGCAGAACAGTGGGAAAGGACAATCTTTCTGCTTTCAAATCACAGATCAGATGGTTTAATAAATACAAAACAGGGTTCAGTTAATAAATAAGATGGTAATGTAGAGTTCAGGCTGCTGCTTTGTTCCATTCTGATCTTGCGGTGCCTAGATATTGCAGCATGTATTGTATATGTCAGGCTGCATTCAGAGTCCCATGCACACCAAGCCAAGTAAAGAACAAAGTTTTGACTGTAATTCAGTAAAATGGAAAGGAGGACTGTAATGGGGTCAGAACCTACCTCTTGTGAGCACCCCCTCTGGTTGGGTGTGTCAGCAGTCTTTAAACCAGTCCCAGCCCTGCCATCAGACTGTACCCGGAAGCCTTCCACCCTGGAGGCAATGGTTTTGCCCTCTGAGTCTGTTTTGGCCCCAGTCTTCAGCTGGGCCTCCTGAGAGTTCAGTCCCCTTTTGGGGGTTTACTGATGTCCAATTGTAGGCCCTTCCCCAGTGGCCTTGGGGGGCGGGGGGGAAATCTGGGCCCACCCACTGCTCCGGGCCCCAGCTTTTACTGATGTCCTACCCTTAGCTCAGGGCTCTTCTAAGCTCAGACCCAGTAGCTCTTCCATGCTCCCCTGGTCCCTACTAGCACTGGGCTGTCTGTTGTGCTGCAGTTCCCTCAGCCAGCCACACCATTCGTGCTCCTCCAGCTCTAGCAAGGAACCTCGCTGTCTCTGGACTGGCTCTCTAGCTCCTTTTTATAGGGTCCTCCTGGGCCCTGATTGGCTGCTTTCCTTGCAGCCACTCTAGCCTGCTTGGAGGACTTCTTCATTGCTCCTTATCTGGGACGAGAGTGGCAGGACCCTCAGCTGGAGTCCTCTGGGCCTAGTCCACCCCATCACAAGGACCCTTAATTTATTTATACAACCCCTGTCTCAGCATCTGGGTTACTTGCCTAATAACACTGAAATCAAACTGCTCTCAGTGCCCCTTGGGACTAGTTCACAAGCAGGGCAAAGGGTGCCAACAGAGGAAGAGCTATGAGGGTGGGAGGGGTGATATGAACTGTTGTGAATGGAAAGGCAGGATGCTGGAGAGAGCTACAGGAGGAGCTGGGATGTCTTTTGGGCAATTAGGAGCTTTAGAACTTTGTGTCCCAGTTGGAGTCCATCTCCTACTGGCCTATTGGTATGTAATTGTGTCCCAGGGAAAGTTCAGTTATAAAGAGAGAGCATGCTGGCTGCTTACAGGAGGCAAATGGGGAATTTACAAGTGTCCTTATCCAGCTCGTAAAATAGCATCATTCTACGTGTCGTTAGTTTCTCTGTAAAGACTGATGTGGAAACTGAAGTCCTGTTAATTGTTTCCCGCCTTGCCCCCTAGGTTGCCCCAGCAGAAGGCTTTTCTGACCTTGCTATGCAAGTGATGACTTCTCCGTCCAAGAACTACATCCTGTCTGTTATCACAGTCGGCATCTGTGTACTCTTCCTGATTGGCCTCCTGTGTGGACGCATCACCAAGCGGGTGACACGAGAGCTCAAGGACAGGTAGAGCCTAGATTGCCTGCTGAAGAAATGCCTGCCCAGTTTGTACAGCCCTCCTCTGTATAGTCTGCCCACCCACCCCCTCTTGGGAGAGGAGAATAAAAAAAAGAATTAGAACAGCAGCAGGTGTCGGCTCAGTTTTCCCATCTTGGATCTCATCCATGGCATCGTCACCGTCCTATGAAAGAGTCGGTGTGCAACATTGGCAGCCCAGCCAACAGCTTTTGTTACCCCTTTGTTAGCGGACTCCTGTTACCTGCCTGTAGACGAGTCTCTTTATTGTATCGTTGGACCTGCTGTCACCAAATCAGACTGACATGACCTGCAGCTCAAGCAATTTTAAAGTAAATTTTTAAAGGAAGAAAAATATATAAGTACCAATCATATGAGTTAGGCAGTGTTTCTTACTGGGATGTATTCATGCTCTGTGGCTGGGTAAAATTGAGGTAGGAAATTAGAGGGTAAATAGCATCACTCACCGCAGTTGGCCTTGTTTCGGACATCTTGCTCATCGTATCCCAAGCATCTTCAGGGCATAGTTTCAGACTGCAACGGGTGTCAGCTCAGTCATCCTCCGAATTTTTGTTATTATTTTGTCTTATTTTTGTTACTGTGGGTTTTTTGTTTGAAAAGATGATGCCCTCTAATTCCTGTTTTCCTCTGACACTCACAAGATAAAATAAAATACTGGCCAAGATCAAAAACTCCAGTGGTCTGATATGCCATTTGAGCCGTATAGCATATACTTTATTAGGCTAGGGAAAGGGTGTGGAGGTTAGGCATAGAAGAACCAGTCAGTGTAATGCATTGACAGCTGCATTGTACATACCCTGATTAACTAGCCTATTAACCTTCGTTCATCAAAGGCAATGCAGCTGAATTTTGTCACTCCTTTATTTCACCCCTCAGTTGCCAAGCTAAGACACACTCCCCAGCCCACCCCCTCGAATTAGCTATTCAAAGATGGTCATGATGATACATCAGCAATGCTCCATGTTGCCCAGTGATGTTGTATAGGATTGAGATCCCAATGTCTGTTTCAACAGAAGGATCATTTATGGGTTAGTGCAGTGATTCATCATTGGCTTCTCTGGGTCTTAATTGCTTGAGTTACAGCATTAAAAATAGGTAAAATGTTCAAACCTCTAAAACACTGGTTGATATAGATGGAATTTGGCATCTGGGGAAGTAGGTCAGAGGTGCTGGCCCTAAATGTCAAGCAGGAGAGAAGTGCTGATAGTGTGACGTGAAGGACAGACATATTGATCTTTAAGGTGAATAGCTTTGTTGTCACCAACTGATGTGCACACGTAGGCTCTAGACACATTTCCAGAACTTAGTTCCCAGCCCCTTTTCCCAGCTCAAGGGAGGTGTTTGTAGCAATACCTGCAGCTGTGGTAACTTCTTACCATCTTCTTTGTTACCCAAGGAGTGGAGGGAGTGGAGCCTCCTCTAGTCGACTCTCTGTGGTTGGGACCTGGGATACACAGGTTGAGTGCGTGGTTCAAATGTGCCATTGTTACTCGAGAGTCGGCATGTACAGTAAGATATAGATAAATATATTTTATTAACCTGTTAGATGTGTTCTCCTTTGCGTGCTGGAATATAAATCATGTGCCTAACACTGTCTAACTAGGCTAATGCTTGATCCATAACATTCTTTTCCTGCTCCCTGTTATTGCACTGCTAAGTAATTTCTGAAATTTCCAGTGTTGTGTATTGATCTGATACAAGATGGGGGCATTTCTGACTGTGGACCAGCTGATTCTAATCATGCTATGTAAACAGACTGATCTCTAAAAATACTGTGATTGCTTTTGCAAAATGCTAGAGAGGGTACAAAGTTAGGTTTTTGGTAACTCTTCACCATGCCACTTCGAAGATAGAAAATAAACTATTTTGAGACCCAGTCTTAGTAGTATGGTGATGACAGACTAGAAAAGCTCATGTGAAAGACAGTTGTTGGTGTCTGGAGTCGAACCATGAGAGCCAACGGACTGTAAAGACTGGTCAGGGGATGATGGGAGAACCGAGCAGTGGAGCAGGTTCCGTAGAAGAGATCTGATGTGCTATAGGTTTCCAAACGGGTAACATCCTTGGAACAGGAATGGAGCCTAAATTCCTTCCCCCACCTTCCTTGCCCAATGCTACTTGTGTAGTTTCCCTGATTCTGCAGGAGTGAATGAAGCTGAGGGCCAGGAAGGCGATGGCAGATCACATCACTTGCTTGAAGTGTAAAAGGGTGACACACAAGTGCGTATGTTGCAGTTGCAAAAGTGCATGGTTTCACCTCTCACTCGAAGTGTCATTGCAACACTTTGTAATTGTCGAGGCAGCAGATGAGGTGGATTCAAAATGCAGGAGGAGGGGGAACAAGATTGTACATTCTCCCCAGTGCACAGTCTTGCTTGTTTGGCAATCCTAGCGCTGCTTACATTTTGCTAAGGCAAAATTGAATTGCCGTCCAGAGACTTCGTATTTGTGAGGGAGCATTTGCTACCTGTTTAACTTGAAGAACCCAACTGAGGAGGTGTAAAATACATTGACTAGCATCTTCTGGTGAATCCCAAATGTAATTGTAGTGAAATACTGTAGATGGTTTGTCAGCCATGGTTCTGGCTGTGAATCTTGGTGAGGGAAGAAGGGAAATGCTGTTTTACTTTCCAACTTAAGTTCTGTATTGGAGTAGGTTAGGACATGGGAAGACTTGATTTCCTGCATTTGCATTGCAGTAGACGTAAGAGGAATGTTAAAGGCAAAAGACTAGTCAGCTGCATAGTGTAGATGGTAAGAACAGAGCCATAGATAGTAAAGAGCAGACATTGTTCTGTGGAAGGCAGGGTCTCTTCTTGAGTCCTCTTCTAGACACTCTCTGTATGTGTGTGCTCAATTTGAATGCAGTATTGTCTTATTACTTTAACCAACTGCAGTTATCGGCCCTGCAACTGTGTAGTGCTGAGACCTTCCTCGTATCCAGGAGTGTCTATTGCTAACTAGATTGTTCATTGCTGTGAAGCCTTCACTAAGTAAACCCCAAGCAGCAACTGCACTTTCTGGATATTGCATTGAGCATCTGCAGTCTACCTGGTGGTTGCCTTCAAAATTTCATCCTGGGGCTTAGTTTCAGATGTCATTGGACAATGGAGCTGCTGTCAGTGGGGAAGTAGGGGAAGCGGTTTAATGAAGCAGGAAGGTGTGACATGACATATGTTTGAGTGGTTCCCTTCTGTAATGGCATGGTCAGAAGTGCAATAACGCACAGGCCCAAGGGTCCTATTGCAATTACAAAAGGGGATAAAATAAAATAGAGACCCATTTCTTGCAGGGAACTGACATGGTTAGGACTGGGCAAAGAGAACTTTGTCACTGGCTGCCACAGTTTTAGCCATTTCATGATCATTAAGATTTACACCCAATTCACCACCTTACAAATGGGACCCCCTAACATATTGGCATACCAAACACAATGACTCTGGCATAGGAGCATCTTTTTAGGGAGACTAGAAATATTCCAATACAGTGTGTTAGAAATGCCATCCTAGCATGTAAGGGCTGTGCATCTAGAGAAGGCCTCTAGAAAAAACACAACAAAATAACCAGTCTTATTCCAAATCTATCCTGATTGCTGAGCACCTGCCCCTTGGATCTCTCATGCAAACACTTGCTGACTAGTGTCAGTAAATGCCCTAGTGGGTGGTCATTCCCTAGAACAGGAAGGGAAAGGGAAATACACAGTGTAAAATGCACTGCTGCCTTCTTGAATGTAGGGAAACTTTTTACTTTGATTTAATGAAATTTAATTAGAAATACTTGGGAATCAACCATTTCAGAGGGGACTTGGTGGAAGGTGGCTTCTAGATCTGAGGCCTCCTTGCCGCTTCCCTACTCTTAGCCCTAAAGTTCATCATTCCCCTCCAGCATTGACTTAACCGTCACCCCTCAGTTCGGGGCGGCTGCTATCCATTCCATGGAGAATACCGTAAATGTATGTCTTTCCCATTCCTTCTTGGGGGCTTGTTCTAGATATTGTAGAGCTGATGCTCCTGGGAATGGCTTGACTGGAGTATCCAAGGGGGGAAATAACTCCTAGTAAGGAATGGTGCTCCTCTACACCCTGCCTTCCTCTTCTGCTCAGATGCCTAATGGTACATTCTGAGCTTACTCTCACCAGTTAAGATCATGTGTTTGGATAACTTGGGAAGGATTGTGCATCCCAGGCCCGTGCAACTCAATACTTCACTCTAGCTAACCAGGTGGTGGTGGTTGTGTGGTCTAGTAACAAAATAGCCTTATTTATTGTTTACTAATGGGTCAAATCCAAATCTTTTGATTTTTCTTTTTTGTTGCCTTTTGGTTAGCTCTGTCCCTGAGTTTTCTTGCCTCCCAGAAAATCACTTTTCATATGCAGGTGGCTGCAATTAAGGGTGAGGCCAGGAGCAGCATTCCTTCTCATGCTTCACATGAAACTTGTGTCCCTCTCCCTCTGCTGCTGCAGAAGGACTGAAAGACCCTACTGAAGTTAGAATAATTCTCTGCAAGTTCCACATGTGAGGATTCCTTCCAGAGTCTGACACGTGTGATCCATGAAAACATGATGATCTTGGCCCTGAGTGAGACTCTTATGAGCATGCTCTGTGAAGATGCACTGTACACTGAGGAGGGCTGAGCAGGACAGCAGTTTCTAACATGCAGTTACTGTTAGCAAAGAAGTTGCTTTTCTTTGCAGTGGGTGCAGGGGGGAGAAGCTGGGAGGGAAATGTGACATGCAAACTCAGTGCCAGAGGTGGTAAGCTCTGGTTTATCACATTCAGATGAAAGTGCTTAAGTTGGAGGATGATTTCTGTTAATGCAGAACTATTTAGTTCAGAAAGAATGTAGTTGTTTGACTCTCTTTGCCAGCTTTTAGATTTCAAAGTTAATTTTGAGTTCAGTGTGAGACCAGATAAGAACAGGTCAACTAGCTTTTTTCCCCCCTGTTAAAATATTTCTGTATAGATTTATAAACTGTTTGTGATTTGACTAAACCAATGAATTTTTTTACAATAGTGTCATGGAGAGGAGCAGCTCCCAAATATGTACTGTTGCTTTCCAGCTTCTGAGGGTAGGGAGATGGGCCAGCCTAGGTTTTCAGCCTAATAATGAGCCACTGTGTTGGGTCTCATTCACAGCGAAGGTGCAGTTGAATGGGAGAGGAGAGGACTAAATGGTACAGCCAAGATCTAAATCTGGTAAATTGGTACAGCTGCTTTTCTCTTGCACTGCTGGGCTTCAGCGTTCGATATGCTGTATGTGTTGCAGAGTGTTACCTACAGGACTTGTCTGTAAGGGTGGGGGAGCAGCATCCTGCCTTCTTTACTGGATAGAAGCAGCCTGTCCCACGGCCGTCACCGAAATGCCAGACTGCAAATAGCACTGGAGAGATTGGATGTTTGTAGAAGGGCAGACATGTTAACACATGCACAGGGAAGGGTCTCTAAGTAGTATGCAGGGATAATATTGTGAGCCTTCCCAAGTACAATGTACAAAACAGACCAAGCAAGAAATCATAGACTGTACAGTAAAAACTGTTTGAACTTAGTCCTTTTTTTAACGTAACATTAACAAGACTCTGTAAATTGTTTTCCTTTCTGTGTATAAAATCCTGGCCGTTTCTTGTTTTTTACATGTTCATGCTGTGTAATTTTGAGATGTTACTGAGATTCTGAACATAATGTGCTTTTTTTCTGTACAGATGAAATGGGAGAATTTAATAAAAAAAAGTCTGCAGGTTTTTACTTGTTTTATCTTTGTTAATTGTGAATTAAAAAGGATTCACCCACAGCTTTGTCCAGAGTGAAACTTTCTGAAGCTGATCCTCATTGTTTGATTATTTTTTTAAATTGTTTTACTGACCACCAAATAGCCATACAACTGAGTTGCATATCATACAACTGAGTTGCATATCAAACAACTATCAAGAGAGACTGAACAGAATCTGGCCACTTATTTTGTAGTTTAAAAATTCTGACCTTGCTGCCCTAGGCCAGGTTTGAAGTGGTATCCTAGAGATGAAAGGCTTCGTAGTCCATTACTAATTACACTTAGTAATGTTACACTTCAAGGGGTTCTCTTTAAAGACTGCCAGTTTTTTTAAAGATATTTTCAAAGTGATCCTCCCAATAGATCAAATGCATGCCTGTTTGATTCCCCTATTTCATCTCCACTATCTGTGCTTTACATACCATAGTGTTCTAAGAACACTAATCAACTCCTCAATTAGCTAAAGAGTGGGCTATGCACATCATTCCCAAACGCTCCACCCTCTGCTGGTATCCAAAAATTGCTACAGCTCTGAATGCCATAAGTGATGATTTAATTGTGCATTGAGGGGCCATGGGAAGTCACACATGCTATGAGCACTCATTTAAGCTGTGTTTGATTTGGAGATGCTATGCTAGTGCGAACCTCACCAACTGCAGTATGTCTCAATGGAACCAATGTTCTTGGTAAACCAGAATATGTAACTTTTTGTGGCTAAACAGAATTAATTTATACTGACCCAGGCTGTGCACAAGGGGTGGAAGCAGGTTTGCTAAAACGGATAGGTCGGAAAAGTGTTGGTTGTCAACTCAAGGCATTATCGGACAGTCTATGTTGTCCTATGACACAAGAGTCCCAGTGGACTTGAACTGGCAGTCAGTTCACTAGTTAGGGAAGCCAAGTTCCCAGACCAATTGGTCTGTTGCACTCCAGGGACCCAGATGAGAATGCAGGAGACTGGCGGTTCACGCTGCATGTGTGCTATACACTATGTATACAACCTGGGAGTACTGACATTTGCCCCACAGACTGATGTCTTCTCGTTCTCCAGCAGTATCTCTGGACATTTTTCTGTTTTAGCCCCATTTCTTTTCTCTTGATGCTTCAAAAACCCATGAGGATCCTCTCTACCCTCTTGAGAGTCAGACACTTAACTGTAGTCATGGTAACTTAACAAATTTGGGCATTTTTAAATGGCTGTTCTTCTTCGAGTGATTGTTCACGTCCATTACACATTAGGTGTGCGCGCGTCGCGTGCATGGATGTCGGAAACTTTTTCCCTCAGCGGCTCCCGTCGGGCCGGCAGGGCCCCCCCCTTCCCGCCAGAGTGGCGCCCCGCTCTAGGGTATATATATCCCTGCAGGCCCGACCCTCCCTCAGTTCCTTCTTACCATCCGTGGTGGCGTTGGAACAACTCTGTCTCTTGTCTGAGAGTGTCCCTTAGCATAGTCGTTAGTGTTATCTTTACAGTTGTCAGTTCTTTAGTAGCTAGTGTTAAGCTTAGCAGTTAACAGTTCTTTAGAAATACTCAAACTTCGTGTATTAGGTGTTTGGTCAACCCCGGCACTGGCCCTGGGCGGCGGGGCATGCCGCACGCCCAAGGCTTCAAGGCTTGTGCCACGTGCCGTAAGCCTATGCCATTAAGTGATCCACACGACTCGTGTCTCCGTTGCCTGGGGGAAGCACACCAAAAAGAGCGCTGCAAGATCTGTAAGGCTTTCAAGCCCAGGACTAAGAAAGAGAGAGACTTTCGCCTTAAGCAGCTGCTCATGGAGACGGCATTACAGCCCTCCACTTGGACGGCACCGTCAGCCTCGGTGCGGAGTGCCCCGGCATCGGTCCGTGATCCGGCGCTGGTGGGGCACCCTAAGCCCACGGCACCGAATCAGTGAGAACACCTCCGGCATCGGTCGTCTTCGCCGACAAAATCGAAGGGCCAACCTAAGGCCCGAGGACTCTCCCCGCATAAGAGGGCAGCACCCACAAAGACCTCGAGTGCGCCTAACGCCGTTGCGGCCCCGGCACAGGTCCCGGTGTCAGTGGCTCTGGCGCCGAGAGGCCCGTCGAGCCCCGGGATAGGCGCGTCGAGTGGGGAGGAAGGGCTGGAGGAGCTTTTGGAACAGCCCTCCACCCCGGACACATTTGAGGCAGCAAAGGACTTCATTGGATGGGGCCCTCAGCGGACAATTCAAACTAAAGACGTTCCGCCGAGACTGCCATCCAGAGGCAGGCCGGCAATGGTGCGCCCATCACCGTCTCCATCTCGGCACCGTTCATGGAACCGGTCCCGGTCGAGCTCCCGGCTTCCCTCCGCGCAGAGAGCTCCACAGCCGTTGGGCCTCAATAAGCGGCCGGCACCGACCCAGCAGCCCTACTTGAATAGGCACCGAGACGTGTCAGTTACACGACCCCCAAGACCAACCACCCGTAGTCGTTCCTGATCCCGTGGTCACCGGTACCCATCCAGGTCCAGATCGGCAAGACGCTACTCCAGGTCCCGGTCATGGAGGCACTACTCTCCGACCCCGGACCTGCACTGTCCCACGGCACTGCCGTGGCCTTCCAGATCACTGTCCGTGGTTTCGGAGGCAGACTTGGGCCGGTACGGCGGATATGCCCACAGGGCACAGGCCAGTAGGGACCACGAAGCCGCTTAGCATCCTCAATGGGGCCAGCCAGGACAATGGCCATTCTGGACCCCTTGGGCCTACCACCAGCAAGGCCCCCCGTCCAGGATCTTGAGATCTGGGCCCTCGGGGCACCAGTCCCACTCTCTGCAGTGGCGCCCGCCCTCTCGCAAGGAGGCCACGGTCTCCAGACCACCGGAGCGAGAAGGAGCAGACTCGGCACCGAGCCCGGTACCGTCTCAGACCCACGTCATAGGACGGGCCCCAGAGGAGTGCCCAACCAGTGAGGAGTTGCAGGAAGACGAAGATGCGCAAAAGGCCCTGACCTCTTCCTCCTCACCAGACAAAGCCGTGGCGGACACAACAGTGTCTGGCCCTCCTCCGATTGATTATCGGGCGCACCAGGAACTGCTCCGTCGTGTAGCCCTCAATCTGGGCTTGCAGGCAGAGGAGACGGTAGAGCAGGAGGACCCCATGGTCGACATCTTAAGCCCGGAGGGCCCCTCCAGGATCGCGCTCTTGATCAGAAAAACGGTCCAGTCCAACTACAAAACAGTATGGCAAACACCAGCCTCCAGTGCACCAACTGCGAAAGGCGTGGAGAGGAAATACTTCGCCCCATCTAAAGGGTTTGACGATGACTTCTCTCACCCAACTCCCTGTTCGCTGGTCATCTCTGCGGTCAACGAATGGGAGCGTCATGGCCAGCAAGCCCCGGCCCCCAAGGCCAAGGAGGCGAAATGCTTGGACTTATTTGGGAGAAAGGTCTACTCGTCCGGGGGCCTCCATTTGAGGATCGCTAATCAGCAAGCGATTCTGAACAGACACAACTTTAATTCTTGGGCATCAGTCAGTCATGCCCGCCTAAGACTCAGGCCATTACAGTTGTGGCTGGCCCAAACGTATCGCCCCAACAGAGACCCTTTAGACCTGGTGGTGACAATCCCGGCTTGGGTGTTGAACTCCCTCCTCTGGTGGCTCGATCAGCAGCAGGTTTGCGAGAGGGTCCCCTTTGCTGCCCCGCAACCCACTCTGACGTTAGTAACAGATGCGTTGGACCTGGGTTGGGGGGCGCACCTGGGGGTCCTGCGGACCCAGGACTTATGGTCCAGGGAAGAAAAGTTGCTTCACATCAATCTGAAGGAGCTAAGGGCGGTTCGCCTCGCCTGTCAGACCTTTCACGCCACCATAGAAGGCACAGCATGTCAGTTCTGATGGACAACACTACCGCCATGTTCTACATAAACAAGCAGGGCGGGTCCCGATCCTCTCCCCTCTGTCACGAGGCGCTCCGCCTATGGGACTTCTGTATAGCCCATTCAGTCCACCTAATCGCAACATATCTCCCAGGGGTCCAAAATGGGTTAGCAGATTGCCTCAGCCGGTCCTACCACATGCACGAATGGGCGTTGAGATGGGACGTCCTGCATTCGATCTTCCAGAGGTGGGGGTTTCCCCTGGTGGATCTCTTTGCCACCAAGGACAACAGCCAATGCCCTCAGTTTTGTTCTTACCAGAACCTCAGCCCGGGCTTGTTGGCAGATGCCTTTGCGATTCCGTGGGGTGGGAGCCTGAGGTATGCCGTCCCTCCATTCCCGCTCATCCACAAGGTCCTCCTCAAGACCCGCAGGGACAGGCCGGCAGTCATCCTCATCGCCCCAGCGTGGCCACGCTAGCATTGGTTCACGACCCTGCTGGAACTGTCCATAACCGCCCCGATTGCCCTCCCCCTCCATCACGACCTCATCACACAGGACCAGGGTCGCCTACTCCACCCGAACCTACCGTCGCTACATCTCACGGCGTGGTATCTCTCTCACAGGTGCTCTCACCAGGTCCAGCAAATTCTCCTTGGTAGTAGGAAGCCCTCCACAAGAGCGACCTACCTTGCCAAATGGAGGAGGTTCTCCCACTGACTGGTGTGAGCCTCATCACATACAGCCTCTGCGGGCCTCGGTCCCATCAATTCTGGACTACTTGCTGGACCTCAAACGTCAAGGGCTTGCCCCTGCCTTGATTAAAGTGCATCTGGCTGCCATATCAGCGTTCCATCATGGGGAGTTGGGAGTGTCAGTGTTCTCCAACCTCACAGTAGCCCGATTCCTCAAGGGACTGGAAAGGGTGTTTCCCTATTCGCGCCCGCCGGTCCCTGCGTGGAATCTCAACCTGGTCCTAACTAAACTCTTGGGGCCACCCTTTGAACCCCTAGCCTCTTGCTCCCTCATGCATCTCTCATGGAAGGTAGCGTTTCTCGTGGCCATCACATTGGCCAGGAGGGTATCGGAATTGAGAGCCCTCGCTTCGGAACCTCCTTATACAGTTTTTCATAAGGATAAGGTGCAACTGAGGCCACACCCTAAATTCCTTCCAAAGGTGGTCACGCATTTTCACACGAGTCAAGACATTTGTCTACCGGTGTTCTTCCCTAAGCTCTATACGGACCCAAGCCACCGCAGCCTGCATACCCTCAATGTCCATAGGGCCGTGGCATTTTATCTAGAGCGGACCAGGCCATTCCGCAAATCAACTCAACTGTTTGTTGCCCTTGCGGAGCGAATGAGAGGCCAGCCTATCTCGACGCAACGCTTGTCAGCATGGATTGTGCTTTGCATACGCACGTGCTATGAGCTCGCCAATGTACCAGCCCCGGAGATCAGGGCTCACTCGACTAGGGCCCAAGCGTCCTTGGCGGCTTTCTTGGCGTAGGTTCCACTCCAGGAAATCTGTAAAGCGGCCACCTGGTCGTCGGTGCATACGTTCACAGCCCACTACGCGATCCATCATCAGACCAGAGAGGACGCGGTGGTCGGCAGGGCTGTGCTTCAATCGATTGTGCCTTGACTCCTACTCTCCTCCAATGGTAAGCTTGTGAGTCACCTAATGTGTAATAGACGTGAACAATCACTCGAAGAAAAAACGGTTACTTACCTTCTGTAACTGTTGTTCTTCGAGATGTGTTGTTCACGTCCATTACACTTCCCACCCTCCTTCCCCTCTGTCGGAGTCTCCGGCAAGAAGGAACCGGAGTGGTCGGGTCGGCAGGGATATATATACCCTGGAGCGGGGCGCCGCTCTGGCGGGAAGTGGGGGGCCCGCTGGCCCAACGGGAGCCGCTAAGGGAAAAAGTTTCCGACGTCCGTGCACGCGGCGCGCGTACACCTAATGTGTAATGGACGTGAACAACACATCTTGAAGAACAACAGTTATAGAAGGTAAGTAACCGTTTCTTTTAAATATGTTCTAAACCAAAAAGCCTCCTACTTAATACTGTGCTCTTCTGACTTCCTTGTAGTGTTGAAGCCAAGGTTGTGATAGGAATGGGATTGACAGCCCCGGAACTTAAAGCGATCTGTCCATAGAACAGGTGAAGCACAGGTAGGAGCTGGGCAAGTTAGTTCTTCTGAAACTAGTCTGTTCCCCAAAGGCCAAATTCTGCACTTGTGTAGTTCCCATCCAAGGGCAGCATTCTGACCATCAAATCTGAAATCCCAAATACGAACATGACGTACTAAAACACAGTACACTAATATAAATAAGCAGTGCACAATGAATTACTAGGAGCTGATCCTGTGTCCTCATTTAAATTAATGGCTTTATCTGCACGCGTAAGGATTAGATGAGTAATGAGTGCCTACTCAGGGACTGCTACCTTAGAGAGAATCATTTAAAATCGATTCCTTCAAACCTGCCACACCTCTGCCATAAATAGCTCTTTAGAAGCCAGGCAATGTGAGACAGACTGCGTGGCCTCAGCCATTAGGAACCCCAACTGTCTGCGAAATCCTTGAATGGAGCAATGTTACTGTATACTTTACACTGCACGTTCTTTCTGTGGTAGCAAGTAGCAAATCACTATGGGGTGTTTCCACAATACAAGCACTTGTCTGAATGAGGCAAGAGACGCAGAGACTGAACTAGATCATGTTTCTATTCCGTGTGGGGGGTGGACTCTAAAGGAGGAGAAGTGGGAAGCTGTGGAGGAAAAACTCATTTGGGGACCTTTTAAGGGAGCACAGGATCAGCCCCTGGCCCCTTCATGGGGAGAGCAGAGAGGCCCACTAGGCTCTCCTGATTCAGACCTGAATCTTGCTCCCTCAGGACAAAAAGGGAACACCAGGTGCGAGCTGCAGGGAATCCTCTCCTTTTTCTTACTGCCCCGAGTGTCCTGTCCAAAGCTGGATTCTTAGCACAGGAACTCTGAGGCTAGCCACTGGCAGCTGGCTTGGGCCCACACCACCTAGAAGGCAGCTGGGTGGGGAACTCTGCTTGCCTGGCCATTCCAGGCATGATGGAGGGACCCCTGCAGTCCACCTCTCAGACCCAGTGAGCCTGCCCCTACCTGCCCAGGTTTGATGTCTGAGGCCTGAAGACTGAGCCATAGTCTGGTCTATGTTTCAAGTTTTGCTGGCAGAGCTGGTTTTACCGGCGGAAATGTCTGTTAGGGGTTGGATTATTTTATTAACCAACAGTTATGCTGGGAAGAGCCCTAGTGCAGATGCAGTTTTACTGGTCTAGCTCAGTGTTTCTCAAATGCAGCCACCAGGGGCTTTTCATGCGGTCACAGAGCTGGGTGGTGATTGGGGTGAGGGGGAAGTATTAGCCCCTCTTCCTTCCTTCCTCTTGCTCCTGCATGTGCCACCCTGCACCGCCTCTGGAGACAGGTGGGGCCCAGCGCTGAAGGAGCAAGGTAAGTTCCTGACCTACAGGGGTGGGAGGAACCCAGTGGGGCTCAGGCTTCCACCCTGGGGTGGTTGGGCAGCGGGCTTGGGTGGCGGGACTTAGGGAGCCCAGTTGCGCAGACTAGGGCTCCAGCTATGAGGCTTTGGGTGCCAACCCCCCCCGACTCCAGCCACGATGTTTCAGGTGCTGACCCCCAGCTCTGGCCACGTGACCCCCAGCCTGTGGCCAGGCCCATGGGGCTTCAGGATCCAACACGTCTGTGCAGCGGCAGGCCCCGATCCCTGGCTCTGGCCATGCAGTGCCAAGCCCTGGCCACGCATTCTAACCCCAGGCACTAGCCCTGGACACCAAACACTAGCACCAGCTGTGTGGCATCGGGCGCCACCCGGGGCTCCAGCAGGCACTGGCCCTGGGTGCCGATCCCTGGCCCTAGCTGCTGACCACAGGTGTTAGCCCTGGCTGCCAATCCCTAGCACCAGCCGTGTGGCAGTGGGCACCAAACCCGGGCTCCAGTGGTCACCGGCCCCTGGTGCTGGTCCCAGGTGCCTGCCCCCCAGGCCCGGCTGTGGGTGCTGGCTCCGGGTGCCAATCCCCAGCCCTGGCCATGCGGCAGCAGATGCCAACCCAGGCTCCAGCGAGTGCCAGCCCTGGGCACCGAGCCACCATGCAGCTCCTGGCCCTGATTTCGGCTGTGCAGCACCTGCCTCGGGTTCTGGCCACGAGCACTGACCCCCAGCTCTGGTCGCAGAACTCACGACCCACTCCCATTGCCCCTGGTCCCTGCTACCTCCCCCAGCCCTACATCCGTTCCCCCCTCCCATTGTCCCTGGACCCTGCTGCCTTCCTTGGCCCGCATCTAGACCCCCTTTGCCCCCACTGATTTCCCCTCGAATCCCACCATCCAGGGCTTAATTTGTCCTGGGGCTTGCTGTGAAAAGTTATATTAACAAACATGCAAATATCACTTTTCACAACATTATTATTGAGCATACCAAAAAAACCCTACGTAACTAAATTACAATGATTTGGATGTCTATACGTGCATATTTATTTTTCCTAAAGTTATTGAAATATTTTAGGAAAAAGTATCAGTGCAGCCACTGAAAAATTTGTTATGAGAACCTCTGTTCTAGCTCATTTCGCTTCCCTGCACTTTTATACTGACAAAACTACGCCCTTGCTAGGGGTGGTTTTGCTGCTTTAACTATACCAGCCTAGTGAAAGCAGCAAAGCATCCAGAGTGAGTGCATGCTGTCATCCTCCCCAAGGAGCAGAAAGAGGCAGGGGAGAGAAGCCAGAAGGGCAGTTGGTGCAGTGCAAAATCTCTTCAGCCTGACTGGTTCTTCACTGCATGTGTCTTCACCCAGTCAGCAAGGACTTTTGGGCCCCGGCTGAAGAACTTTCTCTGTTTGGGTGATGCTGAAAGATTTCTCCTATTCTCTCTGTGCTTAAAAACCAGCACTTAAGCTTAAATGTGTGTGCTGCTTATTAGATGCGAACAGGTTTAGAACAAAATCAAAGACCCCCAAAACTGTATAAAGGAATAATTCAGATTCCTGGGGGTTCTTGTTCTGAGAAAAAGGTGCTATGAACCGCAGAAGAACCCCTGGTGGTTTTTTGAAGGACTGTTCACCTGCCTGAACCTTTATTGTAGTTGGGGGGTGATCTCTAGTAAGCTTGTTCTTAATAAATGTTTTCAGCTTAATAAATGTGCTTGCTTAGAAAGAATTGTGTGATAATTTAACTGTGCCAATTACATTCTTTATAGCCTTTGAGAGGGCAAAGAAGGCCTGCTTAGGCAGTCTGACTTGCTGGGGAATACAGTGTAGGGAGAGAACTGTGCAGCCTGGAAATACCCTGGTCAGGAGGGAGATGCGTATGTCTGCTCAAGAGAGGTAATGGCTGGAGTGCTGGAAGCCTGACAGTGGGTGCCCTTGCTGGACCACAGGGATGTATGTGTGGGGGAAAATAGAGGTGCAGTTGCCCTGAACTGTGACACACATGGTGGCGATGGTGGGATCTATAATAGTGTTAATTGCTTAAGTGCCACCAACAGTGCAAGCAAGTAGTGTAGAAAGGAAAAGCACAGAGAAAGTCTTTCTGGGAAAGGAATGATGAAAAGAGATGGGGGGGGGAAGTGAATTATGAACAGCTCATGAAAAAGTGGCTAGTAGAGCTATGCAAAGAAAGGCAGCTCAACCCTGAGGGCTGGACAAAGAGACAACTAGTAGATTTGCTGTATTCTAATGACTAGAAGAGGAATAATGGTCCAAGTTTTCAGGGAACTTCCAGTCCACTGGCAGAGTCCAGCAGTGAGGAAAATCTTGGAACCAACTCCCTGGATTCTGGAAAGAAACAGGGAAGAGGCTGACAAAAGCAGCAACCACGTTCCGTCTCACTTGAATGCATCACTGAGGCTGTGATTGTGGACAGATCCACAGGCAAACCAAGTGAAGGATACAGCTGGAGATAGCAGACCAGGAGCAACAGAGCCAGCACAAGCGAGAAGAGAAGGATTGTCAAAATCAGCTTGGGGCGGAGAAGTCTCCAGCAGGACCAGGCTTGACAACATCAGCTCGAGTTGGAGGAACTACGCCAGCCGGACTGTAGTGTGGTAGGTAAAGCCACATCCAAGGTATCTGTCCCAGTGGGTGGTGTAACTATGCTGCAATTAGACACCCGGGGCTGGTTCGTGCGAGCTGACGTGCTCGCGGGGCTCTGGCTTAAGGGGCTGTTTAATTGCGGTGCAAATGGGCTTTGGCTGCAACCTGAACTCTGGAACCCTCCCACCTCACAGGGTTTTAGATCCTGGTCTCCGGCCCAAGCCTGAACGTCTACACTGCGATTAAACAGCCCCTTAGCCCAAGTCAGTTGGCACAGGCCAACCCTGGGTGTCTAATTGCTGTGTAGACATACCCATAGACTCTAAATGATTTCTTTGCTTTGGACCCTGGAGTGGGGAATACAGGTGCAGTTTCCCTGAACTATGACAGTCGTTCCTTTGACGACAGAGAAGAGAAATCAGGAGTAGGGGAGGGGTGAGGAGTGAGTCAAAGGTGGAGAAAATGTGGCTGGGAGTTGCTACCAATTTGCCTGTTACTTTGGGGTAGGCTCATTGATTAGGGCTACTCTTCGGGGAGGGGGGGGGGTTCTGTAATTCTATCAATGTATTGCTTGTGTTACTTGTGTTCTCATATGGAGCTCTACTTCTCCCTTCTGCAAGTCTCATCCCAATGGAGCTATCCTGCAGGACCTAGGTTCCCGAGGGCTGGGTTCTTCCAGCCCCAGAATCAGACGAACACACTCACACTCTCTCTCTAACAGAGCACATCTGAGAGGACCGGGTTAATCAACACTCCCAAGCTTCCCCTTAGATGTCCCTGGATTCAGTAGTCTGGGTTGAGCAGCACTTCCAAGCTGCCACCCTCATTTGTCCCAGGTTCAGCACGTCCCTGTCCCCACTTTCACGTTACAATTGTTCTGGTAGTAACCCACTTGATGAGCAAACCCCACAGGATTTTTCGGCGCTGCAGGGGTCTTTAGCTTAGGTACAAGAAGCGTTGCTGCAAAATGAATGAGGAAGCCAAAAAAACACTCACGGGGGGCGGGGGGGAGAAAGAGAGAGAGAGAGAGATGCAACCAGCTTAACCATGAAAGTTATTTATTGGTAAAGGTAATAACCATAGGTGAGCCGAACAAACAAAACAGTTACAATATTAAATCCAGCTTAAATTTGATTATAAAAGTCAAGTTTAGAAAACTATAACTGATCACACAAGTCAGAGTCAGAAGGCTATAGCTAGAGAGAGCGAGAGAGAGAGCTGGGTTCTCACCACTCCACGAAGCTTGACTCAATCGGGAGTCCCAGGTGGTGGTGATAGCTGAGGGTCCGGAGTGCTGGAGACAGGCAGAGCCCCCAGTGTGATCGGTCAGGAGAAGATGAAATCCCAGTGGAACTGATGCAGATTTTGGATTCAGGCATCAGAACACTTGAGCAGGGTAGGGGTTTTTGTAGGGAAAGAACAATGGTTCAAGCGAGAACACTAGATTTGTTTATGGGTAAACTGATGGCTCAAGGGAGTAAACCAAAGTTGTTTTGTTCAGGCTAGACAATAAGAACTGCTCATTCCTGGCTATGGGTGATGTTCCTTCGAGGGAGCTCACAATGCAATTAGGCAGCTTCAGTATTTTGGATACCAATAAAGGATTTTACTAGAATTGGTCTGATAACTACTGAGCTGGGTTTGTTCAGGCGTGGGTTCATCAACATCTGGAGCAGAGATTCCCCATCATGCCGTGCTTCCCTGCTTTTCTGATCCCAGAGTTCTGTGCAGTTCTTGCCTTGGAGGAATCTCCGTTCTTCCTTCTGTAGGGTAATGGATATGCCTCCCTGTCCCATCTCCGATGCAAATGAGGCCAGGGGAGTTGCCTTAACCCTGTCACCCTTGTCCGCAGGAGTTTAGGGGTGTCTCCCATGGCCTTGTCATTGCTTTTTGTAAGTCTTCCTTCTGATCGGCTTTGGTTCAAGCAGAAAGAGAGTAGTATATAGTGAAGACCAAGTAAAGCAAATTGCCTTTTTGGTGAGTGCGAGAGTTGAACCAGGGCTGCAGGTCAAATGAAGACATGAGGGTGAGGAAATGTGCAGCTAAGGGGTCGGATGGGTCATCATGTTGAAGTCACCAAGGATGAAGGTGGGAGATTGTGAGGAAAGGGAGAGAGAGAACCAGGAGTTTAAATCAGAGAGGAAGGCTCATCGGGAGGAGTTATACCAAATTTTTCACAGGTGGTCACTACTTGTATGCGCCTCATTTCCTGGGTGCCTGATTTGAGACCCTGGAGTCTGATTTGCAGAAGTGCTGAGCACTCACAGCTGCAACTGAAATTAATGGGAGCTGGGCTCTGGTCATGTAAAGTGCTATTGTAACGCCGCCAAACCTCTGGAGCTTAGTGCATGAGCCTCTCCTGCATGAGCAACTGGCTGGTAGCGAAGGCTGTAGCAGACTCGTTTTCTCTCTCTCTCTAAGTGGTCTCAGTGTCACTAGATGGGACAAGAGCACCACACCCAGGAGGTGTGTGGGTTACACTATGTAATGCTATGTACTCTGAAAACTTAGGTCAGTGGCTCTCTACCTTTCCAGGCTACCGTACCTCTTTCAGAAGTATGATTGGTCTTATGTACCCCAAAGGTTCACCTCACTTAAACATGACTTGCTTACAAATTTGGACATAAAAATACAAAAGTGTCACAACACACTCCTACTGAAAAATTGCTGACTTTCTCATTGTTACCATATAATGAAATAGGGCTGTCAATCGCAGTTTTAATCACACTGTTAAACAATAGAATACCAATTGAAATGTATTAAATGTTTTTGGATGTTTTCAAATATATTGATTTAAATTACATCACAGAATACAAAGTGTACAGTGCTCACTTTATATTATTTTTATTACAAATATTTGCACTGTAAAAATGATAGAAGAAATAGTATTTTTCAGTTCACCTCATACAATTGCAATTTCTTTATCATAAAATGCAACTTACAAATGTAGACTTTTTTGTTATATAATTGCACTCAAAAACAAAACAATGTAAAACTTTAGAGCCTACAAGTCCACTCAGTCCTGCTTCTTGTTCAGCCAATTGCTAAAGCAAACAAGTTTGTTTACATTTGCGGAAGATAATGTTGCCCATTTCTTATTTACAATGTCACCAGAAAGTGAGAACAGGCATTCAAATGGCACTTTCGTAGCATGCATTGCAAGGTATGTGCCAGATATGCTAAACATTCTTATGCCCCTTCATGCTTCAGCCACCATTCCAGGGGACATGCAGATGATGATCGTTAAAAAAATTAATGTGTTAATTAAATTTGTGACTGAATTCCTTGGGGGAGAATTGTATGTCCCCTGCTCTGTTTTACCTGCATTCTGCCATATATTTCATGTTATAGCAGTCTCGAATGATGACCTAGCACATGTTCATTTTAAGAACACTTTCACTGCAGATTTGACAGAATGCAAAGAAGGTACCAATGTGAGATTTCTAAAAATAGCTACAGCATTCGACTCAAGGTTTAAGAATCTGAAGTGTTGTCCAAAATCTGAGAGGGACGAGGTGTGGAGCATGCTTTCAGAAGTCGTAAAAGAGCAACACTCTGATGCGGAAACTACAGAACCAAACCTCCAAAAAAGAAAATCAACCTTCTGCTGGTGGCATCTGACTCAGATTATGAAAACGAACATGTGTCGGTCTACGCTGCTTTGGATTGTTATCGAGCAGAACCTGTCAGCAGCCTGTTCTCTGAAATGGTGGATGAAGCATGAAGAGACATATGAATATTTAGCGCATCTGGCATGTAAATATCTTGAGACGCCGGCTGCAACAGTGCCATGTGAATGCCTGTTCTCACTTTCAGGTGACATTGGGGAAAAAGAAGCAGGCAGCATTATCTCCTTCAAATGTAAACAAACTTGTTTGTATGAGAGTTTGGTTGAACAAGAAATAGGACTGAGTGGACTTGTAGGCTCTAAAGTTTTACATTGTTTTATTTTTGAATGCAGTTATTTTTTGTACATAATTCTATGTCAGTTCAACTTTCATGATAGAGATTGCACTATAGTACTTGTACTTGGTGAATTGAAAAATACTATTTCTTTTGTTTTTTACAATGCAAATATTTGTAATAAAAATAAATATAAAGTGAGCACTGTACACTTTGTATTCTGTGTAGTAACTGAAATCAATATATTTGAAAACGTAAAAAACATCCAAAATATTTAAATAAGTGGTATTCTATTATTGTTTAACAGTCCAATTAATCATGCGCTTAATTTTTTTAATAATTTGACAGCCCTATAATAAAATAAATCTATTGGAATATAAATATTGTACTTACATTTTAGTGTACATAGAGCAGTATAAACAAGTTATTGTTAGAAATTTTAGTTTGTACTGACTTTGCTAGTGCTTTTTATGTAGCCTGTAGTAACATTAGGCAAATATCTCGATGAGTTGATGTACCCCCGGAAGACCTCTGCGTACCCCCAGGATACGTGTACCCCTGGTTGAGAACCACTGACTTAGGTCACAGGTGCCTCAAATCGGAGACCCAAAATTAGCAGTTACTTTTGACCTTAATCTTTTTTTGTGCCTTGGTTCCCCATCAGTAAAATGGAGATACCACCCCTTCATCTTTGTGTTTTGAAAATAAATTGGTTAATACTTGTGAAGCAGACGCAGTGCTGATGAGTCCAACAGAAAAGGCCATGAGGAAATTAATAATTCTGTCTTCAGAGCAGGGTTTGAATAATGAGCAGTAAATAAGGCATGGGGCCACATATTGAACAACGAGAAGGAAATAAAATATTGAATAGTTGCTCATTCAGTGAACACAGTCCATCTATGTGCTGAACAAGGCAGGGATCCTGTGGATAAAATAGCACAATTGTGTAATTAGAGATCGCATCAGAATGCATATGCACAAAGGGGCTGAGTTAAGGTTTTACAGGCAACCTTAATTTCAGTGTTTTCTAACTTTGTAAGCTGTGTTCTTTTAATGTAATTTTTGTGTGTGCAGTGTGACAGTGACTCACCAGCCAGTGCCCCCACCTTGTGGCTGGGTAGGGTATTGCAGGTTTTTCTCTAGTCATCTGACCTGCCATCCAGGTTTGCTAGTGGTCCCCTTTGCATTGTGACTGGGTCCTCTGCCCAAGGCACATTTGGGGTACATCTTCACTTACCGGAGGGTCCGGCGGCAGGCAATCGATGTTCTGGGATTGATTTATCGCGTCTGCCTAAGACGCAATAAATCTATCCCGGATCGATCCCGGAAGTGCTCGCCGTCGACGCCGGTACTCCAGCGCGGCGAGAGGAGTACGCGGCATTGACGGGGGAGCCTCCCTGCCGCATCTGGAGCCGCGGTAAGTTTGGACTAAGGTACTTCGAATTCAGCTACGTTATTAACGTAGCTGAATTTGCGTACCTTAGTCCGAAGTGGGGGCTTAGTGGGGACCAGGCCTTTGTCTCATGTCTTTTGGGATAAACCAGGGTGTGAACTCAGTAGTTGGAGGATGTCACATTAGGTCCAGGCCCAAGAGTCTCTTGGCCCCTTGTGTCTGGTGGGTCTTCGTGCAAGTCTCCCCCATGAGGCTGTAGGTGTAGGGTTGCCAGGCGTCCAGTTTTTGACTGAAACACCTGATCGAAAAGCAACCCTGGTGGCTGATCGGGCTGTTGTAACATTCCCCTCTGATGTTATCTGGACAGGTGATCTGCTAAGTCACTCCAAACCTTGACTCTGGGAGCCAGCCTTACCCTGCTCTGCTGTGAGAACCCCCATGCCTGGGCTGTTCACACACAGCATCTGTCATGTAAGCTGCTCCTTGGATCGTGCAACCGAATGACACTAGCCAATATCTCCGGTCCCAGACACAACCCTAGGAACCTCCATCTTGCAGTGTCCAGTTATGCCCTAGGTCTGCATCTGTGCACTCAGGCACTTAGCCTGTGACCCAGCTTTTGAGAAGGAACTGTGTAACTGACCTCCTGGAGGGGAGCAGTCACACAGCTGACTTCTCAGGGACAGAGAAAGGGGTGGCAGAGGGTACCCCAATCCAGGTCCCTGTTTTTCAGGATGCTATTTCTGATAAGTTTTTGGAAAGTAACTGTCTCTCTCTACATCAAGATGTAGCTCTAATATCTGTGACAGTAGAGGAGTTGGGACTAGGAAATTGCCAGGGGCTAGTTTGCCAGAATACAGATGACCCAGCTGACAGAGAGGGGGTGCTTTCCCCCAGGATGGTGAGAGACAGGGAGCAGTTATGGAAAAGGTGCATCTGATCAAAGGGTAAACCCATCTAGCCTAGAGAGCACAGATCCCACCCCTTTAGGGGTCAGGGAAGAACTCAGTGCTGGGAGGGAGAAATACAAGGGAACCCTAAAACAGGAGCTGGATTTACTGCATAGTTCTGGGGTTGGGAGACTGCTCCCCAAAGGCCCAATTACTGTGCAAGATCCTAGTGATCTTGCCAGACCCTGAGCTATCAAAATGCCAGAAATATGATTAAATTAAGAGCCCCCGGAGAAGGGAACACTGGAGCGAAAGAAAAGCCAGTGACTGATTACAGGGGAGAGAGTCAAAGGACACCATGCGTAATGAACAAACTAACCTCAGACTATGCTACCTGAACAGAGGATGTGGTATCATAAAGATATTTGTAAACACCCAGCTGTGATAAAAATGTTGGTATTAATGTTACCTCCTGTATCTCAAACCCCTCGGCCCTAGCTTGGAGCCTCCTCCTACATCCCAAACGCCTCCACCCTGGCCCCACCCAGAGCCTGCACCCACAGTCCTCACCCCCCCCATACACCAACATCCTGCCCCAGCCCAGAGCCCTCTCCTGCACCCTGCCCCCAGAGCCCCCCCCAGCTGGAGCCCTCCCACAGCGGGCCCAGTGATGGGGCTGGAGCCAGCGGGGCTGGGGCAGGGGGCTCGGTTTTGTGCCATTAGACAGTTCCCCCCCCCCCCAGGTGAACGCGGTGCCTCTCTCGGCCTGGGGCCTAGCCACGGTTTGGCTGGACGCCCCCTTGCTGCTGCCGGGGCGGGCCCGTCTCCGGGGGCGGGGGCGGGGGCGGGGGTCTGCCCTGGGGGCGAGCCCGGCTCCCGCTCGCAGAGCGCCGGCAGCGCGCTGTGACCCAGGCCGGGCACGCGCCGCCCTTAACCCCTTCGGGCCCAGCGTTGCCCAGGACACGAGCAAAGCTTCCCCCGTCGCAGGCCCCGCCCCCCTCGTGCATTTAAAGCGCAAGCCCGGGACCCTCCCGCAAGCTGCACGCGGGACGCGCAGCTCCGCCCTTCTCCCCGCCCCCAGCACGTGCCGGCCCCCAACAGAAACAAACCCACCTGGGGGGGGGGGGGAGATGGGGATGGCTCCTGATTGGTCCGCGCCGTGACGCACGCGTAGGGCCGTGCTCAGCTGTCGTACTGTGGGTGAGAGCCGTAAAGTGCGGGAGGTCGTGCGCGGGCAAAGCTTGGGGCAGGTGAGGCAATGATCCCCCTCCCCCTCCCCCTCCCCCCGCAGGAGGCGGACAGCGCCCCGCCCCCGCCCCGCGCGCACCCTGGCGCGGTGACCCCTCCCACCTGGCACCGGCCCGGGTGGGGCCGCCCCGCCCGCCCGCCCGTGCTGGGACCTGCCCGGGCTCAGTCCGTGTCCCGCGGCCTTGCGGTGCCCGGGCCCGTGCGCGGCTGGGGCTGGGGCTGGGGCTGGCTCCGGGCCGTGGGCAGCGCACTGGAGAGCCTGACCTCCGGCGGCGCGGGGTGGCGAGCGCTCGGTCAGACAGGGACAGGGACAGGGTCGGGGTCAGGGTCGGGAGCGAGCTTGGCAAATCGGAGAATGGATCTAAAATCAATTCGATGAAACTTAGTATTGACAAGTGCAAAGTACTGCCCCTGAGAGGGAAAAACCAAACGGCCAGCTACAGAACGGGGGTAGCGGGCTGGGCGGGGGTAGGGCTGAAAAGGCGCTGCGGTTAGAGGGGATCACAACTCGAAGATGAGGCAACAGTAATGCTGTTGCAAAGAAAAAACAAATGCCACTTTAGAAAGCCTATTTACAGGGGTGAGAGATGGGAAGTGGTAGCTCCACTCTTCTTGGCACTGGTGAGGCCTCAGGTGTGGCCAAGTCTGGGTACTACACTAAGAAAGAGATGAACAAATTGGCGAGAGTCCAGAAGAGAGCAGTAAAAAGAACAGTTTAGAGAACATGACCTAAGAGGACAGGTTGAAAGAGTTGGGTATGTTTAGTGTAGAGATGCAAAGGCGGGGGAGTGTGGGGAACCGTTAACAGTTTTCAGATACATTAAGGGCTGTTATAAAGAGGATGGTGGCCAATTGATCTCCATGTGCACCAGGTGTGGGACAAGAAGTAATTAGCGTAGTTTGCAGCAAGAGAGATTTAGGTTAGGTATTAGGAATTTTTTTTTTTAAACTATAGGGATAGTTAAGCATTGGAACAAGTTACCCAGGGAGCTTGTGGAATCTCTCTCGTTGGAGGTTTTGAAGAACAGGTTAGACAAACACCTGGCAGA
Source organism: Trachemys scripta elegans (assembly GCF_013100865.1). Classification (NCBI taxonomy): domain Eukaryota; kingdom Metazoa; phylum Chordata; order Testudines; family Emydidae; genus Trachemys; species Trachemys scripta. The sequence continues at coordinate 37,729,795 of NC_048310.1, read as the reverse complement.
GGTGATCTACCTGAATTTACTTCTGCCTCAGCACAGAGAGATGGACTTCATGACCTCTTCAGGTTCCTTTTAGCCCTACATTTTTGTGATTTATAGCATGTGCTCATGATTATGAGGTAGTAATAATGGCTGGGTCTTCAAAGAAATCTAAGGTAGGTGCCCAACTCACATTAAAATTCAAACTCCATTGGATTCCACTTTTGTCAGACATGTCTAAAATGAGTTTGTAAGCTCCGGGGCAGGCACTTGCACTTTTTGTTCATACAGTGACTGTGCAGCAGTCATGGTGATATTAAAAAGCTAACTTTGTAAACACAGTTTCCTGTGTGCGAGTTACTGCTGTTAAGTGCTGGTCCCTGTTTCCTTTTCTCCTACTAGAGACCTGTAACCAAGAAATAGTATGTCACTGCCTGTTTTTCTGCATCAGTTGCTCTGCTATGTCAACACTGAGTTGTGGGGTGTGGTATTTGTACATAAACTATGATTGCAGTATAATAAGAACCAGCTATTATTACTAAATACAGGCTGGGGGCTAAGTTCCCGCTAAGCTGTGCGGCTGCACAGCTGCCTATTAAACGCTGTGCAGGTGCTCAGGGCTGCAGTGGGGAGAGATGCTTTTCCCCAAGCCCCAGATCTGCTGCGGCGCCCTTCCCCCTGACCTGCCAAGGACAGGGGACAGGTGCCCCGACCCGACCCAGCCTGGCCCTGACCCTGCCGCAGATGGGGGACAGGTGCCCCGGCCCCGAGCCAGCCTGCCCCAAACCTGCTGTGGCTGGGGGACAGGTGCCCCTCTCTCGGCCCTAGCTCAGCTCTGACCTGCCGTGGCCAGGGGACAAGCACCCCTCTCCCCCCGCCCAGGTGCTGCTGTGGGGGAGAGAGCTGCTGTGGGGGGAGTCCTCCCCACCGTAGCCCCGGGGAGCCCCACTGCACCCAAACCCCTCATCCCCAGTCTCCCCCTCTCCCCCAGAGCCTGCACCCCCAGCTGGAGCCCTCACATCCCAACCCTCTGACCCAGCCCTGAGTCCCTCATCCCTGGCACCAACCCAGACCCTGTACCCCCAGCCAGAGCCCTCGCCCTCTGGAACCCCAATCCTCTGCCCCAGCCTTGAGCCCCCTCCCGCACTCCAAACCCCTTGGCCTCACCCCGCCCCACCCCACCACATGAATTTTGTTATGTGCACCAATATGCAGGTGATGTGTCACGCATCGCTTCCATATTGGTGTACATAACAATATTAATTCCGCATATGGGTGGGAAAAAATAGAGGGAACACTGGTTGGGGGTAAACTGAAGAAAGCGAGAAATGTTATATAACTGGTGAGCTCCAGTGTGTGGATCATAGCAGTGGGACTAGACAGTGTATCAGGCTGAGCAATGCTAACTATACAGCAAGGAGCCTCCAGCAGCATCCATGATAAAACAAGCATCATTATGAAGCAACTGTACAGCCTCTAAGCCGAAGCTGTCTGGATTCTAGTACATGCAGGATGTGCCTCTCCATTCAAATAAAGGACAAACATATCACTTCATTCTCAGACTTCATGTATTGCCATTTAATTTCAGACGCCAGTTCAAAAATTTCTCTACAGTCCTTCATGGACTTTGACTTTCTCTATTTCCTTCTCTGCACCCTCCACTCACATTGGCATCTTCTCTGTCTCATCACATGATCTTGCCACTGTTGGTGCAAGAGCCTTTTCTCTGCAGCTCCTGTCACCTGGAACAGATGTCCTGTTATATGTCAAAACTTTATCTTGTTTTCTTCCTTATTACTGAGCTAAGCCAAATTCAGAAGAGAGAAACTCTGGGTCTCATTATAAGTCTCCTGATCTGTCTAGTTCCTTTCAGTAGCGAGGCTGTTCTTCGAGAACTCTCAAAGTCTGCACAAGCTGTTTTCCTACTTATTCATCCATCAGCATTTAAAGATTCCAAGTTGTCAGTATAGAGGCTTTCAGATACCTTATCGCACATCATATATTACATTGTCCCAGTCACCCTCCTCCTCACCCCTGAGTTCCCAAGAACAGCTTTGCACACATGTTCTGTGACAGGGGTTCTCAAACGGGGGCTCAGAACCCCTCAGGGGGTCACGAGGTTGCAAGCTGTCAGCCTCCACCCCAAACGCCGCTTTGCCTTCAGCATTTATAATGGTGTTAAATATATTTTAAAAGTGTTTTTAATTTATAAGGGGGGGGCTCACACTCAAGAGGCTTGCTATGTGAAAGGGGTCACCAGTACAAAAGTTTGAGAACCACTGTTCTATGATAAGTGGTAATAATAATCTCTGTTGCTTTTTCCTTTCTTCCAGTGAGCTAACATCTTAACGTGTTTAGGTGGTGTCTCGAGAAAGCTGACTAACACCCGTTGGGATGTTTCTTCGGTTACTGTCAGATGTCCGGTGGCGGACAGCCAGCCCAAGATGGAGAAGCCCGTCCAGCTCCCAGCACATGACCACATCTGCGGCAGAGCCTCCCCCCATTTCTCTGCCAGCTCAGGCACAGGTGGTAATCTGTGGTGGTGGAATTGTGGGCACATCTGTTGCATACCACCTCTCCAAGCTAGGATGGAAGGATATAGTCTTACTGGAACAGGGCAGGTAAGAGTTTGATTTTCTCTTTATTAAAGCATACTGAAACCAAAACCTCAGAACTATATGGGACTTGTGTACCCACAGTATCTTTCTTTGTGTGATCTTTCCATCATCTTACTTTCTCCCAGCATCAGAGCTGCTAACACTGCACATCAATGATGAGATCTAAGTCAAACCATTGGCTTTGCCTTTCTTCACAGGCCCTCAGGGAATTCCATATTGTGAGCTCTACTCTACCCAGTGGAACTTTATAGGCCATTCTTAAAAGCCTAAATGCCTCACGTAGGGCAAGAAAAGTAACAACTTTAGTTTTCAAACTATACTTGAGTCTTCTCTTTCTCTTCCACACTAAACTTTCTCACTGCCATCATGATGATCTTACTGGCCTCCCAGTTTATTTAAGATCTCTCACTCCAACTTCTGAACAAACTCCAACATAAACAAAGGAGCTGCTCCTTTGTTTGTCTACACAGGGATTAAAAAACCTGTGGCTGGTTCGGGTCAGCTGGTTCGGGTGGTGGGGCTGAAAAATTGCTGTGTAGGTTTTCAGGCTTTAGGACCCTGTGAGAGTGGAGGGTTCTAGAGCTTGGGTTCCAGCCCAAGCCTGAACGTCTACACAGCAATTTTTAGCCCTGCAGCCTGATCCCTGTGAGCTCAAGTCAGCTGACCTGGGCTAACTGCAGCCATACTGTGGGGCTTTTATCCCTCTGTAGATATATCCTGAGTTTATGATCCTTCATTTACTATATTAAATCCCCAGAGTCATCTTGCCAAACCTTCAGCAATCTGTACTTAAGGCAGAGTCTAGGGTGGGGTCTAGATGATGAATTATTGAGTTGGGAGAGGACGTTAGATTTATTTGTGTGCGTATGTAAAGGACGCTAGGATGTAGACTCAGGCCTGCCTGCACAAATTTGCACCGTTTAGCTAAACCTGTGCAAACCTCTGTGTGGATGCTATAAGCCATTTCTAACTGCATCTAGGATTGTCCACAAAGGGACTTACACTTGCACAAATCTACTTGTTTAGTTATGTGTAGACAAATCCCTAATATCCTCAATCCTGTAGCAGGGGGTCGGCAAACTGTTTGGCCCGAGGGCCACATTGGGGTTGCAAAACTGTATGGAGGGCCAGGTAGGGAAGGCTGTGCCTCCCCAAACAGCCTGACCCCCGCCCCCTATCTGACCCCTCCAACTTCCCGCCCCCTGACTGCCCCCCTCAGAACCCTGACCCATCCAACCCCCCCTGCTCCTTGTCCCCTAACTACCCCCTCTCGGGACCCCCCACCCTTAACCGCCCCTGGAATCCCACCCTCTATCCAACCCCCCTGCTCCCAGTCCCCTGACTGCTCTGACCCCTATCCACACCTCCGCCCCTTGACAGGCCCCGTGGGACCCCACACCTATCCAACCCCCCCGTCTCCTGACCCCTAGCCACACCCCCACCCCCTGACAGGCCTCCCCGGGACTCCCATTCTTATCCAACCCTCTCCCCCCCCGTCTCCTGACCGCCCTGCAGAACCTCCGCCCCATCCAACTGCTCCCTGTTCCCTGACCGCTCCCTTGGACCCCCCGCCCCTTATTCAACCCCCTGTCCCCTTTACCAAGCTGCTCAGAGCAGCTTGTCTGGAAGCCACGCCACCCGGCCGGAGCCAAACACGCTGCTTGGCTGCAGCACGCAACCCCGCCACCCAGAGCGTGGCCCGCGGGGGTGGGGGGACAGCAGGAGAGGGGCCAGGGTCTAGCGTCCCTGGCCGGGAGCTCAGGGGCCAGGCAGGACGGTCCCTCAGGCCATAGTTTGCCCACTTCTGCTGTAGTAGTTTTGGCCCATAGTTTTATGCATGTGAATAGTCCCACTGAGGTCAGCCTGCTGTCATGAGTAAAGTTACATAAACATCATCATAGAATCATAGGACTGGAAGGGACCTTGAGAGGTCATCTAGTACAGTCCCCTGAACTCATGGCAGGACTAAGTATTATCTACCTACACATTAACTGTTTGTAGAATAAAGCCCTGAGTTCATTCTGTCTGTGTTCCCTGATAAGTGGAGGAACCTAGACTTGCTAGGATTACTGATGGGCAGAGTTAAGCCCTTGTGACATTTTAAAAATAACCTATTTTGCAGTTTCATTTCAGTTGATTTTGTGTCTGCAAGGCCCAGCTTTTCTATGACTTTCATTAATGTGATAGTTTTGCATCAAAACACATGGAATTCCCCCTCCCCCCCAAGTTTGTGCTTGTGTTTAATGCAAGATTTAATCGTCATACAAATTAAATGTTGAGGATCTTTCTCATAACAAGGCCATCTGAATGAAAATAGGTCTATGTGACACTCAAATGATCCTGAAAAATAAAGGAAAGAAATCCAGAAAATTTTGCATGTTCTTCATGAAATTGGACCATGTTCACAAAATCCTCACAATGTAATTTGAAAACCTCAATTTGGATACTTTCCACAGTCCTAGTGATTGTTGTCGTCAGATGCTACCGGTAGGGTGCTCTGCTTTCTCCAGTGCTGATATCACTCGGCTGCGTGAGTGTGTTCCCTCTGTGTGCTGTCCCAGCTCTGCGCAGATAGCTGACACAGCAAACCCGATGAGAACCCCCAATAACCACAGAGTCCAGTAAGATGCAAAGTCTCGTCGACTAGGTTTATTGCGACCTTGGGCACAATTGCAGTTCCCCGTAGATTACTTAGTCTACCGGGCATACTACTAATAGGTGCCTCTTGGCAATGGACCCAGCTCAGTTAGTGGCGGGACTTTCCATTACCCCCTCAGCCGGACAAAGATATCCACTCAGGGATGCATTCTTATACACAGATACAAACAAGTTACACATCACTCCTGACGTATTGAGGTGCAACCCTCTACGCAGCAAGGTACAACCTCTCTACGTAGTAAGGTGCTGCCTCTCACCTTGTACGTGTTGGTTCGAACAAAACAACACTATCCATCATATTCCCCTTTTGGCCCTGTCATTGGGATGGGTCAGCCTGTTCCTTGTTGTGTGTGGAATGTACAAGTATGCGAATGTTCTGATATCTGGTGTCCAGTACCTTTTAGGTATGTCTCTTTTTGCAGCATCAGCCCTTTCCTTGCCAGCTTCTGTGAGCAGGGCCTGCCTCTGGCTCACAGCTTAGCTTTGCTTTATGTTAGCAAAGTCTTGACCATTACTTTAGTTCAGGCCTTAGGCCTCATACCAGGCCTCTGATACCAAGATTTATATCTCAGGGCCTCCTCTTACTACAGTGATCACTTTTAATGTGTCACTGTAGCTGAGGCCCTGTCTGTACTACAGCTGTAACAGAATCAGGGGGCTGTTGCATCACAGGTAAAAGGTATAGTATAGACAGGACTTAGCCTGGCTAGCATGATGGACTGTTGTGACGTTATGAGTGTAAAATAATATTTCAGTAAAAGGTGACAGGGCCAGAAACAGTTAATTAACTCAGACTGACCTGACCCATGGGTGAACTGTACAAACTGGTTAGGAAGATATGTAAATGAATAGAGCTTTAAAATGCAAGTCTGTATTGTTAGAGGTAAAAGGGTAGATGTTTGCTCAGGGCTTGTGATGTAAGCAAACAAGTCTTGTCTATGGCTATAGTTTTAAATTCAAAGATCAAAAAGGAAATATTAACATTTGTGATGGTACTTGAGTGAAAGGCCTGGTCCACACTAACCCTCCATTTCAAACTAAGGTACACAAATTCAGCTACATTAATAACGTAGCTGAATTTGAAGTACCTTAGTTCGAACTTACCGCGGGTCCAGACGCAGCAGGCAGGCTCCTCCGTCGATGCCGAGTACTCCTCTCGCCGAGCTGGAGTACCGGCATCGACGGCGAGCACTTCCGGGATCGATCTGGGATCGATTTATCGCGTCTAGACAAGACACGATAAATCGATCCCAGAAGATTGATTGCTTACCTCTGGGTCCGGCGGTAAGTGTAGATCTACCTAAATAGTATTACTGTCTATATGTCTCTTTGAAGGTTGTGGTAACCTGTATCTAAACTGTTTAATGGATAAATTACCCTGTGCTAATTGCCAGAATGTTTGGAAGGAGAATTAAGCCTATTGTTTTCTCAGGCCGAAAGGCTGCTGGAAATGTATAAGAACCCTGGAACACGATCCTGCTGCATCTCAAATCTGCTTTGGATTTCAAGAGGGGGAAACCTTAAGCCACAAGGATTGAGATCCCCAGTTACTGACTGGAGTCACCCTGAATATGGACATTGATCTATACAGGGGTAGGCAACCTTTCAGAAGTGGTGTGCCGAGTCTTCATTTATTCTCTTTAATTTAAGGTTTTGCGTGCCGGTAATACATGTTAACGTTTTTCAGAAGGTCTCTCTCTATAAGTCTATATTATATAACTAAACTATTGTTGTATGTAAAGTAAACAAGGTTTTCAAAATGTTTAAGAAGCTTCATTTAAAATTAAATTAAAATGCTGATCTTATGCCGCCAGCCTGCTCAGCCCGCTTCCAGCCTGGGGTTCTGTTCACCTAGGCCTGCAGTGGGCTGAGCAGGGCGACTCAAGGTCAGGGCAGAGGGCTGGTGTGTGTGTGGAGGTGCAGGGCAGAAGGCTGGGTGTGGGGGGGTTCAGGGCAGAGGGCTGGGGATGTGTGGGGGTGCTGGGCAGAAGGCTGGGTGTTGGGGGGACTTGAGGTCAGGGCATAGGGCTGGGGTGTGTGTGGAGGTGCTGGGTAGAAGGCTGGGTGTTGGGGGGAGGTGCAGGGCAGAAGGCTGGGTGTGGGGGGCGTTCAGGGCAGAGGGCTGGGGGTGTGTGGAGGTGCAGAGCAAAAGGCTGGATGGGGGGTTCAGGGCAGAGGGCTGGAGAGAGCGGTGGGCGGGGGGGCTGAGTGGGGCAGGGGACCGGGACCCCCCCACCGCTCTCCCCTGCCGGGGCAGGAGGCAGAAGCTTGGTCTTGACGCAGCCAAGCTTCCCTCCTCCCCCGCTTCTTCCCCCAGCGTGGCGCTTTCCGGCCCCTCCATCCCTCCTTCTCTCACCGGCAGGCAGCGTGCCATTCAGAATCGGCTCACGTGCCGTGTTTGGCATGCATGCCGTAGGTTGCCGATCCCTGGTCTATAACCTATGGACTATTTCTAGAAGGACTTTTGGCAACTACAAGCTCACCTCTGCTATGCATCTGAACCTCAAGAATTGAATTCAAGTCTGTCTGTATATTGATCTTTTAACCAACTCTCTCTCTTTTCTTTTTTAATAAATATTAGCTTAGTTAATAAGAATTGGCTATAAGCGTGTATTTTGGGTAAGATCTATGTTATAATTGAACCTGGGTATGTGGCTAATCCTTTGGGATTGGAAGAACCTTTTCTTTTATATGATGAGATAAGATTTTCAGTAATCCTCATCATATCTGACAGGTGTGTCTGGATGGAGGCCTAAGGCTGGGTACTTCAGGGGAACTGCGTTTTTGAACTTCTAAGTAACCAGTGAGGCACTACAGGAGCTGTTTTGTGCTGGCTTGGTAAACCTAAGTATTGGAATATCCACCAGCGTTTGGGGTTTGTCTGTCCCGTTTTGTTTGCAGTTCACCCTGATTGAGTGACCTTAGCTGGCTCCCACGGGCAGCACTGTCACAGTGGCGTAGTCGGCAGGATCCCCAGAAACATAGAATCATAGAATATCAGGGTTGGAAGGGACCTCAAGAGGTCAATTAAGCTTTGGGTCAGAACCCCACGCTATCCAAATTTGAAATTTGGTATTGAGAGATTGGTTGGTTAAAGAGCAGTTGCAATGGATGAGCAAAGAGCATATGAGGGCCTTGACAAAAAAGCCCTGGAAGATTTGTGTTCAGAAAAGGGGATAAGCTTTAGAAAGAAAGCTACAACTCAAGAACTGAGAGAGTTGTTAATGGCCAGTGATCAGGAGGTAGAAGCCCAGTCCTTACCTGATGATACAGAAGCAATTAGAATGCAGAAGGCAACAAATAAACTGCAACTTGAGCATGAACGGAATCTAGCAGATCTTCGATTGCTGGAAAAGCAAAAAAATGCTCGTAAGGGGCATCTGGAACTTCTAGCTGCTGAGGAGAAAGCTCGACAGAGGGAACAGGAGACTCACGAGATGGAACAGGAGACGGCTAGACTCCAGCTCCAAGTCAAAAAACCAATGCAAGAATAGCGAAAACTGTATCCTCTTAAAAGTCCAGTTTATAACTATGGTGATATGTTGTATTACTCTAAGCAGTTCTCTGTGTTCAACCAGTTTTGCTATGGCCAGGGAGAGGGGGATTCTAACCTGGTGGGAAAAAGCTGTTTGTCCGTGAATAAAGTGTCTGAATGTCTGCCGAATGTCTCGGAAGTAAATCTGGAATTAGATCAAGCGAAGGGAGAGGAGAACCAGGAGATTTTGGATGAGCCTAGGCAGCCTTGTAAGCTGATGGCTTTATCTAGTCAGCAGTTTGGGAAGGCCAGGAGAGTGGAAAATGAGTGTCCCTATACCTTACCTGTTTCCTGTGTGGAGAATAGTGACAGTAAAGGAAATGTGCCTGTGTCTGTCAGGGGTATTGACTTGCCTATGGAGGAAGCTACCTCGGTCTTCAAGCAGTTGTCTGTGAACTGCCCTGTGTGCTGGGACAAGGGAAGTAAAATCCCGAGCTGTGTGTCTAGTAAAGGAAAATTTGTCTGCAGCTCTTCTTTGTCTGTGGAGCAGACAGAAGGTGCCTTTCAGCCTGTGATGGTTGAGAATAGTGCAGTTGTCTCAGATTTGGTTCTAAATTCAACTAAAGCCCAGGAAGAAAATGGTCCTAAGTTTGTGTCTGCTGGGGAGGATGGCACCGTAACTAGGTTGCATCCAGTTCGTGTCTTAGCAAAATCCCAGAGACCAGACAATTCTGGTGCTTGTATTTCGCCTGTTGCTAATGTGTGGTTGGAAATGGGTGTAGCATCTCTGTTTAATCAGGGTGATATCCTAATCAGAGCACAAGGAAAGCGTTAAGGTGATTTGATTGTTTTACCTACCAATGGTGTGGAAACTTGCCACAAGGAGAAAATAATTCCTAAACTTGTGTGTGTTGAGCTTAACAATTTGCAGGTTGCCAGTGACTATAAAAAAAGTTGCAGAGGGAAGGAGAGAGTACCTCTAACCTTTTATCTAGTAAGTCTGAGTTTGCCTGAAAGGGGATTGTGTAGAAATCTGCATAATGGGCCAAAGGTGATCATGGATGTGAGTAAGACCCAGAAAGAGTCTGTTGTGGCTCAGGGAAGTGTTCATTTAGAGCAAGCCCTAGGTGAAAAGGGTAAGAGCAGAATTTCTCTGAGGGGTAAATTGTTGCTTAGGGCTTGGCTATACTCGGGACTTCACAGCGCTGCCGTGGCAGCGCTGTGAAGCGTGAGTGTAGTCGCGCCACTGTACAGTATTCCACCTCTCCAAGGGGAATAGCTTGCAGTGCTGTGAGTGAGCGTGCAGCACTGCAGGCACTGATTACACTGGCACTTTACAGCGCTGTACTCGCTGCGCTCAGGGGGGTGTTTTTTCACACCCCTGAGCGCAGCAAGTTGCAGCGCTGTACAGCGCCAGTGTAGCCAAAGCCTTAGAAAAGCTGCTAGAGAAAGGAATCCTCATGGTAATCTGTGCAAGCAGTTTGCTGCAACTGAAGGGTGTGAAAGTAATTTAATCAAGGAAGTTTCAGTTCCTAACAGCCAGAAATTTTCTATTGTGAATGGATCCACTGACTTTCCTTTTGAAAGATCCAATGCGAAGAGCTTTGAAAAGGTCTCAAGTGGAGTAAAAGCTGTTAAGGAATTTAAACAGCCCTATGACCAAGTGGCTGGGTTTGGCCAGCTTGTTGGGAAGACAATGGGTTTGGGACAGGACTGTCTCCATGCTAATTCTTTGAGTGAGCAGTCTGTACTTCAGGGTCTGAGGACAGATTTGGTCACTGGTGTTTCAAAGCAGAACAGTTTTATGGCTAAATGCTTGAGGATGCAGGGAAGAGCAAGCAAACTCTCACCCTCAGACTCTTTGGATTTGTGTGGTATCTCTGTAAGACAGAGACCAGCCTTGGAATGGGTAGCAGCTAAAAATCTAAAAGCTAGTGTCTGTGTTTAATGCAAATTACCTGGCTGTCAGGGAGAAGAAAAACTTGCTGTTAGCACAGAGAGCCCACCCCATCAGCCAGTAAATTCTGCTGAGCAAGAAAAATCAGGATTTACTCCTACAGGACAAGAAAAAAGAAGATAACTTAATTTTGCAAAGGGAAACTATAGGGTAGCCCTAAAAGGCCCAAACTCCAACGGTATTGAACCAAAGGTGTGGCATAGCAAATGGACACTTGCAATGAATTTGTTATTGCTGATGGTAATTTTTGTAACTTATGTATTGCTATTACCAAAAACTGTAAAAATGTACAATGTGCCTAATCTTTTTGGAAAATCCCTTGAACATGTTACAAGTGATACATAAGGACACGCCTTATGTTAGAGGGTCTTGTAATGCTAATGTTGCATAGTTAATGCCTGTAAACAGTATTTGAACTTTTCACAAAAGAAAAGACATTCCAGACTTAATGTGCTGAATAAAAAGGAAAACTGTTGCACACTACCATATTGCTTCCATGGCTAAATGCCAAGATTCCTGTACTATGAACAACATTAATATCTACATTAACTTGGTGTTAATTGGGTTCCAAACATTTGCCAGAACTTGTATAGATAAAGTAGTTATTTTTTTTAGTTCTTGGCAAAATCACATGAAATATACAGAAACCATGCTGCAAGAGCAGATCCAATCCACTAATGTTCTAACCAAGTTTTACCTTAAGTTTGTAAAGAGATTACTGAACATGAGTTGGGTAAACCATTTCTGTTACGCAATGACATGGCTTCTAACCCAGTACAAGCTGTAATGAGACAGAACCCAGGATGGGGAGCTTTTGGGATGCACTCAGCAATGTTTGTGTCATCCCTTCCTGCATCAATTTTACGCTGGGGGTGTGACGTTATGCGTGTAAAATAATATTTCAGTGAAAGGTGACAGGGCCAGAAAGAGTTAATTAACTCAGACTGACCTGACCCATGGGTGAACTGTACAAACTGGTTAGGAAGATATGTAAATGAATAGAGCTTTAAAATGCAAGTCTGCATTGTTAGAGATAAAAGGGTAGATGTTTGCTCAGGGCTTGTGATGTAAGCAAACAAGTTTTGTCTATTGCTATAGTTTTAAATTCAAAGATCAAAAAGGAAATATTAACATTTGTGATCGTACTTGAGTGAAATAGTATTATTGTCTATATGTCTCTCTGAAGGTTGTGGTAACCTGTATCTAAACTGTTTAATGGATAAATTACCCTGTGCTAATTGCCAGAATGTTTGGAAGGAGAATTAAGTCTATTGTTTTCTCAGGCCGAAAGGCTGCTGGAAATGTGTAAGAACCCTGGAACACGATCCTGCTGCATCTCAAATCTGTTTTGGATTTCAAGAGGGAGAAAGCTTAAGCCACAAGGATTGAGATCCCCAGTCACTGACTGGAGTCACCCTGAATATGGATATTGGACTATAACTTATGGACTATTTCTAAAAGGACTTTTGGCAACTACAAGCTCACCTCTGCTATGCATCTGAACCTCAAGAATTGAATTCAAGTCTGTCTGTATATTGATCTTTTAACCAACTCTCTCTCTTTTCTTTTTTAATAAATATTAGCTTAGTTAATAAGAATTGGCTATAAGCGTGTATTTTGGGTAAGATCTATGTTATAATTGAACCTGGGTATGTGGCTAATCCTTTGGGATTGGAAGAACCTTTTCTTTTATATGATGAGATAAGATTTTCAGTAATCATCATCATATCTGACAGGTGTGTCTGGATGGAGGCCTAAGGCTGGGTACTTTAGGGGAACTGCATTGTTTGAACTTCTAAATAACCAGTGAGACACTACAGGAGCTGTTTTGTGCTGGCTTGGTAAACCTAAGTATTGGAGTTTGTCTGCCCCATTTTGTTTGCAGTTCACTCTAATTGGGTGACCTCAGCTGGCTCCCACGGGCAGCACCGTCACAACTGTCTAGGATTTTGGTCTGGTTAAAAGGGATTTAGGTCCCATCTACACAACACCTTTTTAATGCATTATAGTCTGGTTTTCTGTCTTGCAGTCAAGACCCCATTTACTCCACAGTAAATCCTAGATTCTGTGGCAAAATCCACTGATTCTGCTTCAGCTTCACTCTCCCCCACATTTCCATGGTGTCTAGATTTCTGTATTGACAACTCAGAATTGAATCATAGACATTTTCCCTGGGAAAGCAGGAGACTTTGGTAGCTGAGTAGGGGCTTCTGGAACTAGAGGAAGCCCATACTGCCATTTAGGATTATGTTGGAGACACCATTGTTACTTATTAGAGCAGCACCTAGAAGCTGCAGCAAAGGATCCCTTTAAGACACCAAATTCCCTGCTCAAAGCTTGCCTATAGCTGCTTTCAAGAGAAATTAGCACTAGGCCCCCTTCAGCTTTGGGTCATTGATAAGAAGCTACTACTAGGGCTTGTTGCACTACCAAGTTTTATGTCGACACCCAAAAGTCGACAAAACAAAAATCGCCAAAGGGTGTTTACACTTGTTCCCTCTGTTGACAGATCATGTCCACAATGGGGACACCATCATCGACAGGGTGAGCAATGCACCGTGGGTATGTATCCCACAGTGCAGTGTTGTGGGAAGGAAGAGCTGGTCGCTGCGCATCTTGGGATTCTCTCCAAGTTCTCCCACAGCCCCCTCCGCTGCCGAGAGCCGCATCACGAGTAGCTCTGTGAGCTCTCCATGTTGAGGAATGGCAAAGCAGCACAGCAGTCTGTCCCCCTCCACCTGCTGCTGTGTTCCTAGTGCCGGACAGAACAGGAGCAGTCCCATGATTTGCTCTTTGTTTCCCAAACGGAGCAGCACACAGATACTTCCCGGAGCTTTGAAAGGGGAGGGCACATACCTGCAGGGTAGCGGAGATCAAAACACTGAGCAGAGCAATCAGCGCAGGCATTGTGGGATACCGGCAGAAGCCAGTTCTGTCGACAAAACAATCAACAGTGTCTACACTGGCTCTTTGTTGACAATAAAGGGAGGGGAAAAGACAAAAGTCTCTTGTGGGGTGGAAGTTTTTTGTTGCCAAAACTGGGCATTTTTCATGACAAAAGTCCCATTGTAGTATTTACGCTCTTGCTGTTTTGTCGACAAAAGGCAGTTTTTGGTGACAAAACTTGGTAGTTTAGACAAGGCCCTAGACTCCTTTCAGTCCTTAAATATCCATTCAATCCTTAAATTACTTGAGTCACACAGAGAGTGAATCAAGTAATCTTGTCTACACTATGAAATTAGGTTGAATTTATAAAAGCCGGTTTTATAGAAATCGGTTGTATACAGCCGATTGTGTGTGTCCCCACATAAAATGCTCTAGGTGCATTAAGTCGGCGGACCGTGTCCACAGTACTGAGGCTAGCGTCGACTTCCGGAGCGTTGCACTATGGGTAGCTATCCCACAGTTCCCGCAGTCTCCGCTGCCCATTGGAATTCTGGGTTGAGATCCCAATGCCTGAATGATGCAAAACAGTGTCGCGGGGGATTCTGGGTACATGTCGTCAGGCCCCTCCCCCTCCATCAGAGCAATGGCAGACAATCGATTCGCACCTTTTTACCTGGGTTACCTGTGCAGACAACATACCACGCCAAGCATGGAGCCCGCTCAGCTCAGCTCAGCTCACCGTCACCATATGTCATCTGGGTGCCGGCAGATGTGGTACTGCATTGCTACACAGCAGCAGCTAATTGCCTTTTGGCAGTAGACGGTGCAGTATGACTGGTAGCCTTCATCAGCGATCTGGGTGCTGGCAGACGTGGGGCTGGCAGACCTGGGGCTGCATTGCTACACAGCAGCAGCCCCTTGCCTTTTGGCAGTAGATGGTGTATTACGACTGGTATCTGTCATCGTCATACTGCAATGGCTGAAACTCCGTATGTCCCCCAGTCATATTCTGCTGTCTTCCCAATGACGATGATGGCTATCAGTTGTAGTACGCTATTTTCTGCCAAGCGCCCAGTATTTTCTGCCAAGCACCCAGAAGATGCCGAGGACTATCAGTCATGCTGCACCGTCGTCTGCCAGCTTAAGATGTAAAAAATAGATTTGTTCTGTATTCATTTGCTTCCCCCTCCCTCCGTGAAATCAACGGCCTGCTAAACCCAGGCTTTTGAGTTCAATCTTTGGGGGGGGCATTCTGTGTGACAGTTGTTTGTGTTTCTCCCTGATGCACAGCCACCTTTGTTGATTTTAATTCCCTGTACCTGTATGCCATGTCGTCACTTGCCCCTCCCTCCCTCCGTCAGATACTAGTTTCGCGCCTTTTTTCAGACCAGACGCCATAGCACTGGGATCATGGAGCCCGCTCAGATCACCGCGGCAATTGTGAGCACTGTGAACACCACGCGTATTGTCCTGGAATATATGCAGAGCCAGGACATACCAAAGCAAAACCAGGACCAGCCGAGGAGGCAATTGCAGCACGGCGACGAGAGTGATGAGGAAATTGACATGGACATAGACCTCTCACAAGGCACAGGCCCCAGCAATGTGCAAATCATGGTGTTACTGGGGCAGATTCATGCCGTGGAACGCTGATTCTGGGCCCGGGAAACAAGCACAGACTGGTGGGACCGCATCGTGTTGCAGGTGTGGGACGATTCCCAGTGGCTGCGAAACTTTCGCATGCGTAAGGGCACTTTCATGGAACTTTGTGACTTGCTTTCCCTGCCCTGGAGCTCCAGAATACCAGGATGAGAGCAGCACTCACAGTTGAGAAGTGAGTGGCGATAGCCCTGTGGAAGCTTGCAACTCCAGACAGCTACCGGTCAGTCGGGAATCAATTTGGAGAGGGCAAATCTACTGTGGGGGCTGCTGTGATCCAAGTTGCCAGGGCAATCAAAGACCTGCTGATATCAAGGTAGTGACTCTGGGAAACGTGCAGGCCATAGTGGATGGCTTTGCTGCAATGGGATTCCCAAACTGTGGTGGGGCGATAGACGGAACCCATATCCCTATCTTGGCACCGGAGCACCGAGTACATAAACCGCAAGGGGTACTTTTCAATGCTGCTGCAAGCCCTTGTGGATCACAAGGGACGTTTCACCAACATCAGCATGGGATGGCCAGGAAAGGTACATGATGCTCGCGTCTTCAGGCACTCTGGTCTGTTTCGAAAGCTGGAGGAAGGGACTTTCTTCCCGGATCAGAAAATAACCATTGGGGATGTTGAAATGCCTATTGTGATCCTTGGGGACTCAGCCTACCCCTTAATGCCATGGCTCATGAAGCCGTACACAGGCAGCCTGGACTGTAGTCAGGACCTGTTCAACTACAGGCTGAGCAAGTGCCAAATGGTGGTGGAATGTGCATTTGGACATTTAAAAGCGCGCTGGCGCAGCTTACTGACTCGCTCAGACCTTAGAAATATCCCCATTGTTATTGCTGCTTGCTGTGCGCTCCACAATATCTGTGAGAGTAAGAGTGAGACATTTATGGCGGGGTGGGAGGTTGAGGCAAATCACCTGGCCGCTGATTACGCACAGCCAGACACCAGGGCGGTTAGAAGAGCACAACAGGGCGCGGTGCGCATCAGAGAACCTTTGAAAACGAGTTTTGTGACTGGCCAGGCTACGGTGTGAAACTTCTGTTTGTTTCTCCTTGATGAACCTTCTGCGCCCCCCCCCCCCGGTTCACTCTACTTCCTTGTAAACCGACCACCCCACCCTCGAGCACCGCTTGCAGAGGCAATAAAGTCATTGTTACTTCACATTCATGCATTCTTCATTAATTCTTCACACACCTAGGGGGATAATTGCCAAGGTAGCCCGGGATGGGTGGGGGAGGAGGGAAGGAAAAGGACACACTGCAGTTTAAAACTTTAACTCTTATTGAAGGCCAGCCTTCTGATGCTCGGGCAGTCATCTGGGGTGGAATGACTGGGTGTTCAGAGGCCCCCCCACCGTGTTCTTGGGCATCTGGGTGAGGAGGCTATGGAACTTGGGGAGGAGGGCTGTTGGTTACACAGGGGCTGTAGCGGCGGTATCTGCTCCTGCTGCCTTTCCTGCAGCTCAGTCATACGCTGGGAGCATATCAGTTTGATGCTCCAGCAGCCGGAGCATTGACTCTTGCCTTCTGTCTGCAAGCTGACGCCACCTATCATCTTCAGCCCGCCACTTGCTCTGTTCATCCTGCGATTCAGCCCGCCACCTCTCCTCTCGTTCATATTGTGCTTTTCTGTAGTCTGACATTGACTGCCTCCACGCATTCTGCTGTGCTCTGTCAGCGTGGGAGGACATCTGGAGCTCCAAGAACATATCATCCCGAGTCCGCCGTTTTCTCCTTCTAATCTTCACTAGCCTCTGTGAAGGAGAAACATTTGCAGCTGGTGGAGGAGAAGGGAGAGGTGGTTAAAAAAGACACATTTTAGAGAACAGTGGGTACACTCTTTCACGTTACATTTTGCTGTTCACATTACACAGCACATGTGCTTTCGTTACAAGGTCGCATTTTTCCTCTTATATTGAGGGCCTGCCGGTTTGGTGTGAGAGATCACTCATGTAGTGCCATGCAACAGATTTCGGCTTGCAGGCAGCCGTGGTAAGCCACAGTCTTTTGGCTTTTTTAACCTTCTTAACATGTGGGAATGGTTTCAAACAGTAGCGCCCTCATTTCCCATACCAAGCACCTGTTGGGTTGGCCATTTAAAATGGGTTTGCGATGTAAAAGGAGGGGCTGTGGTTTCCGGGTTAACATGCAGCACAAACCCAACTAACTCCCCTCCCCCCCACACCCAATTCTCGGGGATGATCACTTCACCCCTCCCCCCCACCGCATGGCTAACATCAGGGAACATTTCTGTTCAGCAGAGCAGGAACGGGCACCTCTGAATGTCCCCTTAATAAAATCGCCCCATTTCAACCAGGTGACCGTGAATGATATCACTCTCCTGAGGATAACAAAGAGCGATAAGGAATGGATGATGTCTGCATGCCAGCAAACACCGGGACCATACGCTGCCATGCTTTGTTATGCAATGATTCCAGACTACGTGCTACTGGCCTAGCATGGTAAAGTGTCCTACCATGGCAGACGGGATAAGGCAGCCCTCCCCAGAAACCTTTTGCAAAGGCTTTGGGAGTACATGAAGGAGAGCTTTCTGGAGATGTCCCTGGAGGATTTCTGCTCCATCCCCATACACGTTAACAGACTTTTCCAGTAGCTGTACTGGCCGCGATTGCCAGGGCAAATTAATCATTAATCATTAAACACGTTTACTTTTAAACCATGTGTAATATTTACAAAGGTACACTCACCAGAGGTGAGTTCGGGGGTTACTGGTTCGAGGTCCAGGGTGATAAACATATCCTGGCTGTTGGGGAAACCGGTTTCTCTGCTTCCTTGCTGCTGTGAGCTATCTACATTATCTTCAGCCTCATCTTCCTCGTACCCCGAACCCGCTTCCCTGTGTGTTTCTCCATTGAAGGAGTCAAAGCACACAGTTGGGGTAGTGGTGTCTTTACCCCCAGCATGGCATGCAGCTCCATGTAGAAGTGGCATGTTTGCGGCTCTGCCCCAGACCTTCCGTTTGCCTTTCTGGCTTTGTGGTAGGCTTGCCTTAGCTCCTTAATTTTCACGCGGCACAGCTGTGCGTCCCTGTTATGGCCTCTGTCCTTCATGGCCTTGGAGACCTTTTCTAATATTTTGCTATTTCGTTTACTGCTAGCACTGATTCATCTCCCCATATGGCGAGCAGATCCCGTACCTCCCGTTCGGTCCATGCTGGAGCTTTTTTGCGATCCTGGGACTCCATCACGGTTACCTGTGCTGATGAGCTCTGCATGGTCACCTGTGCTCTACATGCTGGGCAAACAGGAAATGAAATTCAAATGTTCGCGGGGCTTTTCCTGTCTACCTGGTCAGTGCATCTGAGTTGAGAGTGCTGTCCAGAGCGGTCACAATGAAGCACTGTGGGATAGCTCCCGGAGGCCAATAACGTCGAATTCCGTTCACACTACCCCAATTCCGACCCACTAAGGCCAATTTTATCGCTAATCCCCTCGTCGGAGGTGGAGTAAAAAAAACAGTTTAAAGGGCTCTTTAAGTCAAAAAAAGGGACTTAGCCATGTGAACGTGTCCAGGCTTAATTCGATTTAACGCTGCTAAATTCGATATAACCTCCTAGTGTAGACCAGGCCTGAGAGCCTTGTTAAGCTTGTTAAGCTGCATCTGATGAAGTGGGGTTTAGCCCACAAAAGCTTATGCCCAAATAAATGTGTTAGTCTCTAACGATTTCACAAGGACTCCTCATTGTTTTTGCTGATACAGACTAACACGGCTACCACTCTGAAACTTGTTAAACTGAGTGCCCTATTGAGTCCAGGTGGAAACTCTTTCTAATTGGCTGTTTAGCCTCTACACCAACTTTTTTTAGAATAATTCCCTTCACATGGGAAGCTCCTCCAAAGGGGTAGGCTTTCAGGGCAGTACCCAAGTGGGCCTTGTAATGTTTGTCATTGCATTTCTGATCACAACAGTGGCTGTGAAGCTAATACTTAGTCCTGCCTGGAGATGACTAGATCACCTCTCAAGGTCCCTTCCAGTCTTATGAGTCTAGCGGTATGAAGTCCACGGCACTTACCCATCGTGCTGTGTTCACTGCTGGCCTGATCTCTGAGCAGGTCCCCTGCCTGCCTTCCTTTGCAGGGAATTAACCTCTTTCCTACTCCCTTTTCAGTGGGGCATGTACACTTCATCATAGGTCCCTGGTGAGCTAGTTGCTATACAAGCCCAGTCCATGTGCATACTGAGAAAAAGCATTGTGTTAGAAAATCGGTTAACTGAGACATTTTAATTAGCATGACATTAAACATAGTTGTGCCTATCGTGTTAGGGTGACCTGACGTCCCTATATTAGGGGCTTTGTCTTATATATGCAACTATTCCTCCCCCTAAATAGTGTCCCGCTTTTTTACACTTGCTATCTGGTCTCCCTATTTAGTGTACACAAGAATAGCTGTGTTTTAAAAACGTCAGCTGGATATTGTTTACGAAGGTTATAGCATAGACAGGCCTTAATCAGATTACTGAGGTGTTACTTTCTCGTGGCAGATAGATATGCTAGACAATAGTGAGCTCTGCGAAGGTCTGTGCGGCAAAGTGCAAGCTGGCATAATGGCAGGAAAAATGGATGAATGGTTCTGGGAATTCTGGCAAAGTGAGAGCAGTGTGCTTAATCTAATTGTCATTTCTTTACGTGTTCAGAGCATTTCAAAGGGTAAGATTCTTGTGGCACCACAGCAGTCCCTTGCCCAGTAATATAGATGTACAGTAGTTAGTAAGAACACATAAAAGTATTTGTCCACAGTCTTTTGTAATTGCTGCAGAGACACTGCAAGGATGAAGGGGCAAAGGGGCTACTTCCAGCCCAAGGAGAGCCCAAGGAAGTCACATTTTGGAGAACAAGTGAAAAAGCAAAAGGGGCTAAGTGAGCACAGAGAGGTTTTTAAAAAGTGCCTCAGCTGAATGTTTTTCATATTGTCAGACTGTCTAAAGTGATGTTGTCATGAATTCTCAGACATTTCAAAAGGTGAGCTAAAAGTCATTTCAGGAATCACACCTGCCTGAGTCCTCTTGCTGATGTTTATGGTTTTATAGCCATATTTTTGTATTTTAAAGTGTTTTTCTCTCACTTGCTGCTGTGTGAAAGACCTATACAAACAGGCAGAACTGGTTATAGAGGGGGAACAGTGAAACTGATACTACACAGAGTGCTGTTTAATATGCAATGTAAACAAGTAGGAAAAATAGAAATACTTTTTTTCTTTAATTTGTTTAATTAGTCATTTTAGGCATTACTTTTGACAGTGGGTACGTAAAAAGTGAGGGTTTTTTATCTTCATGGTGCTCCTATAATAGTACTCAAATCATAACATCTTTCATCTTATGAACTTTATGTAAATTTTACACATGGGGAAACCTGAGGCAGAGCTAGCCTAGGCCTTGTTAAGGATCTTCAAATCCTAGCCTAGACATGTTAACCTACACATTTTAAAAGTATAGTGTAGTCCAGTGTCTTGACTATATTAGACGTTTTAAGCGGTTGTTTGCTAACAGCACACCTTAAACCCCAGCCTACATGAGACCTAAGTGACTTTCCCAGGGTCAGACAGTAAGGCAGTGGCATGGCTGGTATTAGAACCCAGGTCTTCTGATTCACATCATTTTGCTCTATTCACTCCACCATGGTGCCTCATCGTGGTGTTATTTAAGCCTAGTAGGCTCTGTGTTGACATCTTGTTGGGATGAATGAAGTGAGGGGGCTTGGCAGCTGCTGCTGACTGCTGATTGGACACTTTGTTTTGGAAGATGAGTGAACACAGTAGCAGTGCAGCAGTTTGCATGGGATGCTTTTTCTTTTCAAAGGAAGAAAAATATGGACTCAACCTATATTTTTAGACAATAACTTGGATTCTGAGGAACACAGCAAACATTGCTAAAAAGACCCTGAAATGATGGAATTCAAGCAATTTTTCCCACAGTTAAAATTTTCCACCTGTCCTGCTGATGAGTTTTCCTGTAGTATTTTTCCTGGAAACAGAGGGCAGTGTTTTTAGCACTCTAAACTTTTTCGTATTCACTCTTAATTTGGTTCATGCAAAGTTTCATTGTTCACACATTGACAGGATTAGTTGTTGCAGCCTGTGGGTCATTAAATGCTCCAAAGCATCTGTTGTGTAGCTCAGGTTTTGAGCTTAACATGTGACAGAAATCTGAATTAGCTGTGGAACATATCTTGGTTGTACCTAGAGGAGGTTTAAAGTTTTATTGCCACAATAAACAATAGATGTCTGAATCTCTGTGCATAACCAGGTTTCAGAGTAACAGCCGTGTTAGTCTGTATCCGCAAAAAGAAGAACAGGAGTACTTGTGGCACCTTAGAGACTAACAAATTTATTAGAGCATAAGCTTTCGTGGACTACAGCCCACTTCTTCGGATGCATATAGAATGGAACATATATTGAGGAGATATATATACACACATAC
Organism: Trachemys scripta elegans; assembly: GCF_013100865.1. NCBI lineage: Eukaryota > Metazoa > Chordata > Testudines > Emydidae > Trachemys > Trachemys scripta. The sequence continues at coordinate 37,708,125 of NC_048310.1, read as the reverse complement.
AGAGAGCATAAACAGGTGGGAGTTGTCTTACCAACTCTGAGAGGCCAATTAATTAAGAGAAAAAAAACTTTTGAAGTGATAATCAAGC